>NC_083327.1:87414195-87766695 GCF_963455315.2 Globicephala melas | reverse complement strand
GACCTCTGAGTTCCCTGTGCCTCTGGGTCTGAAGCGGGGCAGAGTTGAGACGCAGGTGCACCCTTGGGTGGGATGCCATCAGGGCAGTGGGAGGTGGCAATGGGCACGGAGCACACCTGCAGTTACTGTTAGGGTTAAGGTTATGTCCAACACCATGCGTTTAACAGAAACCTGGCGTCCAGCAAAGAAAGGGTACTGTGCATAAAATAGACAACTGAGGGGAACATACCGTATGGCACAGGGAGCTCTACCCAATGCACCATGGTGACCTAAATGGGGGGGAAACCCAAAGGGAGGGGATTTCTGTATGTGTAGGGCTGATTCTCTTTGCTGTGCAGTAGAAGCTGACACAACACTGTAAAGCAACTACACTCCAATAAAAATTAATAAAAAATAAAGAAATAAAATAACTAGGAAAACAGCAAGAACAACAACAAAAAACAAACAAAAAAGAAAGGGTGCTGGTGAACCCACCCGATTCCCCAGGACTGGCTCCGCAGCTGGAATTCTAACCGGCTCCCTTGGGCAGGAACCTTCCAGGGTCTGAGTGTGTGTGTCATGTGACTTCCTGCACTAATGATGACATACTTGATTTATAGCAGTTGATTGGAGAAATGTCCACTGATCTCTGAGCTGGCGGCCTCGGCCCTGTCGGTTGGTTATCCACGTGTCCTGGGTTGTTCGTCTGTGGTTCCACGTAAAGAGCTGTGTCAGGCCCGTGACATCAGGGGAACATGGGAAGTCCTCCCATATCCCTCACAAACACACACCTGCACGTTTCTGAGCTCACGGTACTTACCTTTAGCCAGTCCATTTTTAAAAATAGCTTTAATACAGTTTCACCATTTCCCTAGGCATTTTGACGACAGACAGAGGCCATGCTTTTACAGAGAAAGTGCTTTGCTGTGCGATAGCCCACCTCCACGCGTCCTCTTAGCGGTATTGGTACTTCGCCGACAACTGGCCCTTTTCCTCAAGGAGGCACTTTGTTTACATCCTGCTGTGTTAACCCAGCAGGAAGTTTCCAGGGCAAAGCTTGGGCGTGGAGGGGCCACGGAGTGTCCTTGTGGTCCCTGGACTTTCAGTCAGTTCCCCCAGAGCTGGCCGGCCCTGGGGAAGGGCCTGCGCCAACCAGACTCACAGAAGCAGGTTCTCCATTGTCAATCTCCTGGGAATTATTGGCTGGTGGGAGTGCGTTACCACAGTTGGAGGGAGGGCTGGGCCCCTGCTGGTCCCAGAAAGGCAGCATCGGCAGGATGCAGGAAGTCCTTGCTGGGTGGAGCAGATGCTCCCAGAGGGGTCTCCCCCCAGAGACGCCAGAGACGAGCCCAGACCTGGCTTTTGGGTGAGTCTCAGCTCTAGCGTTGGCATCCACCCTCCCAGAGCCCCCAGGAAGCCCCCTCGGGGTAGAGCCACTTCCTCCAGTCACAGGGTGGAGGTCGGTCCCTCGCGAAAGTCGTGGTCTTTCTCCCAGGATTGCCTCCCTTCTGTGGACCTGGGACCCGACCATGGAAACTCCTATGTGGTATCAGGCTCTTCCTCTGAAGGGCCCCAGCCTGGGGTCTCCCTGGGAGGGATGGAGGGACTCGGGGGCTGAGCTGTCTGTCCTTGCCCCACACCTGTCCTCACGCTCAGACTGGGACTGGGACTGACTGCAACCCAGTGTTTGTTACCAGTCACCAGGAATTGGAGGGATGGTGGCCATTCAGGACAAACAGGCAAGAAGGAGGGCTGGCTGTGGAACTCACGCCCATCACACTGGCCAGTAGGACAACTTTCCTGCCACTGACTCTCTCTTATCGCCCCCCCCGCAAACATAAGGGCTCCCAGACAGAAGGCAGAGGACGCAAGAGGGTGGGTGAGAGCCGAGGCCCAGGCTGCCCACCCCAGTGAAGACCTTGGGGGTGGGGTGCGGTGAGCCTGCATCGGAGGTGAGTGTGAGAACAGCTCCTCAGCCTCTGCCCACGCGGATCCTCCCACAGGGTGGTCCCCAGAGCCTCCAGCGGGACAGGGAGCATTGCCTGCTGACGACATTTAGATTAAACGGGGCATTCTGTGTCTGGCTTCCGCTCTCTCTGTTGTGCAGTGAGATTCACCCAGGTTATATTTAGCTGCTCACTTTTCATTTCTGTATAATATTCCACCAAATAAACAGACTAAAATTTATTTCTCCGAACCTAGGGTTGTCTCTGCTCAGGATTCTGAATGACGCTGCAATGAACGTGCCTGCGCAGGTCTTTGGCACGTACGTGCACGTAGCTCCGTGGGGCGCCCTTAGGAGCAGACGGTCCAGCTTTACCAGCGCCGACCAGCTTGCAGTTCTTGAGACTTTCAGTGGCTCACGTATTTTCAACGCTTGGTACTACCAGTCTCTAATTTTAGCCTTACTGGGGGGTATGTGGCGATATCTCCTATGAATTTAATTTACACAGATTTTCCAAACTTTATTCCTTAAATATATTTGCTCTCCTGTTTTCACTTTTATTTCCTCTGACTCTCATTAGGTGTACGTTAGATATTCTCCTCCTGTTTATCATGCCTTCTACTGATTTCTCATATTTCAACTCTATCTATAATTCTGTTTTCTTTCTGGGTGATGTTTACAGAAGTAGCTTCTGGCCCACTGCATTTTTTGAACTATGTCTACAATGTCATTTAAAGTAACCCACAGAATTTTTCATTTAAAATATGTGTTTATATGTGTATGTGTGTATATATGTATGTGTGTGTGCACTTTAGAGGTTCTATTTAATTCTTCTCCAAATCTACCTGTTAATTTTTCATTGTCCTCAGTTTCTTCCTTATATTTTTAATTTTACCGTATTTTCTTTAAGCAATTTACACATACTTGTTTTATATTCTCCGTATAATAATTTCAATGTCTGCAGTCCTTGGCTGTCTAATTTTGCTATTTTTTTCCTGCAGACTTTTGCTTTTTTCCCTGTCTCTTGTAATTATAGACCTCAAGTTCTTAATCAGCTGATCTTAGTGGAAATTAAGGGTCTACATTGTGTATATGACCCCCCAGAGAAAATTACTGTCTTTTTTTTTTTTTTCTGTGGTACGTGGGCCTCTCACTGCTGTGGCCTCTCCCGCTGCGGAGCACAGGCTCCGGACGCGCAGGCTCAGCGGCCATGGCTCACAGGCCCAGCCGCTCCGCAGCATGTGGGATCTTCCCGGACCGGGGCACGAACCCGTGTCCCCTGCATCGGCAGGCGGATTCTCAACCACTGAGACACCAGGGAAGCCCGAAAATTATTGTCTTTAAGGGGCCACTTTAATTTCTTGGCTGGGGGTTTATAGCATCTGTGTTGCCCAATGTGGTAGCTACTAGCCAAATGCGGCCACTTAAATCAAGATTAATTAAAAGTTAATAAAATAAAATTAATTTCTAATTTGTACAAGCTACATGTTAAGTGCTCGATAATCACACATGGCAAATATATTTCCATCATTGCAGAAAGTTGTATTTGAAAGTTGTGTACTGTTTCACAGAGATTTATATAAATGTGACCCCCAAATCAACAGGCAGTACTGTTGTGACACTGCTTAAGCAAATGATGTGTTTTCCCCATGGAAGGGGAACTATTCAGTCCTTCATGTAACTTATATATACGCCAGCGGATTTATTCCAAATGCTCACTTTCTTTGGCTGAAGACTTGTCTCCTTTCAACTGACTAGTTAGTGAAACCCAAGGCTTTAGGTTTCTGGTTGGGTGAAAATTGCACCCAGAGAAGCCAAAAATTCAGTTCTACGTCTTTTGTGTTAGTTCTTGACCTCTGGGGATCCCCTGTGCAATATCTTTGAGCTTAACTAAGCATTTAAAAATTTTTGGTTGTAATTCATCTAGTGTTTCAAAGTATTTTGCAGAACGGTATATATGTTTTTTCAGAAAAACAAATTCTGTACTGATCCCCAGCTCAGCATGTGTTCAGAATGAAGGTTTTCCCGCTCAGAAGCACTTCCTGCCCTCAGGATGCGGCCCCCACGTCTTCTGCATCCCTGCATCGCTCCTCCTTAGTGCCCGGTCCCTGCCGCCATCAGTCCTTGCCTTTCACTTAGCCTGTGAGCTTCTGAAGAGCAGCAACTGTGCCTTTTTTGTCCCAGTTTCACCACCTGGCACTAGCCCAGCCCAGAATGGAACCAATTCAA
This sequence comes from Globicephala melas, assembly GCF_963455315.2. Taxonomy (NCBI): domain Eukaryota; kingdom Metazoa; phylum Chordata; class Mammalia; order Artiodactyla; family Delphinidae; genus Globicephala; species Globicephala melas. The sequence continues at coordinate 87,762,542 of NC_083327.1, read as the reverse complement.
GTCCTTAATTTTAGCACTTACAATATTTTCTGTTGAAAAATATCTTCCTTGGGAGATCTTTTGCATGAATGTAAAGCATCTACACTACGTTGAGAATACCAAGGGGATGGCCATCCTGCTACATCTGTCGCGTTTCCCAAGGTGATAAAGCTCTTTAAGAGTTTACAATCTAGGAAATCGCCCCCAGGTTTGAAAGAGCATAAGTCAATAGGGAATTAAGTTTTCATATGAAGATTTGTGATTGGAAGACAAGCGGTCAACCAATAGCTGTAAGACAGCTGAGGACGGCCATCCCTGCTGTTTCTCAAGCAGCGGTTAATTACCCAACCCTGAGCGAAGCTACTGTGTTTTGCTTTGTGAATCTGCTTAACAGCAATTCCTCAGCACAGAAGTCACAGAAAATCTTCTTAGCTCTACTTTTAATATTTTCCTTGTTTTTTTTTTTTTTTTATAAAGAATCTGTAAAACATTTGCAGATGTTTATGGCAACACAAAGCAAACATCTATGGCTGGTCACTCAGTGTGATTTCTTTGTTGAGGAGCCATTCACTAATCTTCAGGGTCTGTTACTAACGCTAGGGTTCCTTTCATGGGAATGAGTTTGTACAGAATGTTCCTGTCGATGTTTTAAAAACCCTTGCCCAAACTGCTGGAGTCTGGTTACTCAGCTTGTGTTCAAATGTGATGCCTATAGGAAGATGAGACCCTTTGATGAACACGGCACATTGGTGAGAATTTCACCCAGAAACATAGCCTGGGATCATCACCTGTACATTTCACACAGGACAGACACACATTTATTTTAAACTTTTAATTTTCTTTCTTGGAAATTGGCCAAGTGAGCAGAATTGTCTAACATTGAGTCATTCCTTTAAATAGTCAAAAATGGAATGCCTTTGGTTAAAGAAAGAAAATTGTTAAAATTTTATTTTAATAATTATAGCAGCAAATGGCCAACTTGGAGCTAGAAAGAATGTCCAGGGGTCTTTCACTGTAAACTGGCAACTTGAGACGTTGAATGTAGACCCTGGGCACCATGCACCCTGCAGCACAGTGGGAAGGGCCCGGGTTGGGTGAGACATGCCTGGATTACATATTAACAGGTGGCTTCTTAGGTGTCTGGTGTTCAGGACATTACCGCTGAGGATCAGTTGTGTCATCTTTAAATTGGAGACAACCTTTCCTTTGATGATATAATTTTGAGGAGTAGATGAGATGAAGAGTATAAAATATCTGGCACATATATGTGCCAATGATATAATCACATCATTGAATAATTCAATAATCATTCAATAATAGTTTCCTCCACTTCCACATAGGTAGTTTTCTACAAATGGGAGCTAAATAACATGCTTTGTGTTATGATTGCATATTGCATAGCTTTTTGCATTAAAATAAAATGTCAATATGGAAAACAGAGTATAATATACCACTTTTTCTTTAAAAAAGGATACAAATACATATATCTCTCCTTATAATAAGCTAGAGAACTTTAAAACTGTTGACCTATAAGAGAGGTGGTAATAGGGTATTGGATACATGATTTTTTTAATCTTAAAACAGGAGCCAGACTTCTCTGAATACAACTTCGCTTGTACATTTGATTCTGGAGTCATAAAAGTTGTGTACATAAGCATGGAATGCAAATAAATTTTAAAGCTCAGTTTCGAAAAATCCAAACACAAAGAAACAAATGAATTTTAACGTGTATACAGTTGGTGACATAACCACACAGAGAAAAACGTTAAAGTGACTCTAAAACACAAGATATTGTACATTTTTTGTAAAGTATATATTAAGGATAAAAACCATAAAAAGCTAATACTTTTTTGTTGTAATCATATTGTAGGATAGGCATGTTAACATTTTTATTCTAAGAATTTTGAGTGTGGTATTGTGGGATAAGGAAAATTAGTAATTATATATTATTTCATCCTGTCATTTACAGAATTATTTAGAACCAAGTTTCTTGGAACAGGATAAAGAAAGCACAGATGTAAGATATAAAAGGTTTAGTACAAACCCAGAATTACGAATGTAATTGGCTACATCAGAATGAACTCATGATGTATTTTATATTTCAAAAAAAGAGCCCCTAATTTTGTCCACTGAATGGCCTAAAAATAATGGCTAGTGGTCATGAGCACCTCTAGTGTCCAAATTCAGGTCCTGATATATTATTTCCCACCAGAAGGAGTCAGGCTTCTTGAAGAAATGCTGTATTTAGACCTGGATAAGAAACATATAAGATAAGCCTGGACCACTGGACCTTGCACGTAGCAAAGAAGCTGTCCCAGATGGCTAGGATGGCATCAAAGGATCACAGAGGTCAACCTGACCATGCATTGGGGCCCAGTGAGGATGCTAATGAACTCAATCATTATTTTGAAAAATGATAAAACAAAAACATAAAGAACTTGGCATTTATCTTTCCTTTCCTGTAATGTCAACCCATCACAGACCAGGGAGATTTACTTTTGTGGGAGTATGTTGGCTAATGCATGAAGCAGGATTGGGAAAATATGATTATTTTGTAAATACTAATGAATGAATTCATCTAGACATTAACCGTCAGTGGTTGCTTACATCACAAAAAGTGGTAGCTAGACACTTTGTGCCTCCTTTGGATAAAAGTAATCCATCTTGTATAACGCAAACTTTCCCAAAGTAAAGAGAATCAAAATAGGACCTTATCAAGCCTCTATATTCAATTGTCAATTTATAGGAAGGAAAGAGGACAGGGAGTCTGTTAAGGATACCAGAGTATACAATCACCAAAGGTCAGGCTGTGAAAAACGCTCAAAGACAAACAATCCTGTTTCTTCAACCATGTGGAAAAATGAAAAAGGTGGATGTGGAACCTATAGAAATAAAAGGGATTTAAGAGATGTACCAGCTGATCACAGTAAGTGAATCTTGTTCAGATCCTAATTTAATCACTATTTTAAAAAGTGACACGAGACATGAAAATTTGAACACTGACAGAATATTTGAAAATAACAATTGCTAATTTTCAAGGTGTGACGATATTTTGGTTAATTTTTTAAATAGACCTTGTATTTTAGGAATACATACTATACTATTTACGGATGAAATTCTATGATGAGATTTCCTGCAAGATAATGTTGATGGAGTCAGGCTGGCGGAGTAGGTAGTAGATGAAAGATAGTAAATATGCCATGATTAGAAATAAGCCTTTTTCTTGAGATCACACTCTATACAGTATCTAGTTTCACTTCCCAAATATTGTAAATGATGGAAAACTATAAATGATATCTTCAGAAGTCACTATACATAAAATGATAAAAATTACCTCACCTGGGCTTCCCTGGTGGCACAGTGGTTGAGAGTCCGCCTGCCGATGCAGGGGACACGGGTTCGTGCCCCAGTCCGGGAAGATCCCACATGCCGCAGAACAGCTGGGCCCGTGAGCCGTGGCCGCTGAGCCTGCACGTCTGGAACCTGTGCTCCACAACGGGAGAGGCCACAGCAGTGAGAGGCCTGCGTACCGAAAAAAAAAAATTACCTGACCTGGAAGATAGTGTAAACAAATCTGAAAACTTTTTCCTGGGATTTTGATAAAGATGGATGCACATAATAGGAGTGGGTAGACCTCACTGACAACCCTCGGGATGCAGTGGGGAACCTAGGAATGCCGCATTTGATGTAGAGCTAGTGTAGACCAGCTCCAGTAGAGCCCCAGATGAGCCACAACAGCATCAGACTCATCAACCAGTTATCCAACTACTTGCTAAAACATAACTCAGCACTTTTCTTTAGTGGTGAAAAAATTTATATGTAGAACTAACCAGCCCAACTCTGTTAAGATGATCCTACTTTTGTTGGCAGCATCAAAGCATTGTAGTCAGGAGCCCGTTGCACACATGACTTTTTCTCCTCATCAGGCCTCCTCAGCTGTTGACCTTGGCCACACAAATGCCATAGACCTTTTCCACAGCCTGCTTGTCCTGCCTGCTGGCTTTGAGCTCTACAATCAAGGGTGACCTTGAGGAAGGCATAGTGGTCAAGCTCGTTTCTCCAAGCTTGTCCTTGGGGGCCTCTTCCAAGGGCATTTGGACCACTTTCAGGGTTATAGTGTCTTGGGCCACTGGAAGGTGCGTGACAAGTGAATCTTTTTGTTTTTTTAATTATTTATTTACGTTTGGCTGCGTTGGGTCTTTGTTGCTGCGCTCGGGCTTTCTCTAGCTGCAACGAGTGGGGTCTACTCTTCATTACGGTGCACGGGCTTCTCATTGCGGTGGCTTCTCTTGTTGCGGAGAACGGGCTCTAGGCAGGTGGGCTTCAGTAGTCGTGGCACACGGGCTCGGTAGTTGTGGCTCGTGGGCTTAGTTGCTCCGCGGCTTGTGGGATCTTCCTGGACCAGGGCTCGGACTCATGTCCCCTGCATTGGCAGGTGGATTCTTAACCACTGTGGCACCAGGGAAGTCAGCAAGTGAATCTTTTCCCTGTGGCTGTGACACCTTTCCACACTGCTTTCTTGGCTTTCGAGCCTTTGCTTTGGCTTCAGCTTTGGAGAGTGCAGGGGACGAGAGAAGTAAAGAAAGTGGGAGTGCAGGACTCAGAAATCTGTAACTTCTGACCTCACAACCCAAAGTGAGTGCCTCATGTCACATGTGCCTCAGTGGCTGCTTTGAAAAACTCAATACTCTTAAAAGAAGAAAAAATGACCCAGGCTTTTAACCAACCAACATTCACCATGTCCTTAATCAAATCAAATGGATAAACAGTTTTAAAAAATCACTAGTTAGGCACAGAATCAGGGAAATGTGGTCTATAAAGAGGATAGAAAAAAAGTAAATAGAAACATACCCCCAAGTGGCACATACGTTAGATTGATGGAAAGGAACTTTAAAAGAGCTACTATAAACACGCTCATGGATTTAAAGTAAAGATGTACATGTTGAGTAAACAGAAGGGACCTGAGTAGAGAAAGGGAAACAGTGGAAAAGAGCCAAATGGAAACTCTAGAGCTAAAAAAGTATCTGAAATTAGCAGAGAGCTTAAGAGAAGATTGAACATGTAGAATAAAAGATCAGTAAAACTTAAAGACATGTCAACAGAAACTCAAAATTGAAGCTGCATAGCCGCTAAAACTCCAATGGAAGCACCTGTTTTCCTGGTGGAGGACCCACAGATGGAGCCTGTGGGGCTGTGGATAGGAATCCAGGAGAGGCGACACTTGTGAAAGGGGCCATTTATTCTGTGTGTGGTCCATGCCAGTCTCAGCCTGACCTCCGAAGCATGTCTGTGTGGGGCAGACCCAGTTCAGCATAGCAAGGGTTTAGAGAATTAAATTTGATTTGGAAAAGTGCTCATGATAGGTGAGAAAGAACTTACAGTCTGAATTTAACCAGGTGGTCAACCTGCTAGAACAAAACCAACAACAGTGTCCAGAAGATTAAAGTATAACCAAGAGACTATGCCAAAAAATGTGACGAGACAATGTCCAGCATACAATCGAAATTTACTGAATATACAAAGAACAAGAAAATGTGACCCAGTCTCAAGAGAAAACACAATTAAAAGAAGCCAACCCTCAGATGACTCAAATGTTGGAATTAGGGAGGATGGCAAACCAGCTGTTATAACTGTGCTCTTTGAATTAAAAGAAAAAATAGAACACTTGAAATGAATGGAAATATAGGAATTATTAGTTGATAAGCAGAAATAACTTTTAAAGTATGTATCAGATAGAAATTTTAGAACTGAAAATACAATCTGTAAAAACAATTACTGCATGATCTCACTAGAAGAATGGAGGTGACAAAAGAAAGAGTGAGCTTGAATAGAGATAACTGAAATGGACCAATCTGAAGAAAGAGAAAGAAGAGATTTAAAAAAAATGACAGAGCCTGGGACCTGTGGACCAATATTGGATAGTCTAACAAATGGTAATTAGAATCCCAGAAAGAGAGGATAAAGAGGTTGGGAGATGTACTAACCTCCTAGGGCTTCTGCAATGAAATACCATCAAGTGGGTGCCTTAAAAAACAGAAATTTATTTTATCCCACTTCTCGAGTCTGGAAGGTGTTGGAATAGAGGAAATAAAATTGTCATTTTTGCATATGGCATAATCATGTGCACATAAAACTCAAAATAGTCTACAATCTATAAATACACTGCTAGAATCAATAATAAGCAAACTTACTAAAACTTTGGATACAAACATAATTTTTCAAAAATAAGTTGTATCTTTATATACAAGTAAATTTTTAAAATGGGTATTTAAAAGTGATACCTTTTATAAATAAATAAATGAGGGAGAAAGGACAAATCATTTTTACAGAAGAATTTCAAATACTACCAGCAAATACCTCCCCCTTTCTAGGAATTGCTAAAATGACAAACTTTGGTTTTGTTGGACCAATTGCTTCAATGAATAGAATGTGTGTGTAAACATGTATTCATATAAATGTTCTATTATTTGCTCTAAAAGGATACCTAGTCTTCTATTTCTAAGAGGGCTGTGTTTGGCACTTTTCTTATTTAATAAATCGGCACATTTCTGATTGAACAGGTGTTTTGATTACTAGGTATTAGATATTGTAAGAAGAAAAAATGAAATAAACCAACCGTCTCTTATTTATGAAAATTCAATCATTGTTTTTTTCTATATGACTTTTGAAACATAATACCATTATTTTACATTAAAAATGAGAGATATAATGCATTGGTTAAAAATACATAGAAAAGTAGATACCTAAACACACACACACACACACAACTGGTGTTGATATCTCTATGATTCATCAGAAAATTAAGTCATTCTCAATGTGACTTAATAAGGGTTTTAGCAAGTGTAGGCATCCTGTCTTTGCGGTGGTTTTGACCTGAGAACGTGCCTTTTCCATTTCTGGCATCACTGCTAAATATACTGCTCCTGCTGAACAACTAAGCAGATGGTGAGTGATACAGGGTCCAATAGCTCCTATCTGTTTCCATTAGGAAACATGCTTTAATTAGACTCAGATTTTAATCTAATCTCTTTTCCTTGATGTTCCTGCTCTACTCTGAGGCAAAATGTGGCAGAAAGTATTTATAATAAAGTTGAATAATTTGAAAGCTTGGTCTTTAAGCACGGAAAGTGAAATTAGCTGTGGCCTGAGAAGACTTGGATCTCTGATGTTGATGTTCTGGAATTCAGTTTGTTGATTTGTCAGATGTTTCAAATAGAATAGGATAGAATAGAATAGAATAAAATAAAATAAAATAAAATAAAATAAAATAAAATAAAATATTGAGACCCTTGTTTCAGATTTGAAGATGAGATCAAGCAAACCTAGGATGGAAGCAAACCTGGAGAGTCTGTTGTTCAGCAGCTCACCAGTGTCATAGATGGCTCATCTGGTGATCACATCCAGTGATTACAGGACACACTGACACCTGAACCCACCCCGGAACTTCCCACAGGGGCCTTGCTGGTACCTGGGAGTCTGTGTGCATGACAATAAATTCTAATGGAGACCATGAACATCCCAACCCCACATTCTTAGGTGAGAGATGCCAAGGAACGTGGCTGAGCTAACAGAACACACAGACAGCTGTAAACATGCACAGAGAGTATTTGAGAATTTATTACGGCACGTAACCCACAGACTGCCCTGAGACTGGTGCTGTCCCCATCCCCGGAGAAAGCTGCCCATAGAGGTCTGACCACCAGTCACAGGCTGCAGGAGGGAGTCCACGGGGACTTCCTGTATGCACCTCCCATTCTTCCTGTAAACTAAAATTGTTCAAAATAGAAAGTTTCTTTTTTAAAAATTAATTTTGTTGGAGTATAGTTGCTTTACAATGTTGTGTTTGTTAGTTTCTACTGTACAGCAAAATGAATCAGCTATACATACACATACACATACATACATCAGCTATACATGCCCTCTTTTTTGGATTTCCTTCCCATTTAGGTCATCAAAGAGCCATGGATGGACCTAGAGTCTGTCATACAGAGTGAAGTAAGTCAGAAAGAGAAAAACAAATATCATATATTAATGCATATATGTGGAATCTAGAAAAATGGTGCAGATGAATTAATTTGCAAAGCAGAAATAGAGACACAGATGTAGAGAAAGTTTATTTTTTAAAAAATAAGTTCTGGAATTTATTATCCAAGTTATTAAAAGCAACTCTTAAAAAAAAATACATCAGATGTCAAAGCACAGCTTCGTGAGCAGAGAAGTAGGAGTAGGGTGAGGGCCTTGGCTAAGAGCTAGTGCCACTTTGTCTGAAACACGCTCTTGTCTACATTTCAGCCCAGACTTACGTGACCAGTGTTCTTGTGGACGTTCTGCTGTTGGGTCGCCATTATCAAAACCGCTGTCAGTGTACAGAGAGTGTTCAAAAACAGTCTAAACCTAACTATTTTTATCCTGCTCTAAAGTTGCACAAATAAGTCTCCCTCGTGTTTATCCATGTGAATGAACTAGGCTGCAGAATGAACAAAGGTAGTGTGCCTGTAATCTCTCCCAGGCAAATTGTAGAGGTTTAACAGAACGCCAATATTGAACTCATTAATCAAGTACGATTAAGAAATTCTTAGCTTCTTTTGATAAGACAGTTTTATCCATTGCACTGTAACAGCCACTCACCATTGCCCCCGTGGCTGAATCTTAAACAGCATGAGGGCGTTTCTCTTTCAAGTGCGATGCGCTACCTGACTGCTCCTGGGTGTATCTTCATGAGGGATTGGGTATGTTTTATAAAATTAAGGTATTTGACTTCATCTACAGGATGTTTCCTATTGTGAGCCTGACTAAGCATGTTGCGAGCATATCATCAACTTTAATAGATTTTCTTTCTTTTTACTTAATTTTTTTGAATTTTATTTTTTATACAATAGGTTCTTATTACTTGTCTATTTTATACATATTAGTGGATATATGTCAATCCCAATCTCCCAATTAATTTTTTTTTTATATTAGGATACAGTTAATTTACAATGTTGTGTTGGTTTCAGGGGTACAACAAAATTACATTTTCTATATTTAACTAATCATGTGTTTTTAGTCATAAGAGTTATGATTTGTTTAGTGTAAATATATAGGCACAGGAAATATATAACTTTTAAAAATACAGTATTGCTCACTTCAAACCCCATAATAACAATGAGAAAGATTATGCCTGCTTTACTCATGATTTTGCCCCAGGGCCTGACTCAGCAGATCCCAGTAAGTACTTGTTGAATAGAGAATGAGTGACATATAAAAGCAGTCACCTGGGATGATGAAACTCCATAATAAGACACAGTGCGTGCTTGCTCCCTTGTTACCGACTCCCTTGCTCCCTTGTACCGACTTACAGGTACGCTGTGTAAGGTAAGAACTATTCTATTACTAGTGATGGAGCAAACTACAGCTACTATGAGGGCAAAAATGTGGGGGGGATTTACAGAGTCACATGGACCCAAAAACATTGAAAAGTGTCCGTTTTAATCAGCTGTGTTATTTTAGGAATTTATCCATTTCATCTAAATATTCAAATTTATTAAACCATAAATTGTCTATACCAGTGTTTTAGACATTTGTTGCTGTTCCTTTCTGGTAGAGGTAATTTTGTCCTTCTTTCTTTTTCTCTCATTCTGTGTTTCTGGGGCTTTACATTTTTGTTGTTGCTGTTTAGTCTTTTCAGAGTAACAGTTTCTGATTTTGTAACTACTCTCTTGTGTGTGTTTTCTTTTCCATTTCATACTATTTGCTCTGATTTTTAAAATCTCCTTTCTTTTGCTGTTTTTTTAAAGTTTAGTTTGTTCTCCTTTTCTATAAAATTCTTCAATTGTATAGTTAAATCATTGAGTTTGTCATTTTTCTTTCCTAAAATAAACTTTCCTAAAATTTACTTTCTAGCACAGCAGTAGCTACGTCCCACAAATTTTCTTATACCAATTTCATTATCACCCAGTTTAAAATATTATGTTCTATTCTATTCTATTCCATTTTTATATTCTATTAATATAACTAACAGAATAATTAATAATATGGTCACTTTCACAGGTTCCAGGTAGACATGAATTTGGGGGAGTGGGTGGTGCCCTGCTCAACCCAGTACAATCTCCAAGTATTTGAGGATTTTCCAGGTATCTTGGTTACTTTTTTCTAGTTTAATTCCACTGTGGTCTGAGAGCATATTTTGTATGCTTTTTATTATTTTAAAATTGTTCAACTGTGGAGCAGAAGGCAGTGGCCCCTGGAGTGATGAGCCCCACCCCCCACAGTATAAAAGCAGGCAGTGTCGTCTGGGGTGGCTGACTACTGCCATTTACATGCTATGCACATTGGAATGAAGATTGTTAGTAAAGCTCTTAAATGTGAATTTTTATCAAAAGCGAATGGATCAGTTCAAAGCTCTTAAGAAACAGCTGAGTGGTAATAAAATTGTTACTCAAGACATAGCTGGTTCTGTCCATTTGGAGAATTATGCTCTGAAATGTTTTTGTGTGCAGACAATGAAGATAGCACCGGTTGTTTTCACAAGATCAAGTCCGTCTATCCTGCAAATCCTTAATAGCTGTCATGACAGTCTTTGGAGAACTCACTGATGACAGTGTGAAACATAGAAAATATACAAGGTGGGGTGACATATGTCCATACTTTTTTAAAGCATAGGGAGACGCCTCAAGGAAGACCTGTTAGAATTGGAAAGATACTGATGTTGAAGAACATGAAGGTGGGGCCGCCCTCTACCCACTTGACCCACTTGAATCAGAACCATCTTCATCTTCAACTGAGGACTCAGAGAGCACGCCCCCAGGCAGCTGTTCTGGAACAGAGCCCTCTCCGTGCACACGCCCCCGCGGATACAGCGGCAGCAGTGCCTCGCAGCACAGGTGAATCGGGTACTGTCCTACCTAGGCCACGGGTTCATCTGGCCATATATTCACAGTTTCCACGGCGGGGATACTGTTCTAACACCAGAGGACGTGGCTCGAGCTCAGATGCACGGCAGGCGTGCTGGCTGGCGGTGCACAGCAATGCGAACGTTCAGCCCTGCTGCGCAGAGCCTTCAGAGGCCCTCAAGTTACTGTCTGCAGGCAGAGAGTGAAGCCTTTGTACAGCAGAGCCGTGTAACTTTGGCCTGCGGAGCCAACGATCGGTTACTCAATCTTCAGCCGATCGCAGCACGGTTCTAAGGAGGACTTCATTTCTACTGACTCTGACAATGAAATCTGCATGCAGACTCTGTTGATGCAGCTTCGATCAGTTTCCACTGCCATTAGTGGACCCAACAATCTCTGGGGATGTAGGGCTGCTGCAAGCTGGGTCCTAAAAATGCCCGCTGCACCCTGCTTCAAAAAAATGAGAGCACATACAAATTACATGTTGGGAATAAGCTTTGCACCTTAATTTGTATACATTAAGAGAATTTGTTCAAATTTATAATGTTCGGATGAACATACTATTACTTTGCTATAAAATCCTAAATTTAATTTGTAATAAAGATTGTTGAACTGTTCTAGCTTACCAGCCGTTGGACTATTCATATTACAGGGTGAATATGAAAGAGATTATGTTAAACTTTGATTTATATTCATGTAAAACATAGTTGTATTAAAAGTTTAAACTTTCATGGAAGGAAATTTAACAAGACAAGGGGGCAGATTCACGTTTAGACTTAAGAATGCTGTTGGTTCTCAGCTGCTTCTTTTATCCACTGAAGCTTGAGGTGAATTACTTCATAGGCGGTTTGACTGCATGTACCAGAGAGTGAACAGAGGACATTATAGTAATACCTGGAATCTTGGCGTTTTATGTTAGGTTCTCCTCTGACGCCATGTGGATTCCGCAGAGCATGACTATGAATCGTGTAGATGATCATGAGTTTAGATTTTTAGCTGTTAATTTACACGTAATGATGGGAATTGTGGACCTACTGTGTCACCTGCATTTGTGCAACGTAAAAATATAAACAAGGATTCTTTTGTATATATAAAAAAATTCAGTTGTGTTTTATGAGCCAAAATGTGGTTTATTTTGGTGAATGTTCCAGGTGAGTTAAGAAGAATGTATCTACAGTTATTGTTGGATAGAATACTCTATAAATGCCAGTTAGGTCAAGTTGATTAATAGTTTTGGTCAGGTCAAACCTCTCCTTTATGATTTTCTGTCTTCTTGATCTATCAGTTACTGGAAGTGGAGAATTAAAGTCTCCAGTTATAATAGTGAGTCTCTCTATCTCTCCACATCCGATTCTATCAGTTTTTGCCACACATATTTTGCCGCTCTGTTGTTACATGCATACATTTTAAGTGTTGTATGTCTTCTTGGAAATTAACTCTTTTACCATGATTTAATGTCCTTTTTATCCTCAACAATTTTTCTTGTGAAGTTTTTTTTTCTTTTAAATTTGTGTAGCTAATCCAGCTTTCTTTTGGATAGTGTTACCGTGGGTGTATCTTTCTCCATCCCTTTATTTTTAATCTGTGGAAGTTTATGTTTTTAAAGTGGATTTCTTGTAGACAACATAATAGTTGAGTCTTGTTTTATCATCCACTCTTGAATTCTCTGTATTTTAACACATATTTAGATCATTCGCATCTAAAGTGATAACTGATATAGTTGGATTAATATCTGCCATGTTTGTAACTATTTTCTATTCATTTTCTTCTACCTTTTCTGCCTTCTCTGGTTTTAATTGAGCACTTTATGATTTTATTTTATCTCCTCTCTTAGCATATTATTTATACATTTTTAATAAACATTTTTAGTTGTCTTAGAGTTTGCAATACGAATTTTCAGTGGATGTAAGTCCACCTTCAAATACCACTTTCCTACTTCACAAATAATGTATGTACCTCATTATAAATTATTCCCAATATCTCCCTCCTGTCATTTATTCCCTTTATCCACATAATATTAATTCCCAATACATTGTTACTACCGTTATTTTAAACAAACTGCTTCTTTTAGATCAATTAAAATATGAAAAATAAAGGATTTCATTTTACCTTAATTTATTCTTCCTCCAATGCTCTTCCTTTTTCAGAAAGATCCAAATTTCTGTCCTGTATCAATTCCTTCCTCCCTTAAAGAATGTATGTAAATTGTACTTCAACATATTTTATTAAAAAAAATCAAGTCCAGTTCCTGCGTATGGGTTCTATGCGGTGACATTTAGGAGAGAGAGATTCACACAACCACCCTGGAGAGGACCACTGGGAACCTAAGGAAATGGGTAAACAATTAGTGTATCAAGTCCATGCTATTTCTTCAAGTAAAGATTGGTTCATACAGTGGAGTATTTCTGCGTGGCTCTGAAATATATCTGTGTTAAACAGATGCTTGTAGGATGTTTGAAATTGTGGAACTCTTCTTGTTTTCATGTAAGGAAGCGTCACCTTAGAAATGGTGTTGACGTGAATGCAGAAACTATTTAAACTGTAAGAAATTCATGGGAGTGCATAACATACTTTGAGATTCTGATTCAGTCCACCTAATTTTAATTATTATCTTGCAATGAATAAATTAAAACCATATGATTTAGTCATGTTTGTAAAATGCTCTTATTTTGAATGTTTTGATTAATCATTTGGTAATAACCCCCCCGCTTTTAAAGTTTAAATGTCAAACATGGATGTCAAATGAGTAATGTAAAAGGTCTGACATATACATTAGCCATATGTAATATTCGGAAACATCTTATTAGACTTTCCTCAGTGGGCTCCTGTCCTGAGAGGCTCAGGATGGTTTCAATTATCTGTTGAAGAGCTCAAGTCTATAGAATATTAAACTATGATGAAACGGAAAGAATATTTTCAGGCAGCTACAGACACAACCCTGCCTGTCGGGATGAAAGTCTGGGAATGAGTCATCTAGAAGGGGAGGTGTGATCACATTTCCCTGTGAGGAGGCCGTGTCTGCAAGGCTGATTGCACAACCTGGACGGCCCTCTCACCCCTGGCCTGAGAGGCCCTGGGTCACATGCTGGGTCGAGACCATTGGGCAGGGAAGCGCTACAGATGTCCTGGCAGGACAGACAGATCTCCCCAGCCACGTGGAGCCTGCACCTCCTGGGGAATCCCTGGTGTGGCTACTTTTGCTTCTGAGAAGGCTGTCTACATCTGAAAGCCTTGTGTATACACTCCAGCTGGGGGGCTGCAACCAGCCCTACTCCTGGCGGACAATGCCTTCGAGTATCAGGTGATCTCTGGAGACTGAGGATAGCGCCACTTTCATTCAAGCGTTTGGGAGTAAATGGCTTAAATAAGGTAGTGAAAGGCTGTGAAAAGTCAAGGAACCGTAATCAAGATGGCACCATGAATTCCTGCTTTCAATCCCCACCCCCGGCCCGAGCAGTGAGGATTTAGAAAAAGTACATAATGAAACTGAGTGGAACAAAGGAAGCAGTCAGAGTCGGGCTCTTTTTCTTAATCAATATATATATATTTGAAGTATAGTTGATTTACAATGTGCTAATTTCTGCTGTACAGCAAAGTGATTCAGTTATTCTTTTTTTTAAATATTCTTTTCCATTACGGTTTGTCATAGGATATTGAATATAGTTCCCTGTACTCTATAGAAGGACCTTGTTGTTTATCCATTCCATATATAGAAGCTTACATCTGCTGACCCCAACCTCCCACTCCATCCCTCCCCAGGCCCCTCCCTCTTGGCAAAGGTCTGTGATTTTGTTTCTGCTTCGTAGATTAGTTCATTTGTGTCATGCTTTAGATTCCACATATAAGTGATAACCTATGGTATCAGAGTCAGGCTTAGAACTTTCAAAATCAGACCTGGTCCCAGGAGAGGTCCCACTGCTGGTGAGAGGGTGACGCAGGACATGGGGACCCGGGACCCCCAGTATCAGGCTGCCCACAGGACCAGAGGGAAGGCAAGGGGTGAGTGAGGGGCACAGGTCACAGGTTTCCTACTGATGGGGCATCTTCCTTCCCTCTGCATGTTCTTCCACCACCTCGTCTAAACATTTGCCCCCAAAGCACAAATAATCTCAGCACCACCCTTGCTGCGCTCCGTCTTCAGCAGTTACCCCAACACATGACACGGCTAAGAATTCCCAGGACACCGCTCCCGGCAGTGAGTGCGAGAAGGGCCCTCTCGCCAGTCTCTGGGACCAGGCAGATGTGCCCCAGAGGAATTAGCTGTGAACTGAGTTTCCAGGGATAAGAACGTGGTAATAGGTGAATAAGCCTGGGAGACAGGACAGGAACTCTGGAGAGAAGAGATAGCACATGGAAGACACAGAGAGAGAAAGATCCTGGTGGATGTGCCCCCCGAGTGGTACCACTGAAGCACTGAAGACAAAGATGGACGTGCTGGCTGGTGGCAGATGCCTAAATTCTTCCTAAGAAAGCCGGGGTTCACCTGCCGGCCAGTGAACAGCCATTCCAGGTGTAAAGAATCAGAAGACAGCAGATCTACTTTGAATGAGGTCTGTTTTAGATTGATAAGTAAATTCTGGTTCTAGTGTGGGTGGGGCAGACTTGAAAATGTGAGATCATGAAAAGTCAGGATTGTAATGCCATCACCAGCTCCTGACCCCCGCTCTTTACCTGTAGACGCCCTTATCACTCACACTCACCTGTAGATGCTCTCCATGCCTCATGGTCACCTGGCACCTGGGACGCTGACCAAGGCTCTCCTTGAAGGGCTAGTTTGTGACATGTGGTTCACACACAAGGTTGCAATTCTTTTGGTTCAAGAGTCTGAGCTTTGTGGGGAGACAGATCTGCCCTTGACAATGGTTTTATATCTCCCCAGCTGCGTGGTCTCCGTCATTGGGCTAATGTCTTGAAACTTCAGTCTTCTTATATATAAAATTTGAATAATAACACTCAGTCCTTAGATTGCTGTGAGGGTTCAGTGTACAGTCCGTGGAAAGCGTTGACAGTGTTGAGGAGTTATCTGCGAGAGGGACGAGGGGCCCTCTTGGGGGAGCTCGGAGGATGAGGTCACAGGTCATCGGGGTCAGAGGGCGACCTGAGAGACTCCTGCTGCCGAACCTGTCCCAGAAGATGCGAGGGGGCTTTGGGGGAGATGGAAACAGTGTCTTCTTTCTGAGGTGAATCCCAGGCACCAGGAAACTCTGGTTAAGGACATTTAGTTTGTGCCTGGAAACACGGGGCTCAGAAGAGAGTCTGGGTCTGGACCTGTGAATCTGGAAGAACATAAGTGAGGCTGAGGTCATGGTAACCCACCAGGTTTTGTAGGAGGAACAGGGAGTGGGGAGAGGAAGGGGCTGAGGATAGACCCTGGGGACCCACGCGCATGGCCTCTGGGGGCTGGACAGCAACCGGGGGTGGGGGGGACATGGGCCCCCAGGGTAAGGACACCCCCAGGGGCTGTTTCGTCAGCACACGGCCCTCAGATCCGAGTCCACCGCCCGCCTCTGGTACCCGCTCCTCGGAATTCAATGGGATTCAGCCGACTGTGGTGAATTAGCTGTTTGTGATTGTTTTGGAGCTCAGCAGAGCCTATCAGGCTAGTAGTTAGAGGCTAACTACTACATCCTCATCTGGCCTGCAAAATCCAAACCCATCTCACCACTGGCCGTTCAGTTGTATTTGTTTTTTTGTTTGGATATTTAGAATTTTATTTTATTTTTTATACAGCGGGTTCTTATTAGTTATCCATTTTATACATATTAGTGTATATATGTGAATCCCGATCTCCCAATTTAGTGGTATTTGTTTTCTACTTTAGGTATTGGAGGAAAGAGCTGTGATTATGTGAATTGAGTACCCAGCTTGCAGCTTGATAAAATTAGCAGCCCCGTCATTCTGTTGTCACTTTATCGGTGTGCTTTGCTCTTCTCTTGCCCATTTTCCTTTCTTTTTTCTATCACAGCCCAGTAATCTGAGAATCGTGAGAAGAAGCTGTTTAAAAGTCACCCAGCTTTTGCATGGTTTGAATCAAATAAACAGTGCTGTCCAGATGGGGAAACTAACATCTTGAAAACTGAAGGATCTCATCCAGCTTCTAGAAAAGGCGAGTCACCTCTGGGGCTGTCAAGTGAAGAGCCGCAGTGAAGTTGCCGGGAGGAAGCAGAAGTCCGTCCTTTCCGGTCCCATAAAGACGGTGCTCTCTGTGGGAATTCCTATTACCGAAGTCCACGAGTCCACGTGCACTGCCCACAGCTGGGTCATGAGGCGGCTCCCTCCGAGCTGGAGCACAGGAGGCAGCCCTTCATCTGCCACTTGATGTCACACGGATGTCCCTCAGCAACAGAGGAGGGGTGGGAGCTGGGGGTGTGTCCAATCACAGATCACGCACGGCGGTGTGACGACGCAGGTACGTGTGTGCAGACATGTGCGTGCACAGACGTACGAACATACAGACACACACGTATGCCCATGCACCACGCTAGCATCACAAAGCCTGGTATCAAAATGGCAGCCCTGACTGATAGAACTATTGCCTAATCTTTCTGCATCTCATCCTCCTAAATTTTACAATAATTGTGAACTGGTCTCTAAAGCTTTTCCTAGCCCTACCTGGAAATGGCACACAGCTCACGGCTCCCACCCTGCCTCCCACTGCCAGGCCCTCTTCCCCACCCTCACGCCGAGGAGGGCGGCCCCAGCCCCGCGTGTCCTGCTCGGCATGGCCTGTCTCCGTGGCTTTGCTCACGGGGTGCACAGGGGGCTCCTCCTTCCCTCAGGGCCTGGCCCCTCTTCGCCCCCCTAGAATCGTGCCCCCGCAGGTGCTGGGTGCTGGCCTGACACGTGGTGTTCATGGTGACCTGGAGGCTGAGACGCCCAATTTCTGCTCCCTTCAGGGCCGAACTGCTTGATTTGGGGGACAGTCCGCAGAAACTGGCTGGGGTGCACACAAGGGTACTCGCCAATTACAAAGGTAAGGAAGGATGAGCGTGGGATGGTCTGTACTTCGTTTTCCCATTTTATGTACAATACACCTATTACTTACTTACAGTAGACTTACTATTGGGACACTTAACTGTGCTCATTTCAGACAGTTAATGCTCGGATATGGGACATGGTTTCCAATGTTCCACAGGCTGTAAAGGGAGCGTCTCTCCTGCACCTGTGCCTGCCCGCCCCCTCAGAAGCAAGCTCTGTCCTGTGCATCTCCTGCACAACCCTGGAAATACCCAATCCCAGGTTACTTTTGCTTTTCAAGGCAGTGTGGTGAAGGATGCTTTAATTCAGGTAGCTGTTTCTGTGTCTTGGATTAAACAAATAACACAGGAAATAATCAAATATCAGGAAAGTTTATCTGATTCAGAATGAGGCTCCCAGATCCTAAGTTGGAACCTTGGAAGGAAGAATGGAAGTCGCCCCGTGTGACTCTGATGACACTGCCCTTGGCCCGTCTTCCCAGAGCAAGAAGCAGCCCACACTCAAGAAGCAGCTGCTCTGTGCTGGGCTGGATGCTAGGCCTTCAAAGAACGTAAGCCTCTGTCACTCGTGAGTCTGGAGTTTGTAGACCAGGAGAACAAACAAAAAGTGTTTCTTTTTTACAAAAGTTATTTGTATACCTTTTGAATAGGTCAGGTGTGCTTCACTGCCATCATGGGATTTTTATTCTTATGTTGCTCTGTACCCTGTAGTCAAAAGAAAATTATAAAAACACACATGCCATACAAGAAAGTTATTGGGAGTAAAAACACTTGTTGTGGAAGGCTTTGTGGCATGCAGGTAAGTCAGGGGTGTTTCTAAAGGGTTATTTGCTATCGGGGTGACTTGGCCGGACAGGCAGTAGCATGAGGGCTGCTCGTTTTGAAGGAATGACACTTACACGGAGGTCAGTGAGCTGGAGGTGGGTTTAGTCCTCATGCGCCGTTGTTGCTTTGCAGGCTCAGAAACCCAAAGGCCGGGAAGAGCTGGTGTGGGAGGAGGGTGGGCAGGGAGGGGGCCGAGGGACCGCGTGGTGGCCTGTGCAGCTGCCCGTGGGATCCCGAGGGGACTCAGCCACGGGGCCACTCCCAGTCCAAGAATTCACTTCCCTTGGAAGCTAAACATGTTGAAACTGTGTTAAAGGTCTGAAATCAGATGATTACTGAATGACAGCCCTGTTCTGTGTTTATCTCGGTGGTGCCCTGAGTCACAGCCGTGTCAGAGCTCCGATGAGTCACAATGTTATGAACAGGCATCGTCCGACTAGTTTTGCAAAACGAGTTCGCGTCCCTTAGCACCTTCTGCGTCCTCCTTCCCAGCGGCTTCTGCCCTGTGATGCACTGCTCGGCGGGGGTCGCATCTGTCTGTCCCTGTGTGCCCTCAGGCCCACGCGGTGCTGGGCGTGCAGTGGGCCAGCAGTGGGACGTGAGGCCAGGAAGTCACAAGTGGATGAGTGTCTAGAAAACCCCGGGCCACGTCCTTACTAGTGGCATCAGTGACAGTTTTGACAGCACTAGGTTTTAGTGGTGATCGTGCTTCTCTTCTTGAAAAGCAGGTGGAATCACAGTGGACGTACGTCATCTCTGCATCCTTTCCCAGGAGACTGACCATGAAGGCTGTAGCTGAACCTCAGTCTCCACTCTCTGGGCTGATTGCTCCCTACGTTTTTCTAGGAAGGAACAGGGAGAACCTTAGCTGTCTCTGCCTCAGGAAGTCAGAAGTTATAACTGGCTTTAAAGATGCTAATGGAGCACGACCGGCTGATCGATGCCCAAGGCCCAGCGTCTCCGCCCCACGGGAGGAAAGTGGTCAGAACATGTTCTCTCTGCGAAGCGTTCCAATGTTTGTTCCCACTGAACTTGCCTCTGGCTGTTGGACACGTTCTCTGGAGCCTCCACGTCCCACGAGGAGGGGCCAGGCTTGGGGCTGCCTGGCCGCAGAGGAACTCGCTCAGCAGGACCTGCTGGGATGGAAGAGGGATGAAAGGACAGCAGAGCCTGGCTGGCGGCTGCCTCCCGTTGGCCTGAAATGTCTCTCTCGCTGCACTTTGAAGAACCAGAGACCCAGGCAGAGTTGCTCTGATTCTGGCCGCTACGAAGACATGCATGAAACATCAATCTTTATCAGTGGCCTTTTGGAAAAGATGTGGCAGATGGTAGGACACAGCTTTGCCCTCAAGAAAATACAGGGAATCTGTCAAAGCTTATGTTGATCCAGTTCCATTCCCCGCACTCACCCACCAGGACCTTCATACTTGAGTCTCTCCCTCTAGAAGGAAATTCAAGGACCCTGGCCTGGCCCGCCTCCCTCTCTGTGGCCAACGCCCTGGTCCTGCAGCGTTCATGCCTTCTGTTCTTCGGGAATATAGTCCCCAGATAATTTTGTCAGATGTGATAGGCTACGTACAGCCCCAAAGATGTGCAGATTCAAATCCCTTAGAACCTGTGACTATTCCCTGATTTGGCAAAGAGACTTTGCAGGTAAGTGAATTAAGGGTCTTGAGATGGAGATTACCCTGGATTGTCCACATGGGCCCTAAATGCCCCTGCAGTGTCCTTAAGGGGGAGGCAGAGGGATGTTTGACGGCACGGAAGCAGAAGGGGGGTGACCACTGGGCTGCTGGATGCGGGGAGGGGGAGGGGCTGGAGCCCGGCAGCCCGAGAAGTTAGAATAAGAAGGAGTGGGTTTCCCACAGTCCAGGAGGGAGGGCATAGTTTTGGTCCAGTACCTCTGGTTGTAGACTTCCAACCTCCAGAACGACACAAGATTGAATACGCGTTGTCTGAAGCCGCCCAGTCCGTGGTCGTTTGTTACAGCAGCGCTGGGAGTTCATACAGGGACCAAGTGTCGGCCAAGAGCAAAGGCGATGGTTCTCAGCCCCTCTTGTAGCTCTTGGTCATCGTGCTGGGTTCGGATGGTGAGACACACCTGCAAGCGTGGTGCCAACCATCCTGGAAAGTCTGCTTAAAGAAGGGGTCCGACTTCTCTGTTCTTCTTCCTGCCAACTACGCTGACACGTTCTCTGGACGCCAGCCGCCGTCTGGGACCATGAGACAAATTTGGGAATGAAGACTGCACACGGTGGGTCAGCAAGACGAGATAAGCACGGCAGCAAACCTCCAGGTCTCAGGTAGGAGGAACAAATCCTCATCGAGCCACACACCTTCTTATCCATCTCCTCCGAAGGGCCCTGTGGATCGATGTAGGCCTCTGTCTCTTGCCCTCTAAAACTTTTAGCATAGCAGTATCATAAATTTATAAATAGGAAGAAACTCCGATTAGATTAATTTACAATAAGGTGTGGTTGACCAAGAAGTTTCTCGAAGTTTACATTTGAGGAATAAGCACGTTTTAAATCAAACGCCCCTCCCAGGCAGTACATTTCCCATTTAGGATAAAATAGAAGGAGAAAAGAGCCAGGCTTCACCCCTGTGGACCCTCTTCATCTTTGGAGTTTCCACAGTGGTTGAAAGTTTGGAGCTGCAGATCAATATTTCTTTTTTCTTTTTTTCGATGTTTGTAATTGCTATTTATTTTCATGTTCCCTCTTATTTTCTTTTCTCTAACTCATAGAAGACAGGAGTTTTCTCTTTAGGTCTATGTTGAAGCATCCTAATGTTGCTGTCAGCACAATATTTTATGGAAGCAAATGCAGTGGTTTGACTGTCCTTCACGTGAGCATCTTAAAAACATAACAGTAGTAAGATTCATAAAGTCTAAGATCATTGAATCGTATTTTCCCTTCTGTTTATGGAACAAAGCTTTCAATTGATTTTATGAGTTAGTTCCCAAATACTCCCTCTTTGTGAAGCAGTGGGGATGGCGTTACAATGCTGGTGTCTGCCCAGTGACCCAACACCTGTCCTTCTTGCCTATAGTGAAAGAAGATGAAAGCTGGCCCTTCGATGCTGCTGCGATGGAAAGTCTTTGGGAAATGCATCGACAATAAAAGCAACATTTAATTATGTACAGCTCATCACTGTATGTTGAATAAAGCTCTTGAGATGTTTGTGAAAACAGATTCTTGCAGCCTGGTTTTGTACCTTCCTGCCTTTAACTAGGCCAGGAAAAGACATATCTTTTCCCCTTTTCTCAGCTTCTTGGCAATGTCAGTTCCCATTCCAGCCAAAATCTAGAAGTGCGGAGAGCACTGATTGAGAATAGCTATTTGAAAAACCAGTATGTTTAATACCACACAGTGGGCTGGCTTGAACTTGGAAATGAATGTCCACCTCCAATCTTTACATCAGAGCAGTTTCAGCAGGTTTCATCGCTGCCTTGCAGAAGGACGACTGTATTGTTGTCCCTCAGAAGGTCATGTAGCCCCCAGAGGAGGGCATTTCCACATCAATGGAACCCTACAGCCAACTCAATAAGATTTCTCAGAAACAGGTTGAAGGGGATCAGTGTTTCCTAATCAGATTTGATAGTTGAGTTTTCAATGGATTGAAATTATTTAGATGTTTAAAATGAATACTAGTCTTCTGAGATTCTGTATCTCTGAAAGAAATTTTAAATGAATCTTTAAAGACTGCACAGGGTTATTGTTGGAGTATGTCCTATGAACTGTTCATATGAACACATGGACTGGAGTCCAGAGATGCTCGGGAAGCTGGATGTTTTAATAGGAAGATTAGGTTTTCAAAAGTTGAGTGTTGAACAAGGGCCTTCTCATTGTAAATGTCAAAAGGCTAAGTAAGAAATATTCAATTTATTTTTGTATTTTATTTTATTTATTTTTTTATACAGCAGATTCTTATTAGTTATCCGTTTTATACATATTGGTTACATAAAACCTCATAGCACTTGGTTTGTGTGTGGGTACTCGGTCGATGATGAATCTGGTGTCCATCCAGATTTGCTCCAGATCAGGCCCTGGAGGGGACGAGGATGCAAGTTACCCCTGAGGGTCTCCGGGTGACTCTCCACTGGTCATCCTGTCCTGGAGCCTCAAGGCAGCCTGTCTGTCCCCTTGGCTGCGTGCATTGCTTCGTTGGGTTGAGCCATCTGGAAGTTTCTGAGTCAGAGACTGAGAGCTCATTGCTGTTGGACATGTAATGGACAGGTAAGTGGAGATCTAATCAGTGTTCTCAGCGGTAGAGGCTATTTCATCCTTCAGGGATCTGGGGGCAGAGGATTTATACAGAGACGTGAAGAAGTATTCATGCTACTGAATGATTCATTATTGTGAACAGTCACTGACAAAAATTGACAGTAGCCTGCTTTAGAATGTCTTCTGCACTGAAGCCTTTGACAGTGGGCCCAAGAGCATGACAGGACATTCCCTGGCATTGCGTCACACCCCTGAGACTCCTGCAGTGTGGCGTTGTGTCATTTCAAAGGACACTCAGTTTCCAATAATAAATGTAATTTCTAACTTGAGGTATATTAAGCACATGTGTTTACTTTGCAAGGGTTCTGAGACTTCCTTTTTCATTTTAAATAGAGAAAAAGCCATCCAGCCATGCCAATTCTAGCTGCAAAATAACAACTGTGCTCTTGGCAAATAAATCGGGGTAAATAATGGCTTGTGCTACCTGAGATGTGAATGCATGACTTCAAAACACAGAGAATACTCAATTTTTTTTGTGTGTGAATGAATGAATGAACTATTCTCACTTAAGTGGGACATGGAAGTACAAACGTGAGAATTTAAAGGAAAGGAATAAATGCCTGTTGAGAGAAGCAGCGAGTGCTCCTGGAGCTGGATCTTGGCAGGTGGGCAGAACCTCCTAGTGATGGAGGCTCAAGTCCTGTATTGCTAATTCTTCTGCTCTGAGAATGATGAGGGGGCTGTAAACCCACAGAAATGACAAGAGAGGAGACAAATGCCACTTTATTGCATCAATGGAATGGATGTCAGCCAACGCAGGGCTTTCTGGTTGTCATGAGGCTTCAGTGAGTTCCCTCGTCCAACACCTAAAAGGACATCTCTCCGTGGATCCTACACCCCACACCCAATATTCAGGATTTTATGACCTCCAACTGGTTACACTTTACAGGAGACCAGAGGAGTGTGGCCAACACGCTTAAAGTGTGTTTCAGGAAGAGAGGAAACAGGGAAGGGGTCCAGAGTGAGATGAATGTCCGAAAGTGTTCCATGGAATGGAAAAGAAAGGCACACACAGGACCTGGGTTTCTCAAGTATCCCAACCACTGGGGTCCTGCTGAGAGGACATGACAGATGAAGAGTCCTGGAATCTGACTGTTCCATCCTCTCCAGGGGGATAAGGAAAGAGTCGAGGAGAAGGACGTTCCCTTTCCCTACCATAGGGGGTTGATAGGTGATTGCATTTCCAACCATGTTCATACTTTGCTTCTCTGTCACCTGGCTCAGAGCTGCCCTGTCCTAGACCTTTTGGGGTCACACAAGATGGAAAGTGGGGTGGCTGTCTTGTCTCTCACACTGTTACGTACCTCAAGGATCAGTGACAAGATAAACGTAAAGTTGACTCAGACCAGCATTTACTGTTAACTTTTACTGTTAATTATTCTTTATTATTGAAAATACCATTCTCCACAGTGGTTAAAACAGAGGGGATCCAAATAATCTCCTTATCTTGGAGTGCATACGATATGCTTCAGGTTATTCTGTTAAGAAGGGGCTGCCTGATGCCCCTTCCTCAACAGGCAGGACACAGCTGCACCTGGCTTTTGTCCTGGACGTGACCGAGTCCTCCTTTTCCAATTTTAGGGGACCCGGTGGAGGTCTCTAACATGTTAATTAGAAGAAATGAGCAAAGAAAACAAGTCCTCTTTTCTGCCTATTAAATTCCCAACTTATAAGATGTCTGAACTGCCCCGTCTCCTTCCCTGTGTCTTTATCGCGGACCTATATTTCCACGAGGTCCATTTGACAGGAATTAATGGTGAAGATTTTCTTGTGGATGCAGACCATGCAAGGGAACAAACACACAGGACTCAGCACGGTATTAACAAGAGAAAGTCTAGTGGTTAATGAAGTCACAGAAGACGCCTGCCTAGGGGAGGTTAGGCCTCAGTTACGCAGGCCCACAGCCGTCCACATGTGCTTATTTGGAGGTTGCTAAAGTCACGTTCAAATCCCATGTTCCACCATAACTACACCACATGCAGTGTGATGTAATGAAACATAATGATGACAGCAGTGCCGTTAACTGAAAAATCTTATTATATGCCTGGTGACTTCGGTTTTATATAAATTATTTTATAAAATCCTCAAAATAAATCTGTGAGCTCAAGTTGTTACTTTATATGTATCATTTTATTTAAATACATCTGAGAGGTGGTGTAACTTGCCCGAGGTCACACTGCTGGTACAGAGGTCTGGGTGAATCCCTGGTCTGGGTGAATCCCTGGTCCCGGGGCTGCACAAATCTTACACTTCCCAATGACACCCCTCCCTGCTTATTAATCAAGAAATAAAGAATGACAATAAAAATGACAATTTTGTCATTTGCTGCAACACAGATGGACTTGGAGGACATTATGCTAAGTGAAATAAACCAGACAGAGAAAGACAAACACTGTATGATATCACTTATATGTGGAATCAGAAAAATAAAACACTCTAGTGAATATAACAGAAAAGAAGCAGACTCACAGATGTAGAGAATAAACTAATGGTCACCAGTGGGGAGAGGGAAGAGGGGAGGGGTGTGATAAGGGTAGAGGTTAAGAGATACAAACTGCTACGTATAAAATAAAGAAGCTACAAGGATATATTGTACGGCAAGGAAATATAAACACTATTTTACACTAACTATAAATGGGGGACAATCTTTAAACATTGTGAGTCACTCTATTGTACACCTAAAGCATATAATATTGTAAATCAACTATACCTCAATTTAAAAAAGAAGAAAAGGAAATAAAGAAAGAGAAAAAAATTGTTTGGGACTCTGACTGTTTATCTGGCATGAAAAATTTATTCTTAGCATAAACAACATAAACGTTGCCAAGGAGGATCTTTTGGGAAACAATTATGCAAAATAAGTGATGTCATTGCAGGGGGTTTAGATGTCTCATGAAACTTATTTCTAGAGATCTGGCTCCTGGGAATTGGTGAGTCATGTCACTACGTTCTGATTTAGCATCAGTTTTGAGGTCACATAGGAAGTTGCAAAATTAAGAAGCTTAGATAAAAAAATCAAACCCTATTTTTTTGTAGCCTCTTGAGTGAATGGAAGCCTGGAGGGTCTCACTTCAGACTGGCTAGAGAATGGGGTCAAAGGTGGGAAGGCACCATTCACAGCAGGGATGCAGAGGTGAAAAGTCAAGGAGGCAGGATCATCCAGGGCTTATCTTATAGAGAGTGTTTCCAAAGCTCTGTGATGGGTAAGGGGCATGTGGTTAAATGCTATTGAATCATACTCTTCCCTTTTTGCTGTTTGTTAAGAACTTCAAGGACACAAGTGCACTTGCCCCTGCAGAATTTAAAGGCTGACTTGTCCCCAGTGGAACCAGGCCCCACTGCTGTGTCCCTAAGGGTGGGAGTTAACTTCTGCTGACAGACATCCTCTGTCCTCTCCTCCCACGGGGAGTGGCCTGGCAGGGAGAGAGGCTGGCTTCCCAGCATCCTGGGGGATACCCACCCAAAGATTTGCAGTCTGTCCTTCTGAGCTGGTGGATGGCGTGAATTCACAGCTGTGTTCCCGGAATCTTCAAACTCCGTGGGTGTAGCTCCTCGAAGCGGCAGGATGAAGTGAGTCCTGGAGGTCTGCCTGTTGTTGGTCCTCAAAGCCTCCCATCAGCACCCTCTCAGGGAGTCCCCCAGGGATGCTTTCCATTCCAGCATGGGGCCAAAGGTGATGCTTTGATCCCAAATAAGGACACTGCTGCGTCACTCTGCATTCAGTTGGCTGAGGGACTGTCCACCGCCGGCTCCTTTCCTCCTCTGCACTTGGCCTCCTGTTCTCCTGTTGTTCCTTTCCAGTTCCCTTCCCTGGTTCCAACTCCTCCCACCCACTGGCTGCTGGGGCCCCCAGTTTTTGGTCTTCCGTCCTCTCTATGGAGGAGCTGAGAGCAATGCCCTCTGAAGCCTGGCCTCTCCCAAAGCCGCATCTGCACCGCCGGCCTCTTTTCTGAGCTCCAGCTCGCACGTCCCCGGGCCTGCGCCCCTCCAGGGGAACGTCTAACCCACACGTTCACCAACAAGCGTCCCGTCTCTATTTATTTCTTGACCAGATTATCACGAGCCCATCTAATATCTCCCACGGTGAAGGTCTTGACCTTCTCCTGTTGTCAGACCCTGCCCGCCATATCCGTCACCACACACAGCTTCCACTCCCCCAGGCCTCTGCATCCCAGCCTCCTGGCACGTCTGCTCATCTTCAGGAAGCCTTCACAGCCTCCTGTCTGGACTGAGTCAGGGTCTGGACCTTCTCCCCGTGTCTCCCGGTGTTCTCCCCGACCAGTCAGTGCTCTCATGGTAGGCTGGACGACCTGTCTAAAATGCAGAACTGCTCAAGTGACCGCTCTGGTTAAAAGCCACTGGCGACTCTCACACTTGGCTGGAGGACATTCTGCGGAGGGGAATTTGGCCAATGTTTCGAAGTTAAAAATTCACCCACCCTTTGATGCACTGTCCTGAGGCCATCCTGTCACATGTGCGCAAAGGCACACAAATAAGGATAATCGCTGGGGGTGGTACATCAGCACGGGCCTGGGAACGCCCCAAATGCCCACTGGCAGGGACACCGGCAAAACGAAGAACTCACCCAGTGAGGTGTGCACAGTCATCGCAGGGGACGAGGCAGCTCCTCTGAGCTGGTTCAGGAAGGTCTCAGGGTTGCGCCCCGGCAGCCCCGCCCAGAGCCCCTCGGGCCCTGCACTCCCTGTCACCAGCTCTGACAGTTCCCCCCACCCACCCACCGCCAGCACCTGCTACTCCTGCTGAGGGGGGTCCTCCAGGCCACTAGGCAGATTCACCTGTGGGCACAGGGCCGGGGGTGTAGGAGAGGGTGTCCCCCAGGCTGGCCCCGGGCCGCCGACAGAAAGGTGGGGAGAACCAAGCTCCTGGACCCAAGTTCAGGAGAAACTTGGAGGTATCCCTTACATCCTGGGGTCCCTGCAGAGTCAGAATTGGACAGGGCCAGCTTCACGGGCTGCCACCCATGTGGTCAGACAGGGCCCCTCAATCGGAGGCCTCATACTTGATTTAAAGCTCGGCTGTCCCTATCTTGATGGTTTTTCCTTTTTATTTTGCACCGGGCTTTGCAATTTGTGTAGCCAAGCCTGGCTCTGAGAATGTTGCGTTACAATGCGCCGTGGCTGGCCGTGGCCCATCCCGGACCAGGACCCCCTCCCTACTGTTTCTGTAGGGTGCACTCAGCACATCACGACTTGATAAGATCTGCTTCTGGGCAACCTGACCAACCCTGGAGCGCTTATGTGTCCTTGTGTGCTGTGCAAATGTGTGATTGTGTGTGCTTGTTACACCACCTCTGGGACACACACAAGACGTGGAAGAGGAAGACAAGAGGGTGACGGACGGGGGCTTAGGAGGCGGAGGTGGGCGTGAGGAGAGAGCCCACTGTTCATTAAAGTGTGGCTTGGGATTTGTTTTTAATTTTGTACTGTACGCAATTGTTATGCATTTGGAAAAAAAAAACTGCAGACAATTAAAACAGACAAGCAAAACCCAGAACCCCGATGTTGACATAACTGAGGCTAAGCTCCTGGGAATACGAGTCCTTGGATGTCTGGACGGACAGACTTCTGCAGCCCCAACTCCCCTCACTCCTTCCTGTTCACCTGTGTTCCAGGAACTCAGGAGTATTTCCTTTGCCTAGGTGTGTCCTGTGCATCTGTGTCTTTTCTCTTTGCTCATGTACTTTCTCCTCTTGGAAGGCTCTCTTCTTAATAGTTCACCTGGAGGCCTGAGCATTCTTTAAGGACTGTTTCCGGCTGTGTTGTCTTTGGAGCCATCCTGACCTAACCCGCAAAAAATCAGTGTTTCTCCCTTGTCTAATTCTTAGCCATTTTCCTACATAACTCTTTTACAACAGGATTCTTAGTAATATATTTAAAAATGTAAATTAAAGAAATAGAAATTCTCAATTTCTAATACAGCATGTCATGCACATAGTAGGTGTTCATAACCAGTCAATGAATCCAATTTTAGGTTTTTGTCTTCAGGGAATTGAATATATGGACTAGAAGTGGGGAAGCTTTAGACCTATATGGGAGATGTAGACGTTGCTGCTTCGTGGGACTTGCAATAGGAAAGTTATACCCAGTACACAGAACGCAGCACGGAGGACTCGATCGGGCCATTCCCACAGCATGAAGGTCGGCCGCTGTAGGCATTACCTGTGTAGAGAAGGCTGTGAACATTTCAGAAAAGATGTTGAAGATCTAAAATATCATTGATGGGCTTCACCTGCTTATTTTGTATTATCATTTTATGTTATTGTATTTTCTTTTATAAAAATAACACACTGTCTCTGCAAAGACCTGACTATGTCCAGAGATTAACTATGATTTGGGGAAAATTAGTTCAGAATGAATAAATGTTAACCCGAACAGCTTTCAGTCAATGTTGGCTATTAAAATTATTTTCAAAATATGGTTAGAGTTACATAGAAAAATATGCACAGCAGAACAACCAAGAAGAGATGTTCGCAAATCTCTGGAGTAAAGAGACAACGAAGTTTAGCTCTGAACGGTGGCAACTGTGTGATGGAAAAACAACTTAAAACCAAATAACTGAGACATTGTTCAAGGGTTTGTATGCATTTGCTCTAATCTTTTAAAGAAGGGTGATTTAACAGGTCTTGTACACCAAGGTGTCTTGTAATATTTAGTCAGTAATACCGGCAGTTTATCTAAGGAATTCATACCCAGCACATCTGATTGGTTTGTGTCATTTGACTGGCAGTTCAGATCAAAATCCTTCACGGTTTTGCCCAATGTCCATATGGGATGAGGAGGCGGTGTGGACAGGGGCCAGCGAGGCCCTGCGGTCTGCGAAGCTCCTGTGGTGGAGTGGCTGCTGTCCACCATTCTCCCTCCTCCGGATTAGAAATATGAGTCCACCTCTACTGGTGTAACAATGCCCGTGAAGAGGGAGGGGTTCGTTCCCTTCCCCACTGACCCAGCTTGGCCATGGGACTGCTTTTGTCACAGAACGTGAGCAGAAGTGACAGTGGAGAGTTCAGGCCAGGCTCAGGGGGATGGCGTGTCCCTACTCACTCTCTCATGTGTAGGGAACCCTCTGGCAGGTGTGGGTCCCAGGAGACTGGGGATGTGAGTGGAGCAGATCCAAACCCAAGCTCCTTCCTGGTGCCAAAGTCAGCTGGCTCCGGGTGAGCCCACCTGAGACCCCAAGGAGGATCTGTGCTGTGGCTGTAAAGTCACTTAAAAGGCACTTTCAGGACCATCTCTGTCATTCAAGGAGATCCCTTGGCTCTCCTGGCCAACTCTGAAGAGTTCATCAAATAAATCTTTCAAACATGCTATTTTCTGCATCCCTTTACATCTCTGGAGATAGTTTGACATTTCTTATTGATAAGATATCAAGGCAAGAATCTGGCTGGCTCAGTTGTACTCATGTTTTAAAGATCCCTAGAGACAGCAGTAGATATGTGTACTAGGTATGAGGAGAAATACGAAGAAAACATTGAAATCTGAGTTAAATTGTATTATTGTCTTATGATGCTCTTATACCATAGGCTTGCTTTGGGTGTTGGAGAGTCCAGAACTGATCTTGTTTTACCCAATTTTACTTAGGTTTTGAATCACCAGCTTTACTTTTGAATTGACAATTTCAGTTTAAAATATGTACATTACTGTACTTCTAGATTCTTTTCACCATGCTAGGTGCTTTATCAAATTAATAGAATTTTAAATTAAATCAATTAATTAAGAACTTCTTATGTGGACTCTTTTTACTGCTCTTCTGAATGGGGAAAATAAAATATTTTATACAAATTTACAAGCAAAGAAAATTTCTATTTTTTTCCATTGTTCAATAGCTTCAAAAATTGAAAGAATGAAATTCATAGGATAAGAAACACTTTCAGGATCAGATGTTTGCATTAAAAGCGTTTCATTTTATACTCTGCCCTAATAATTTCAGCTCACTTTTGATTCATCCTATTCACTGAAGGGTCAAGATAGTCATTGAGGAATAAATTCATTGTCGGTGTGAGTATTGTTAGACAGCTCGTTACTAACCCACACCCAGTGAGAAATTCCATTCATCAGAGGAATCCTTTCGCTTTCTCTTCTTTCAGTTTTTAATTTTTGTCCATATAAGCTGTGATAGTTAACTTTTTGTGCCATCTTGACTGGGCCATGGGGAGCCCAGACATTTGGCCAAGCTTTATTCTGTGAAGGTGTTTTTGGATGTGACTAACATTTGAATCTGTAGACTAAGTAAAGCAGGTTGCCCTCTCTGACGTGGGTAGGCCTTATCCAATCAGTTGAAGGCCTGAACAGAACAGAAATTCTGACCCTCCCTTGAATACGAGGGTACTCTCCTCTCCTGAGTGTCTTTGAAGTGGGACATCGGCTTTTTCCTCCTTTTGGACTCGAGTGAAACATCAGCTCTTCCTGAGTGCCCTGACTGGAAATGCACCCTCAGTTGTCCTGGGGCCAGGACTCCAGACAAGGACTGGACTTAAAAGACCAGCTCTCCTGGGCCTCAAGCTTGACGACTGCAGATCGGGAACCTGTCAGCCTCCAGAATGGTGTGAATCAGTTCCTTACAGTCAATCTTTCTGTATATATGTACCTCCTGTTTCTTCTGTTTCTCTGGAGAGCCCTGACTAACACGCAAAGTTTGCCAAATACTTTTTGAAAAGATCCAAAACTGAGTAGAAAATGAAGACCCTGACCCTTCTTATGAGGTCATGCAGCTCAGGACATCTTGCAAAATCTGGCCTTTTCACTAACTTGCAAGGGCATTGAAAAGAAAGGAGATACTTCAAAACTCTTTTCTGTGATTGCACTTTGCAAAAGGTTACTGTTGCTCAATCCTGGGAACCATATTTACATCTGTGGTGCTCACTGGGATACTTTATAATCACTGGGATTCTTCTGCCCTTCCTGACTGAATTCCACAGTAACAACGCATGCACATGTGCACACACCAAGCGAGCGGCGAGCACAACGCCGGTTGGCCTGAAAATCTTCCCAGTCTGTCTCTTTGCTCAGATTCCTGCTCCCTAATTACAAAAACATTGTGCAAATGTCATTCACATGAATCTGCTTGTGGAGACCCATCGCCACGTGTGCCTTCTCCCAGGACACAGCGCAGACTGCTTCGGCACAAGTCCTTTCCCCTGAAAGACATTGAGCAAAACCCTGAAGAAGTGGAGCAAATTCAGGGAAAACTCTGCAGAAACACCATGTTGACACACGCCCTTCACTGACCCTGTGTGTAGATGGCCCGGGTGTCTGGGGTGGTCATGTCCGTTTGGGGCCCTGGTGCGGCTGGGAGACCCTGGTTTCCTGTGTATTGTGTATCAGAGTTTGGCCATCTTTAGGGTTTGAGAAAAAGAAAAGCACTGGTTGTCTGTATGGAGTTACTCGACATCAGTGTGCGTGATAAGATCCTTATCAAAGGAAACTAAGTGGATGCTTTGTCCTCGCCGCCCTACTGAGGGCGGGGGTTATTCTTCCGCATCAAGAACGGGGGACCTGACAGGTGGATCTGGGGCAGCTTTTATTGGAGGTTCTGGGCGGAACAGAGACAGCTGCACCACCTTCTGGAGGGTTCCTTGGCAGACGCCTCGGTGTCCCGTGTGGGACCAGTGACATTGCTCCCAGGGGGCCTTGGGTGGACCAGCTTCCGCCTCCCTGAGGGAGAGGATCCTCCTTACTGATGCCGGGTGTCCTGGTCCGACCGAGGAAATGCCCCCAGACTGTCTTCCGCTCCCTTTCCTTTCTCCCGCTACGCATGCCCTGGTTTATCACAATCCAGTTATGCCCCTGCTGACTGTCCCCCAGGATCTTGTTTGAACATTGGTTCCTGGTTAAGCAGCTTTCTGGTGCTGACTGTGGACTGCTTTGGAGCCTGGGCTGAGAAAACGGTGTTGACGGCGTAGTTCTGGGGCAGAAGCAGCCCTCACATCGCTTTAGATTCTTCCTGATCCGCAGAAGCAGCGGCTGAGACTTGGCTTTCAGACTTGCAATCCTCCTCTCCACCAGGCTCAGCAAGGAATTCTGCAGGAAGTAGCCCCGTGGAGCCTGTCAGCCCCTTCAGGCCTCAGCCTCACACCTACAATATTCCCAGGGACCAGCCTGGTCCAGGCACATGGTATATATCGACTTTATACTGATTGACTTAGCAAAAGAAAAAAGATGTTAATCAATGAACTTCTGCTGGGTAATCGGAAGTCCTCCTCTGATGCACAAGGCAAGGATAAACGGGGTTCAGGATGGAGTCACCAGGGGAGCCCCATCCCTCCCTCAGTGATGCCGAGAGTGGGCATCTGTGCCCACACCCCTGGGGCATGTCCCCGAGGCTCGGGCCATAGCCCTGGCAGGGGGGTGGGTGAGCCCCTGCCGTCCTGGACCTTCTGTTCTCCTGGAGGTCACGGACCAGTGAGAGCGAGGCACCCCCTCCAGGAATCCGCAGAGAAGCTCAGCGTAAATGGGGTCCTGAGAGATAAGAGGACAGTGGGGAGTGGCGGGTGCAGGGAGGGGTCTTGGTTGGCTGGGCCTGGAGGAGACTTCGAAGCTGACACCTGAGCTGCCTTAGTAGAAAGAACCAGCCGTCTGACAGCTGTCGGGTAAGTGTTTCGGGCAGAAGGGGTAGCAAGGTCAAGGTCCCAGAAAGGTGACGGGGCGGGGGAGGGGAGCCCAAAGGAGACAGGAGAGGGGGAGGGGGAGGGGCGACCACGGAAGTTGGGGAGGGAGGTCACTGGGGGGGGTCAGCAGGGCACCAAGGGTGTCATGCCTGCAGTGTCCCTCCAGTCACTCTGGGGGGTGACTGCAGGGGGCAGGCACAGCGGTTGAGGCTCTCTTGCCCCTGCAGGTGGCTGAGGGCTTGCGGGGCACCAGGCACTTCCCCAGCCCTCTGTGGGCTCACGGGTCCCTGGAGAGGTATTGGGGCTTCCATTCCGCTGTCATTTAGTCAGTGCAGAAGGGCTGCCTCCCGGGAGCTGAGCGAGGTGTGGGGCCCCGGAGTCCACATCCCAGCGGCTGGCCGGCCTGTCCCTCGGCTCCAGCGGAGTCTGGGGTTTCTGGAGTGGGAGGGACAGATGGGGCGAGTGACGTCTCGGCCCAGGCTGGGGGAGGGCTGCTCCCAGCCTTGCAGATGTGGGATCCGGAGTTCCAGGGAGAGGTAAGATCAGGATAGCTCATCGGCCCTGGCTTGAAGAGCCACGTCCCCTGTGGAGGGCGGCTAAGGAAGGCGAGGACACCAGTGCCGCTTCTGTGGACGTGGGTTTACATCTGACGGCGCGTTTGAACAGAAGTAGGACAGGTGAGTCTGCGGCCAGACGGGGCTGGGCCTGGCTGGGGTGAGGCCCGAAACCCGACAGGACGACCGGATGAGTGAGCCCGGAGGCCAGGAGGCCGGCCAGGAGGAGACCTGACGCCGGCAGCTGAGCGTCAGGTGTGGGAGTGCAGGACACAGCTGAGGGAAGGAGTCCAGCACGCCGGGAGAGCACCGCCTGGCCTCACCCGGGCCCCACGCTGCTGCAGCCAGGTCGCCGTGACCCCCAGGGTCCCCCACTGGATCAGGAACCTGCAACATTTGTCTTTTCACAGTGTCTCGGAGGTTTTGTAAAGCAGCAAACACGGGGAAAGTGAAGAGATTTGGCGTCGTAGCTCAGAAGCGCTGATGGGAGGACAGAGCAGAGCCCTGGGCCTGAGAGCAGCCCCGGCTCCCTGCCGGCTGTGCTGTGGGACTAGAGCTTCGGGGGTCACTTTGGCCTCTCTGCCCTCTGGCCTGGAGCCATACACTGGTGTCCCTGCTTGGTAAGCATCCCCACCGCATGCTGGGGACCCTGGAGGGGGACCTCGTTCCACCTGCTGACGCTGCCAGAAGAGCCCTGGGTTGGCTCAGACCGGGCTCCAACCCGGTGGGTTTGGGGGTGTGCCTGTCTCCCAGGCAGGAAGCTGAGGCCCAGGGCGGGGCTTTGGCCGTGTCACAGACGGCCTGGGGCTGAATCCAGGCTTCCACTCTCACTGCCCCATTTCACGGCCTCCCCAGCTTCTGCCCGGCCTCACGCGGGCCGAGGCCGCTGGCCACCTCCTCACCCCCCAGCATTTCTGGGCGGCTGCTCCCCCGCCGGGACTGCAAGTAACCCGCGACCTCGTCCTGCCTGGCCTCCATTCACAGGACCCTCTGTTCAGGAATCCTCTCCTGCCCCCGGCCCCCTGCACCCTCACGTCGGAGTCACACACGGTTGTTTCTCCTCTGCTGCCGGGCAGGGCAGAGCGAGTTCCAGGAACCCTCCGCCCAAAGGAGGGTGAGAAAGCCCTTTGCTGACTCAGGGCCAGGAGAACCTAAGAGCAAACAGATGCCTGCAGTGCGGTGTCTCCATCCAGGGCGCCTAGCTCCCTGCTCCCGGCTCCGGTCCTGCGCCCTTGACGGCTCCGCCCCTGCAGCCCCACCGGCTCAGCACTGCGAGGGTCAGATGGTCCCGGCCCCCCGCCCTCCCCTCCAGACCCCCTCGGTTCCCGCAGAGACCGAGATCCCGGAGTGAGGGGCGCTCGGAACGCCCCAGGGAGCCGCGCTGGGCTGACCCTCCTTCGATTCCACCCAAACCTCAGCTGCTCAGAGTTTTCTCGTAAGAAGAGCAGAGAGTTCATTTTGTTTGTCTGCTTGTGAACCCACTGGCTCATTCTCTAACTCAAAAGGTACTTACGGAGCATCTGCAGCACGTGGTACAGAGCAGACCCCGTTCTCCGGCCAACGGCCCCGCGTGTGCCAGGACCGCCCCGTGTTTCTGGCGAATCCCCTGCCACATCTCCTTCAGGGTCCATGGCCATCAGTTGACGCTCAGGTGTTCATTGTGACTGGAAGTCGCTGACAAACAGGGAGCTGCCAGGAATGAGCGGGAATCTCACCCTGTTTCCTTGGTACGTAAATTCTAATTTTGCTCCAGAGACACGAAGACACCTTTTCCAGAGGCTTCTCCAGGCTTCTGGAGTCAGTGGCGTGGCCCCCTAGGCATTTGCTCTGGTCCCCTCTCCATCCCGCCCGTCCTTCCCCCTCCTGCCCCAGGGACCACGTCCATCTAAAGTCCAGTGTCTGGAACTGGGCACCTGCCCGGTGGGGCTGGAAGGGGGGAATTATACATGCACTGGGCACTTCTGTGGGAACACAGCCCAGCCTAGGCACCTGGGGTGAGAGCTGCACCCCATACCCCACCCTCTGTGTAGGATGCCCTAAACAGGGTGATGTTGGATCCCGTTGCAGGAACCTCCCTGGACCCCCA
The DNA here is from genome assembly GCF_963455315.2 of Globicephala melas. NCBI lineage: Eukaryota > Metazoa > Chordata > Mammalia > Artiodactyla > Delphinidae > Globicephala > Globicephala melas. The sequence continues at coordinate 87,726,340 of NC_083327.1, read as the reverse complement.
TCTGTCCTCCTCATCCCAGAGCCCCTGATTCCCAATCAGACTCGGAGTCATAGCCAGGCTGAGCCCACCCCCAGCCGGGGATGGTCACTGAGCCAGGCTGAGCCCACCCCCAGCCGGGGACGGTCCCTGGCCCAGTCGGTAGCTGGTCCTGCAGTCCTGAGGTAGCTTGCCCCACTCCACTCCACCCGGGCCTCCCACAATGACTGTGAAAATGAGTTTCTGGAACCTGGCAGTGCCTCTGCATTGGTCTCCTGGGGCTGCTGTAACAAAGTGCCACAAACTGGGCGGCTTGAAACAACACTGGCGAATTCTCTCACCATCTGGAGGCTGGACATCTGAGGTCCAGGTGCAGGCAGGCCTGTGCTCCCTCCGGAGGCTCTGGGGAGGTCCTACTGCTTCTGGGGCTGCGTGATCCTCAGGTTCCTTGGCTTGTGGCCTCATCCCTCCCATCTCTGCTTCTGTCCTCACACGGTGTCCTGTATCCCAATGACCTTCTTGTTATAAGGACACCAGTCACTGGACGTAGGTCACCCTCCTCCAGTACAACCTCACCTTCAGAGACCGTGTCTCCAAACAGTGTCAGGTCACAGGCTCCAGGTGGCCACGCACTGGGGGATGTGACCCAGCCTGCTTTGGCCCTTCTTTCCGCTCTTCTGTTAGATGCACACACTTTCCTCATCCCCGAAAACTGATATTCTGCTCAAGTGTCTGTTAACTCTTCAGAATTCCCGTTTGCCTGCTGTGACCGACCTTGCCTTGTGGTTCGTGGTCACATGTCCCTCTGTCCCGTGGTGGCCGCCCAGGACCTGCTCCAGCCTCCAATGCCCCCTGTGCAGCGGAACTGCCAAGTCCAGCTTCCCCTTTGGAAGAAACCTCTTCTCTGGAGCCCCAGCAAGGTGATCCCTCTGGCCAAGCGTTCCTCTGACCTGGTGCTGCTTGTGGTCTGTTCTCCTCAGCTGCGAAGGTGGTGAGACCCTTCCTCACCCCGTGTGCTCCTGAGATGCTCAGCACAGCAGGACTTCCTGTCTTCAAGCTCGTTGGGTGAGTGGCCGTCAGATGGGTGGGTAGATAAAGAAAGACACTGACAGCTCTGTCTGCTGGCAGGTGGGGCATGAGGGTTTAACCACCGTTCTCTGGACAAAGGAAAAGCCAACCTGTCAGCAAAGTCAGGTCAACTAGCATATCAACAAGCTCCACTGAAAAGGCTTTAAGGGAAACGGGGTTATACATTCTTCTTTGGAGTCTGAGACAACATCAACTGAGTTACATAGAGTCCAGCTTTTTTAATTTAAATGATGACTGTGTCACCAATTAGTTGACCAAAAGCAAGATATCTTACCTTGAACAAGACATATACTATATATTCTTTGAGTCAAGTTTCTTCTTCCTCTGTAGCTCAGAAATTGATATTGTGTACCCGGTAATAAATATACAGTCACCATAAACAAAGGCTTTCAGAAAATGCAAACAGGGGGCCAAGGTCATTGTTCTGCTCGGTGACAAGCCCTCTCCCTGTCCCACTCCATCCTCCAAACCCCCAGGGACACCCTGGCTGGGCTGCAGTGTGACTGGCTCTGTGTGCACCTGCTGTCCCTCGTGGCCCCCACCTGGCAGGGACCCAGGTGTAGAGGATGCAGGTTCCTCAGCAACGTTACCCCCATCAGATTCCAAGGTGGCTTAGAGCAAACTCCCTCTAACACCCTTTAGCTGAGACTTGACCTGTCGGCTGCTGACCACACCGCTGCCCGGTACCTCGGGGGTCGTCAGCCCATGCAGCCGACCACACCTCCTCTTCTGTCTGCGGTCCAGCCTGGTCTTGGGGATGCCTCGCCTCCTCCCTCCATCCACCTGCCCCTCATCCGCCCCCTCTCCCATCCATCTCCTGCCTCCGTCCAGGGCGCAGCCTGGCCTCAGGGGATGTGTGAGCTCTGGGAAGTGGCAGGGAGTCTGGCTGTTGCTATTCTTACTTCTCGAGGCTTCCTCTTGCACGACCCACTCATCGGGCTGTCCTGGTAAGCGAGCCTTGGAAGCTGACTACGGCTTGTTCATGCCGCGGGGAAAGTCTGTGCCAGAGGTTCTTGGCCGCACACTGGGCGTCCCCAGGGAGAGGCCATCCTATGGGGTCCGGGCTGAGCTCATGAAGTAGAATTTGGATGAAAATAATTCCCCATCCTGTTTCTCTGTCATCTAGGTGATGTGTTGACTTCCTTTTAGATTAAATATCGTACTTTCCGCACGTGATAAATGAATTGGCCCGTATAACTTCATCAGTAGGTGGACTGATCATTTCCACCCACTTACCCTTTTGCGTTTTATTGATTGTTACTTATTTGGTTTAGAAAGACCATTCTCACTTTGGGTAATGTGAACCAGATCTGAAGCCTACAGCTTGCATTCTTTCTCCTAAGCAAAAAGGGGAGTTCCAGCCAATCTTGCTGGTTTTATTTATAGCATTTTATTTCCTGAGAGAAGACAGGAAAAGTCAGTCTTCCCCTCACTCATCTGGCTTCTCCTCTGTGGTCCCCCAGCTGCGGGTCGGAGCAGGGGTGGGGCGACGAGGTTGGGGGGAGGCTGGACCAGACCGGTGCCCGGTACTCCAGCAAATGCGAGATCAGAGGAGGAATTATGTCATTTCTCCGAAGGAGTGAGTTCAGCTTGCTTCCGCGTGTGTCTGACTGACAGCCCCACACAGGACCCAGCGCATATAAGGAGCGCCTGCTGCCCGGCGGGTACCGAGCTCTGAGCCCAGCTCCTCTGCTGAGTGGGGCTGGGTCTCCTCCCTGACCCTCATACCTCCTGGACCCCATTCCCAACTCCGAGAGGAGTCATCCCTGCAGGTTTTCCACATACCAGGTAAGAGCTTTTTTTAAATTTACCAAAACATTTCATTGTAGTTTAATTTTCAGAAAAGGCTCTTTCTGATTCTAAGAGGGGAGAAGGAGAAAGTGCAGAAGAAGTTTAAAGTAAGGAGGGGGCATGCCTATTAGTACCTCAACAGCAAACACGTCTTCACCTTCTATCTGTGCCGCCCAGTTGGAGAACTGAGGCGAGTAAACTCATTTTCAGCACTTTATTTGCGGGGATAATGCTGTGACCTTCCTGGGCTTTCGCATCACCTGAGGATTCTTGTTACTTTCGTGAATGTACCTGCCTGGAAACTTGGGCAGATGCTTCTGTTTTCAGCTACAAAATAAGACATTTCCACATAAAGTTTATTATCAAGGTGTGGCCATGAGAAAGAAACTAGAAAAAATTGTTCCTGAGCACGTGAAAAACAAGCGGAGAGGTTATAGAGACAAATTCTAAACATTTTTCACAGCTGACAAGTGCTTTTGAACGTTCTTAATGAATAGTATTTAGTGAGCCTGTGCAGAGTGTTCCGGCTGCCCGTGGACTCCAGCTGTTCTTGAAAGTCTGGGGAATAATTTGCAGATGAAAAGGCAGAGGGGAAATAGCGTTACCTCTGTCAATCCGAGTTGGGCTCCTTTGGGGAAATCACAGCGCTCTCGGCCGAGGGAAGGAGTGTTTCTCAGTGAAGTTATGTTTGCTTTGATTGTTGATATAAAAAGAATTTTAAAAGATCTTTACAAGTTCCAATGGTATTCTGTTGCAGAAGGCTTTGGAAACCTTTCCTTTGGAAAAAAAATATGACCTTAAATAAGCAGTAAATGTGTGAAGTGAGGCGTAGGATATGGGAGCGTGTGTCCCCGTCCCTATGGCGTGTGTCGTAGGATATCATACGTGTTGCCTTCTAAGAACACAGGACTTGATAAGGCTGTACCAGCCATACCCGTGACTCCGACCCTGCTGCGTTCTTTTCTGCTGTCGCGATCCCCTGAGATAAGATGGGACAGATGGCAGAGGGCTGATACTTCTGCTTTAGAGTCAGAGGATTTGATTTTGTTAGCAACAGAGTTCAGCATACTCCCTTGATAGGAAGCTGAGCCTCCAGAATTTGGAAATTTACATTTTGGATGGAGCTTGTCATTGCCAGAGGCAGTGGTCACTGCTGTCTGCAGGGGACAGAGGTGCACGTGAGGCTGAATGGGGAAAAGACCTGAGCTTTGCAGACGTGCCTGCCCACCGTTTACTCTGAAACACTTGCGTAGTGTTCACTGAGTGCCAAGTGCTAGTCCAAGTCCCTTACGAGGCTTCACTCATGTAACTCAGCCCTCTGGAGTCCTATCAACACCCTCACTCCTACTGCACTGGGTGGTCATGGGACAGCGCATTCCAATGAACAGCCATGCGCCCTGTGCTTGCTGGGCTACCTAAGCCTTTACAGACACTAACTTGCTTGATTTATTCTCTCACAATAACCCCATGAGTAGAAAATTTAAATGCCCATTCTTCATTCTACAGGAGAGGAGACTGAGACCAGAGAGGGTAAGTAAGTTTCCCCAGGTTGCACAGAGGGTGCCTGACAAGGCAGCCCTGAGCCTGGCCCGGCGGGGGCTTGCCTGGGCACACAGCTGGCTCCTCGATGTGCAGGTGGAACTCAGCGAAATTCTGGACTTGCTGTGGGCAGACTGAAAGCAAGTGTCTGGATCCCAGGGGGAAACCTGAGGGTCCTGCATGGACCCCACTTGCCCAGGGGATGGTCCCCATCTTGGGGGGAATGGGTAGTTCTAGGTTTCCAAATCCTTCTGTAGAGGGGACTCTTTGGATTTCTTCATCACTGAGAAGCTCAGGATATTTGAAGCCCTAAACAGGGAGGGGTGAGGGTCTCAGCTTGGCTTCGCCTCAGTGGGACGCAGTGTATCGCTGGAGGGGCGTTGGGACCGTGCGCTGCTCAGCACGGAGACCAGGAGGCTGAGCAGGGGTTAACGGTGGATGGGCTCCCGGCCAGTCTCTGACTTCTAGGCCAGTGTCTGCTGAGCCTGCCAACTGAGAATCCTCAAGAATGGAAAAACAGGCCTCAGGAAAACAGAAGAGCAAAGTAAAAGTGATTACTCAGTAGAAGGCTGTTTTTGTTTTTGTAATTATGATCCACCAGACTAAGTTTACTTCTAACGCATATACAGTTAATATTTATTCTATTAATTAAGTCATGTGCAGCTTTTTTCTTGACTATTTACACAAAATGTCTTCACAGGTCATTTTCCCCAAGCTGACATTTTCTGAATTCAAACTTCCTGGGTTTACATCCTGGCTACACCCTTCAGTAGCATCACTGCTCTGGGCAAGCACTTAACTTCTCTGAACTCCACTTACCTGTCAGTAAAAGGGAGACGATAATAATAGTTGTCGCCTCCTAGGTCATTATGAGGGTTAAATAATATGAATACTTAGGACGTCATTAGCATAGTGCTTGTCAGCAAATGCTAGACCAGGGAATACCAGCTACAGTTAGAAGAATCCATTTGAAAAGCACATTTCCTATCTAGCTTTAACTGCCCACAAATCCATGTGGGCAGTTCTGATTTTCCTACACAAATTCTTTTTAAATGGTCATATGAGTAAAAATCCCAGTCTACACTAGACGTTGAGGTCATGTATTCAGAAGTAACGGGTCTGATTTATTCACAGGGGTTCAGCCCGGCAGAGGCAGGATGCTGTGGCCGCTGCTGCTGCTGGCCGTATGGCCCTGGTACGGTGCTTGGGGTGAGTGTGGACCCTCCCCCACCCCCACCCCCCCGCCCAGTGACCTGGGCTCCCAGAGCAACAGCCTCGCCTGTGGGAGGAGGGATGGGCAAAGTGGAGGCCCGGATGGAACCTCCTTAACTTAGTTTAAGATGAATCCCCAATTACCTTTGAGTCCATACACCAGGAAATCATTTATTTTTGGAAAATCCAGGTGGTAGAGAAAGAGACCGTCTGACCTGGAGATGCAGTCTTTGGCTGGGGCACTTTTTGCCTTTTTTCATATGTGATATTCACAGCATACTAAACTTTTTGGTGTTTTATAACTTATTTCCTTCCCACTTTTTTTTCTGCTCTTAAAAATGTATCAAAAAAATTTTTCCATGTGTTTCTTTTCTTACAACATGATTTTTCACGACTGTATCATATTCCATTAGAAGGTAACGCCCAGTATTTTTAGGTCAATTCCCGTTTACTTTACACATCCCATCTACACTAGTATAAATGATGCCTCATGGAATACTGCTGTGGATACATATATCCTAGAGTTTGTGGTTATATATTTAGGATAGCTTCCCAACGTAAAATTGCTGAGTCAAAGGTTTTAATTATTTTAAGGATTTTTGAGATATGGGCAAATAGCTCTATTGCAGGTAGTAAAATGACACTTCTATCAGCAACACTGTGTATTATAATGCTTTAATTTGCCAAGTATTAGATGAAAAGTTTTTCTCTGTTTAAACTTTCTGTTCAGAAAATTATTGTGAATGACTTAAAGTGTTAGGATTTGGGGAGGTCTGACAACAACTCTTTCCAGTAGTTTAGACGGTGACTTAAAACCATTCATTTGTGGCCTTACGGCTCATCATCTCTCAGATGCTCCCCCGCAGGGTGAGCCCTGAGTGGGAGCACGTCTTTCTACAAAATAAGGGATTCCCACATGACAAGCTCAAGTCAGCTGATCTAAGAAAGCGACATGAAATGTAACTGCTTTCTAATGATGCGCCAGTGGCAAGACTGGAGGTGCGCTTCCCTGCGGGATGCCTTTCTGGGCAATCAGAGGCTAGAAAGAAGGTCGCCTTCGAGCTTCAGCTCTGGGTGGAAGAGCAGGAAAGAGCAGGCGGCCAGGGTCCTGGTCCGGGAGCAGGTGGGACCGAGTATGACCCGAACGCTGCATCTGTCCTGGAGGAAGGCTTGCTGGGCAAAGGGTCAGCTGGTCCGAGCAGAGCGCCCCTGACGGTCAAGGGCGGAGCTGGTCCTGTGGAAGCAGATGTCTGAGGGGGGAGGTAGCAGTGGTTTTCGAGGAATAAAGCCCGCGCACCCAGGCGAGGAAGGGGGGACTTGGGGCCCCGAGATGAGGGTGCCTGTGCCTGCTGCTCCCCGTGACCCCCTTGCTCTGCTCCCCGGCAGCCGGCGACCAGGACGAGGACACCGCCTTTGACCTCTTCAGAATCAGCAGCATCAACCGCAAGACCATCGGGGTCAAGCAGTTCCGGGGCCCGGACCCCAGCGTGCCCGCCTACCGCTTTGTGCGCTTTGACTACATCCCTCCGGTGAGCGCGGAGCACCTGGGGCGGATCGCCGAGGCCATGCGGCGGAAGGAGGGCTTTTTCCTGACGGCCAGCCTGAAGCAGGACCGCAAGTCCAGGGGCACCCTGCTGGCGCTGGAGGGCCCAGGCGCCACACACAGGCAGTTCGAGATCGTGTCCAACGGCCCCGCCGACACCCTGGACCTCACGTACTGGGTGGACGGCACCCAGCACGTCATCTCCCTGGAGGACGTGGGCCTGGCTGATTCCCACTGGAAGAACATCACTGTGCAGGTGACCGGAGAGACCTACAGCCTCTACGTGGGCTGCGACCTGATGGACAGCTTCACGCTGGACGAGCCCTTTTACGAGCAGCTGAAGACGGAGAAGAGCAGGATGTACGTGGCCAAGGGCCCCGCCCGAGAGAGTCACTTCCGGGTAGGTTGTGCGGGATGCCGCCGAGGGCCCCGCTTAGTGCGCTGCCTTGTGCAGGGGTCGGGTGTGGCCTTGGAGAAGCAGACACACGTGCACCTACCCACACAAACTCCACGTGCACCATGCACACCCACCGGCACATGCAATCGTACACGTGCACGGACTATACACGTATACACATGCTTGCACACACACTCGTAGACGCTCTTACGTGCACACACGGCACACACGGCTTTCTGAACCAGGAAGGAGCAGAGCACGCTGGCATAGGTGCCCTTTCTCAGCTGCACAAATGGTCAGCGATTTCCTGAGTGAAGACTCATTTGATGATTGAGGAAGCAGCCCCATGCAAATGTGTCTATAACCCCAGAGCCCCAGATTCCAGTTCAGTACTGACATGGCAGGAAGACAGGAGAGAAACTATGTTTTCTAAGGAAGGGGCTATTGATTTATGAGGGAATAGTTAGTTCCATGTTCACCTCAGTTATAATAGTTTTTACAAGAGGATCTCTCTAAATGCAAGTGTTTAGAACCTGCAGTGGAGGGTTAGTAACTATTCTCCTCCAGGTGTGTGTGTATTCTTTGGAAATAAATGTATGATTAGACTCAGTTATTTCAGTAAAGGCCTAGAGATGCTGGCCGTGGTCTCTGGCCATTGTCAGGAAGACCCCCAGGCCCACGTGGCCGACTGGCCCCACTGGGACAAGCCCCTCACTGTCACCGGGAGGACGGCCTGGTCTCATAGCTGTACCGTCTGTTCTGTGGTTGGAACAGTGCACGTTCCCGAGACCCATGGCCGCGTGCGGGAACACCAGGCACCCGCAGAGTCCCCTGCGGAGAGAGTGTGGCCCCCGCTGTCCCCTGAGCGTGTTCAGAAGACAACCCTTGCCATCCCTCTGGGGGCCACCGCCCCTTCTCTAAGACACTCTTCCTTCTCCTCGGGTCAACCCCACTGTCTGCCTCTTGCCTCAAACGAAGCTTCAAAGTAACACACAGATAACCCATTAATGAGATTTCAGACCTGCTGAGGGCAAAAGCACAGACGAAAATGTTCTCGCTGCTGTAAGGTTACATCCTGTATTTTTGAAATATCGTTTAACGTGGCGTCGAACATTTGCTGTTTATCCATCTCTGTTTCTTTCCTTGTACATATTTCAGGGTTTGCTGCAGAACGTCTACTTAGTGTTTGAAAACTCTGTGGAAGATCTTCTGAGCAAGAAAGGTTGTCAGCAAAGCCAGGGAGGTAGGTGTCTGGGCTGCGTGTGGTGCCCCATGTCCCACCTCTGATGGGTTCCTCCTCTGGTGTGTGGGGAGGGGCCGGTGGGACATAAGTAAACATGTTGGAATATGTTTCAAGTGCTGCCATGGCCTTGAATGAGCTCGCTGGTCAGCTGGGATGTGTTGGCCTCTGAAACAATACATTGCTTGAAGGATTAATTATGAATATATTTTAATTATCCAATAGAATCCATTTTACATACCAAAAAATAAACCCCTGGCATTTTAACATGATTTTAAATACATGCGACTATTCCAGTCTACTGATGTGGGAAGATCAACTTAGTAAGATAAACCAGAGACGTTTGTCCAGTTTGGTTTATGGAAGTTTTTTATACTATTCACAACTGTTGGTACAGCCTTATTATGAAAATGGACGCCACTGGCATCATTGACAGGTAATCCCACGCTGTCTGTTAATTGCATTTTGAATTTACATTCAACCATAATTTGTCAACATTGTCTTGAGCATTTGGTATTTGAAGGTCACTATGCTGGGGCTTTTTGAATGCATTGTGTCATTTCATCTTCAAAACCCCTTGAGTTGGGCTTATCCACTTCCCTCACTTTACAAATAAAGAAGCGGGGTGCCAGGAGGGCCGCTAATTGTCGGGGGAGTGGCCTGTGAGCATCAGAGCAGCGCACCTCCCGCCCCCAGGCCGCGTCCCACACAGGAGGCTCTTATCTGCCACGTGATCCCATTTTCCGACTTACTTCCATTAAGAAGCTTCTTCGTGTCAGCTGTAAGGAAACATAAACTGTACTCGTGTGGATCCGCGCGTGAGGACGCGTAGGATCTGATGTCTGTAATGCGCAGTCGCGGCTGGTGACCCAGCCCTTGCCCCCGGAGCGCCCGGAGGGCTGGCTTGACGGCTCAGAGCCGGAAGCCCCGAGCGCCGGCACTGCAGGCATCATCCGGGTCTCTCCATCCGAGGCCGCCCACCTTTCAGTCTGTGCGTCTTTCCACAGTCGGCCAGTTGAGTTCGGGAAAGGAAAGAAATGAAACTGTGACTTTTGGTGGCCTGTGCAGTGAGAGGACCTTATAAGGCCTCCCGTCACACACCCTCAGCTCCAAACTCCCTGAGCACCACAGCCTCTGAAGCTCTGCACCACATCCCATCCCAAACCACCAGCTCCGGCTGAAATGCCAGTATCAGCCCCTTCGGATTAGGTCATAGACATTTTTTGCGGGGAGCTGAGGTCATAAAAAAGCAAAAGTTCTAAAAAGGCTAAGACAGTACTAACTGACATCCCACAGGACACAGAGGAAGAGAAGATGGTCCTGGGGGCCCTGATAGAGGGAGACTTGCTTGTCTCTAGATAAGAGCTTAGCATCCTTGGAAGCGGCCACCCGGTGGGGTGGGCACGTCTCTGTGACAGAGAAAAGGAAAGGGGGCACTTGACCTTCGATGGGGGGGAGAGTGGATGTGGCCCTCACCCCGGTCCCTGCCCTGCATGCCACGAATGGGGGTGTCCTATCCTGAGGAAGGGCTCTGCCCATCTTCCATGAGACGGTCGTGGGACTTCCAGGCACTTTTATTATTGCCGTATTTTTATTCTTCTACATACATGTAGTGATTAATATGCTTATGTCTGTATGGTTATATATGGTTTTAGGTCTGGTGAGTCTGAGGTATCAGTGTGAGTTGCAACAAGGATTTACAAACAACAAAACTCGATCATAGACTGTCTGACAGAATTATGACATTGACAGGTCATAACTCAGTAATGGAATGTATCGGACGAGACAGTTGAGCATCACTGCAAAGAGGACGCTGGGGCTGGCTTGCCGGCCACATCCCAGCTGGCCAGGCTCCCCCGAGGGCGACACCCGTCTCGGCACTTGCCCAGATCACTTTTGTAACTAGTGGCATAGCCGCGTGTGTGTCCCATGTTCAGGGACTTCCAGGCGCTTGTACTATTTCTGGGGTAGTGAGCTCTGAGCCCATGGTTGGGATTCTGCCTTTCTCGGGGTCTCATGAGGCCAGCAGGGAAATGATGAAATGACTCATTTAGCAAGAAAAGAACTGAATTTGCCTTCATGCAGTAGCCAAATGAAAAGGCATTTGGGATGGAAAAAGGGGATAAATGAGGAGTGAAAGGAGTTGTTGGAATTCATGGAGAATATGGGGCTGGAAACAGGTTTAGGGTGGGGGACAAAAAGAAGGAACTTATCTTAGATAGTAAATGATATAAATATTTATATAAAAACAAGAAAAACAGGAAACTGTTGCCTCTAGTGAGTTTGAGCACGATGCGTGATGCAGCTGTAGGTCTCTGGCTTTTCGCATCTCTCCATCCCTGAGCTGACCGCTCGCTCTGCTCATGGGCGGTGTCTGGGGTTCAGTCCCCACGGTGCTGCGAGGTTAGCAGCGCCTCTGGTACAAGCAGGGCCGCAACGGGAAACACCTCCGCCAGCTCTCGGGCTCTTGGGCGCCCGTGTAGCTCCAGTGCTCTGGGTAGCGCCCTGCGGGCCCGGCCAGGCTGTGGCCAGAGGCCAGCGGGCTCACCGTTCCGTGTCTTCCCCACAGCCGAAGCCAACGCCATCAGCGAGAACACGGAGACGCTGCACCTGAGCCCCCCAGTCTCCATGGAGCACGTGGGCCGGAGCGAGGCCAAGGGCCCGGAGGTGTGCGAGCACTCCTGCGAGGAGCTGGGCAGCCTGATCAGGGAGCTGTCGGGGCTGCACGTCATCGTGAACCAGCTCCACGAGAACCTGCGCAAAGTGGTGGGTGCCCTGGGGACCCTCCTCTAACCACGAGTAACCTCGGCTATCCACCGTTAACCAGCACTCTCTCCATCACTACCCCCGACTAGCCACTGCTAGCCGGGAGTAACCACCCGGCTCCCTGACGACCAGGCTGCTGGTCCCGGACGTGTGGCTGGAGGGCGGGGGAGGGGTGCTTATGGAAAGTGTGCTCACGGCCACAAGCCTCCCTCTCAGTCCTTCAACCCTGGGGGCTCGTCTCCCAGGAAACAGGAAGCCTGCACCCGAGGGAGGTGCGTTCACCTAAGGATGGCATTCAGAGCGGAGCCCGTCCCTGAAGCCTCGAGGCCGTAACAGGCAGATTGGTCTCCTCTCCGCAGCTCGTCAAGGGGCAGAACACGTGCCTCAAGTCTTAGCAAGCGCGCCTCAGGGCTCAGAGCAGGTTGCTGGCAGTAAGCAGCCTCCGTGGGCCCATCCTCCCGCCATGTAGACCTCAGGCTGAGCTCAGCTGAAGGAAGCTTGTGCCCCGGAGCGGCTCCGAGGGAAAGAATACAGAGGGGAGGGGTCCCCAGGCCCCTGAGGCTCTGCTCCACCCAAGGGCCCTGGATGGGGCACTTCTGCTCCAGCTAGGGTGCTGGCTGGGCAGTACCCACGACGAGTGTGGCTTCTGGGATGTCCTACCACGTGCTGGGTGGGGGCAGGAGTGGGGCGGGTGGGGGAGAGCACCCTCCCCGCCCAGCGCTCGCCACTTCAGGGAGCCTCCAGGGCTGGGGGCGCTGAGACCAGGGTCACCCGCAGGCGGGGGCCCTGCTGGGCGGGCATCTTCGTAAACGTGGAGGACCTTCCCACGAGCTGCACGTGGCGTGTGACCTCTAACTGGCTGCTTCAGGACACAGAGCCTCAGCCCTGCTGGTGCCGGTGGCGTCCGGGGGGTCCCGGCGGGGGAGGGGCTGCAGAAGGGAGGCCGAGACAGGAGCGGGGGAGCCTTTGCCCCTGACGCGTCTCGCTTTCAGCTGAAAAGAGCTTCTGGAGAAGTTTACCTACATTGGAGTTGGGGATTAAGGAAATTCGCCAGCTCCCTGAATCACACAAAAACATCCGGATGGTGTGTTTCTGTCCATTCTGCGCCAGAGGGGGGGGCATATCTTTTGGGTGATTCTCAAAGCGCCCATTATCCCCAGATCAGAGATGTTAGCGGGAGCAGGGTGCCTAGAAGGAGGGAGGTGACAACACAGGTGCTCAGGGGACAAATGGTGTAACTTTCACTAGTTGATTTTCTTTTAAACTTTGCATTGTTTCCTGCAGTCTGTAACCCCCATGACAGCAGGGCTTATGTCTGTTTGCCTTTGCCGTTGTGCTATCACAGCCGTGTCTGTCACACTTGGAAGAATGGGTGAATTCAAGAATTGAACCTTAGTTTTCAGCTGCGGGTGGTGGGAGGGACCCCGTCCCCCCTGGTCCAGCCTGAGGCTCCTTCACGACTGCACGTCCTGCATCCGCCCGTGTGCGATGGCTGCAGAGCCTGCTGTGGCTGTGCTGACCTCCTTCCCTCCACTTTCCAGTCAAATGACAACCGGTTTCTCTGGGAGCTCATTGGAGGACCCGCCAAGACCAGGAACATGTCCGCCTGCTTGCAGGACGGCAGGTTCTTTGCGGAGAATGAAACCTGGGTGGTGGACAGCTGCACCAAGTGCACCTGCAAGGTGAGACGGGCACGTGGTCTCCTGGCGGCGGCCCCGGGCGGGAGGCTTCCTGCTCTCTGTTCCCCGCGCCGCGTGTGGGGCGTGGGGAAGGGGGCCACCTCCAATGAGGCCCGAGTGCCCCCGTGGTTCTGCGCCCAGAGAGCCGGGGAGGGTGCAGCCAGTGTCACCCGATGGCTGGCCGGTCCCCCACATCTTTGTGTTTGAGGCCACTCGGTCCTGCAAGGGCCTCGGGTTCGGCACAAGCCACTGGGGATGGGGTCACTGCCCACGACACAACATGATGCTTAGTTTCCTTATGTCCTGGCACCTGGTCTCCACTGCTGGGGGCCTGGACACCAGACGCCGCTGCGACCTTGTGCGTCCTCCCGCCCGCAGCGCGCGGAAGGCCCCCTGCCCGCGGCTCCGCGGACGGAGAAAGGAGCGTGCGCGCGGCTGTAACCGGCGGGGTCTGTGGGCAGAGACCTCCAGCCTTCCTGCCAACTCTTCCAGTCCAGCCCTGGGTCAGTGTTCATGTTCCTAAATGAGTGACAGAAATGCCTCTTTTCCTTGCAGAAATTTAAAACCGTTTGCCACCAGATCAGCTGCCCTCCCGCCACGTGCGCCGACCCGTCGTTTGTGGACGGCGAGTGCTGTCCCTCCTGCTTCCACGGTGAGTGCCCGGCGGGCGGGCGGCGGCCTCGGCCCTAGCGGCCCCGGCTGTGGGACCATGCGGGTCTGTGTCGGACGGTCTCGCAGGGGCCAGGGCTCCGAGGTCTTCCTGAAGCGCCCAGATGCTCGTGGCTCTGGGGTCGCAGTGGCCCTGGTCCTCCTCAGCCTTCCCTCCTGTGCTGATCCAAAGCCACAGCCCCCGCCTCTGTTTTGAGTCCCCCATCGCCCTCCCCAGCTGACCCTGGAGCAACTGAGCCTCCTTCACACCGGCTCCCCACCCCCTTCCTCGTGGTGTCACCGGCAGCCTTGACTGAATCGGTTGCTGCTCTGCGTGTCCTGTTTGTCTTTCACTGTCTGGCCCTCATCCTGGTCTGGGGGTCCTTGAGTCTGGTGAGCCGGGCGGGGCTGGGCAGCTTCCGTGTTCGGGGAGCCCACGGACATGAGCACAGGCTCTGCCCCTCCATGAATCTGAGCAAAATGTGGCTTTTCCAGGGTTCAGATTCTTCATCTGTAAAATGCAGAATGAGTGTCCCCACGACACAGGCTTGGTTTAGGATGAAAATAAACAGCACAACATGTACGAAAGCGCCTGACGCACGCGGATTAGGTGTTAAACAGAGACAAGTCGGACCTGCTACAGAGAGTAACAGCGTGATTGCGGGAGCCCGAGGGCCCACCTTTGCCCAGAGGGAGCCGTTTCACGCTGTTGAGTAAGAGCCCAGGAAGGGTCTCCTCAAATTCTTCTCTTGCTGCTTCTGAGACGTTGAATCGTAGCATTTACTATTTACCAGAACGATCTCTTGCATTAAGGTACAACTTTTCTGTTATTCAGAGATTGATAATTTCCTGTGAAGAATTTCTTGGCAAGAGATTGCCTTTTTATTTAACTTGTTCCAATTTAAAGTATTTGGAATGAAATTTAGTGTCCTGTAATTTCAACCAAAAATTGAAGTTTCATCACCATATATAAATCAGCACATGGAGGTGCAGGTGGAAATAGCTTACATCTTAGCAACTCCAGCGAAAGCTTGTGCAGACAGGGTTCAGCGCTCTCCTTTGTGAGGCCGTTAGAAGCAACCACAGACCCCTTTCCTGCCAGTAGACCCTGGGTTTCTGGCCAAGCTCCTTGTGCATCCCCCTGCTTCCCTTTCCTGGGAGGGCGGCCCCTGCGCTCCGACCCTGGGACAGACGTGGGGCGGCCCTGCTGTCTGCCCGCTGCCAGCACCCACCTGGGGCATGCAGCTCGGAGCCCAGGGCTGGGCTCTGCTGTGTGGGGCAGTCCCCGGGGAGGTCTGATGGGCAGTGGTGCTCCCCCCAGCAGACGGCGAGGACGGCTGGTCCCCATGGGCGGAGTGGACGGAGTGCTCTGCCACCTGCGGGCCTGGTACCCAGCAGAGGGGGCGGTCCTGCGATGTCACCAGTAACACCTGCCTGGGGCCATCCATCCAGACGCGGTCGTGCAGCCTGGGCAAGTGCGACCACCGCAGTGAGTGTCAGAGGCCGGGCCGGCCCGGGGTGGGGGACAGGGCCCAGCCCCTGGGGTCTTGGGGGTCCAGAGACCCCCTGCTGCTGCCCTTTCTGGGAGGGGCTCCATGTGGCCCACGCACCCTGCTCTTCCCCAGCTGGGCTCCCCACTCCTGCCTGGTTGATGGGCAGACTCCCGGGACGGGTCAGCCCTGCCTCTCACTCAGCGCCCTGAGCCTCTGATGTCCTTGTTCCCTCCATGTGCTAGTCCGGCAGGATGGTGGCTGGAGCCACTGGTCGCCGTGGTCCTCCTGTTCCGTGACCTGTGGGGTCGGCAATGTCACCCGCATCCGGCTCTGTAACTCACCAGTGCCACAGATGGGCGGGCGGAGCTGCAAGGGCAGCGGCCGCGAGACCAAGGCCTGCCAGGGCCCGCCCTGCCCGGGTGAGTGGACAAGGGCGGGGTCCGGGCTCGCGGCCGGCCTTTAGCAGGACACAGGCCCGGCGCGGCCCCGCGAGGTCAAGGCACTGGGATCCTCTCGGTCGGCTGGTTTCTGGAAGCTGGGCCTTGGGGTGGATGCCCATTGCGGTGCTCAGCTCTGACCTCCCCAGAACAAACTCCAGTTAATCCACGATGGAGCAGAAATAGGCCGGGACCGAGGGGGAAGTGACAGCAGGCACAGGAGGGGGGCTCAGGAGGCGCCCCCCCGCATCTGGGGCATCTGGGGCCTGGGTTTGGGAGGACACGTGCTCCCTGTACCAGGCCTGCTCTGGGACGTGGGCAGGGTCTTCGCCCAGAAAAGGCTGTGCTGTGAGTCTTCTCCCTACTGAGTTATCTGTACTGATGATGAGCGACAGCCTTTTAAAATGAAACTCAGCTCCGCACAGCTTTTCAGACGTGAGCACCTCTTGCCCGTGGCAGGGGTGGACCCATAGCCAGCGGCCCCCGGTCAATGGTCCCAGGTTCTGAGCACAGAAGATTGTGTGATTTCCCTTCCCAGAGACAAAACGAAACAAGTGAACTGTCATCATCTTCATCCCTCCCTGACCATACGGTCCTGAGAGGACTTTCCTACCAGGCTTCCTCCACGTGTGGAGGCGTGGCCTTATCCCAGGCTCTCTGTCCTGAGCCCCCAGCACAGGCCGCGCCCCCAGAGTGACCCCTCTGTCCTCTCTCCCCCAGTCGACGGTCGGTGGAGCCCCTGGTCCCCATGGTCGGCCTGCACGGTCACCTGTGCCGGAGGGATCCGGGAGCGGACACGCATCTGTAACAGCCCGGAGCCCCAGCACGGAGGGAAGGACTGCGTCGGCGACGTCACGGAGCATCAGATGTGTAACAGGAGGAGCTGCCCCGCAGGTGGGTGTGCACGGGACGGGCCGCAGCCTCCAGCCTTTCGGCTGACGGGCGTCTGTTGTGGGGCCTGGACGCTCCAGCCGCAGGCGTCTTTGAAGACACCGTTGGGTTTTAATTCTGATTAAATGTATAAAAATGCTTGGAAAATACAGAGCAGAAAAATCCGTTCTACACACGTGAAGCTTTACGCTCTGCTTCGTGTTCCTCTGGCCTTTTTACGTGAAGGCAGAAAGCATGGCGCGCAGAAGGGAGCATCGTAGGTAGTGCGGCCACAGAGCACGCGGGCCCTGTCACCCCTACATCTCCGACGCTTTACTCTTGGAGGTGGTGACTTTTGGTGGCTGTCCCCAGCATCTTCCTAACTCACTCAGTTTCTCCACAGCTGAACCCCGGAGTGTGTGAAGGGCATCACCCGGGCCTCGTGTGTGGGTTCATTACGGCGCCACCTGGTGGCGGCTGCTGACTCTGCTCTGCTTCCTCCGTGCAGACGGCTGCTTGTCCAACCCCTGCTTCCCCGGAGCCGAGTGCCGCAGCTTCCCCGACGGGTCCTGGTCCTGCGGCTCTTGCCCGCTGGGCTTCCTGGGCAACGGCACCCACTGCGAGGACCTGGACGAGGTAGGTGCCCCCTTCCCAGGCGGTGGGGCGTGCCTCGGAGGTGGGGAGCGTGGGCTCACGTCTGGCCCGCTGGTCCCCGCAGTGCGCTCTGGTCACCGACGTGTGCTTCACGACCAGCAAGGCGCACCGTTGCGTCAACACCAACCCCGGCTTCCACTGCCTGCCCTGCCCCCCGCGCTACAAGGGGAGCCAGCCCTTCGGCGTCGGCCTGGAGGCGGCCAGGACGGAGAAGCAGGTGAGCTGCTCGGCCTTCCGAGCTCCTGTTAGAGACAGCAGGACAGTCAGGCGGGAGCTGGGACTGGAGGGTGGACGGGACAGGAGCGGGGACGGCGACCTGGGGGAGAGACGGTCTCACTCTGCCGGCCAGCGCGACCCCACCCGCAGGGACCACAGGGCTGAGTTTTCACGCACAGCATCCCAGAGGGCCAGGGTGGGGACTCGTGGTCTTCCCGTGACCCCAGGCGCCACCGGAGGCCCGACGTGACCTTGCTGTTGCTCGGGGCCTTCCAGGGGAGCAGAGCCCTGGGTCTCTGGACGCTGCCCCTCCTCAGCATCCCGTGGGTGGCCGGGAGCCCTGCGCCCTGCACGCGGCCCTCCCGTCAGGGTCAGGGTCAGCACGCGTCCTGACACGCTCGGCCCTCCCGCAGCTGTGTGAGCCTGAGGACCCCTGCAAGGACAAGAGCCACAACTGCCACAGGCATGCGGAGTGCATCTACCTGGGCCACTTCAGCGACCCCATGTACAAGTGCGAGTGCCAGACGGGCTACGCGGGCGACGGGCTCATCTGCGGGGAGGACTCAGACCTGGATGGCTGGCCCAACAAGAACCTGGTCTGCGCCACCAACGCCACCTACCACTGCATCAAGGTGAGGGTGTGGCAGGGGGTCCCCCTTCCTCAGGCCCCAGCGGTTCCAGCTCGGGGCAGCTGTGGCCCTGGAGGCGCCTCTACGGGTCCAAACAGTCAGAGGCTCCGTGTGGGCCCTGCACTCTGCGTGGTCCCCACCCCCGAAGCTGACGGGAGCTGGGGTGTCACTGCCCACCCACTAGCCCCTCCAAGGCGTCTGCCTAGTGGGTTTCTGCAAATTCCAGGACCACTCTGGAAAAGCAGCTGATTGTTGGGAGCTGGGAGAGGACGCGGAGCCTAGTACATGTTTGTTAACTGATACAAAGAGGCTTGAATCATTGGGGGGTGGGGCGATGTAAACAGGCCCCACCCTCCTCCAAGGCTGTGGGGGCCTGAGGTCTGCAGGTGGGCCGGGCTGTGGTCACACAGAGCCTAGCACACAATTTTCTTTGCAAAGACCCCCATGTGCTGCACACAGGAAGCGGTCAGGGCCCCCGGGTGAGTGGGGCTTCCTTAGGGCCTGTAACGGGGTGGAGTCCTTTCCTGGGGCCACTGCAGCCAATGACCACAAACCTGGTGGTTTTAAAAGGCAGGACTGCACCCTCTCACGTCCGGAGCCAGGAGTCTGAGGTCAAGGCGTGGCAGGGCTGGGCTCGCCTGGAGCCCCCAGGGGAGGGTCCTTCCAGCCTCTCCCAGCTTCTGGACCCTCCAGGTGTCCGTGGCTTGTGGACACACCACCCCAACCTCTGCTTCCGCCTGCTCCTCTGTGCATCTGTCTCAAACTCCCCCTGACGCCCTTATAAGGACACACGTGGTTGTATTTAGGGCCCATCTGGATACTCCAGGGTAAACTCGTCCTTTCAAGACCCTCACATCAAGCGCATCTTTTGCATATAAGGTGATATTAGCTTTACCATGTAAGGTGATAGCCACTCTTGCTATATAAGGTAACATTTACAGGTTCTAGAGGTTAAGACATGGTATATATTTAGGGGACCACCATTCAGACCACTAAACAAGGTGTACCAAAACATTTCAGTGAAGTTTTATACCTTAGAAGCTTCAGAAATATAAGTAGTACAAACTCACAAAAGACATTACTTGCAAATGTACATATATTAATCTATTTAATATTGATTTGTTCTTGTGAATTTTGAGTAAAGAGAGTTTTACATTTTATCTTTCGCCCTCTTGATTAAAGATGGCAGGTGTTGACTGAAACAAAAAGTGAATCTGCTTTGAAATAACAGAGACAAAGTTTGCAACCTTCACTGTGTCTCCCTGACCACACTTCCTGACCTAACAAGGTCAGGTGTCAAGCCCGGAAATCCCCGCAGGAAGTGGGTGCCTACTGGATGCGATTACTGATGAAGAGTTCCACTAGGGACCCAGGATGCCCTGGTACCGTAGCAGGAACAATGGAAGGTGTCCACGAGGCGAAGGACACCCTCCTTCTTTTTCATTTTTGTGGAACTTCAGACAGGAATTTAATAACTAAAAAGGTGGCACATCAAAATTTGCACATTATATTTGCATTAAATATAACTTATGGGAACAAACAGATGCAAAAGTAAGACAGTTCATGGGAAGCCCCCTCACCCCGTCTGAGAGGTTCCCTTACTCATCCCTGCAAAGGTGCTGAGTCCCTCCGTCAGGACCTGTGTCCACACCACAGGAATATGCTCTCCTCCTTCACGGGCTGGAGTTGAAGCTTGGCTCCAGACATGGCCCTGGGCTGTGCTTCTGATGAGACCCCTGACCCCCTTGAACCCCTGGGGCTTCTGGGACACCTGTGTTAATGGCATCGAAACACCTTCACGTGGACCCTCTCCTGGTGTTTCCAGCTCCCTCAGGCTGCAGTGTCTGTACAGCTCGGGTTTGAGTCCTTATATCATTGGACTGAAACAAAATGACTTTTTTCCCCCGTTATGGGAATTCTCCACTTCTTGGGCAGAGCTGAATCAGGGAGATGGTTTGGGGAGCTGGGCCGCGGTTCCTGAACAGAGACTCTAGGCCACCCGTTGGCTAGTGAGGGTTGAAGGTTTATGACCTTGGCTTTTGGATGGACGCTTGGAGTTTGTGGGAAGCAGTGGGACGGGAGGCTCTGCCCTGTCCTGTATTTTCATTCTCTCCTGGTTCCCACAGTCATTCAGCTGCATACAGGAATCCTGAGCTCAGGACACAGGCTTCTTTTGCCTCAGCTCACTGGCGGTGGTGATGTCGGTCCTAGAGCAGCACCTGAGGGGAAACGCGGGGCCGCGGCATCTCCGTCCTGCTCCCGCGAGGACAGGTGCCTGGCGTGATGTCGCTGGCTCCGCCCTCACCATCTCATCTGAAAGAAGCGGGCTCTTGGGAATGTTTTTGTAACTAGCCTGCTTCCTCTGCTTGCAGGACAACTGCCCCCTCCTGCCTAACTCTGGGCAAGAAGACTTTGACAAGGACGGCATCGGGGACGCCTGTGACGATGACGATGACAACGACGGCGTCAGCGATGAGAAGGTGGGTCCGCACCACCTGGGCACCTGCCCTCGGGTTGAGGAGTGGGGGAGCGCAGTGCTCTGCACCCAGGGGTCCCCGTGAACTGCTGGGTTTAGCGCTCCTGGGCTAGTAACGGAAAGTCACCGACAGGGAACGTCTGTCCTTCGCACAAGCACACGAGGCAGCCCGAGCATGGAGCCGCCTGGGGTGCTCTGTCAGAAGCGCTTTCAGTGGTTTAGTTTACCTTTAGTTGCATAAAAGGGACTTATCCCCCCTGCTTCTGGGGCGGGTGGCAGCGATGGGGGCTGCCTGGGATGAGCGATATTGCCACTCCCTGCCTTTAGGGCAGAATTTAGATGTTACCATTTCCCGAGAGAAGCGTTGCAAACATAAGTGCTCTGACACGTTAGTCCGTAATTCAGCACTAGCAGAGACAGAGGCTAACTTCTTATTCACAGGTTTACTGCGTCTGGCTTCCACCGATCCATTAACTCATTCATTCGTTCATTCCCTTGACGTTTATGTTTCTATCCTCACCATGAGATATGTGCTAGGTCACCTTTACTATAGAAAATATCAGAATTTTTCATAGGGACAGATGCATAAATAATTATCAAATGCTTTGATATCAAGAAAGTGTCAGCAATGGCTACCTTTGCCAAGGTACTTTATCGCTGCCTTGATCATCTTGATCTACTCTGAATACATAGCCTGTAAGTGCTAAGCCATTTTATAAGCAATTCAACAAATACCCCTACCCTATTTCTCAAAGTCTTCCCTCACTTTCTCTCTAGGACAACTGCCAGCTTGTCTTCAACCCACGTCAGTTCGACTACGACAAAGATGAGGTTGGGGACCGCTGCGACAACTGCCCCTACGTGCACAACCCAGCACAGATCGACACGGACAGCAACGGGGAGGGCGACGCCTGCTCCGTGGACATCGATGGGGACGGTCAGTCCCGCGCGTCCTCCCGACGGGCTTCAGGGCTCACGGGCGGCGGTGGTCCCAGGCTCCGTGCTTTATTCTGTTACTGCACAAGCCCAGCTTCCCCTGTGCACTGACACGAGACAACACGATCCATGGCGCTTTGCTCATAGGGTCCCGGCCTCCTTCGGCCCCTGTCCCCGTGGGGTCCTGGAAGGGGTTGCCGGCCTCAGGATGCTG
Organism: Globicephala melas; assembly: GCF_963455315.2. Taxonomy (NCBI): domain Eukaryota; kingdom Metazoa; phylum Chordata; class Mammalia; order Artiodactyla; family Delphinidae; genus Globicephala; species Globicephala melas. Next base: position 87,704,535 of record NC_083327.1, on the reverse strand, counting down.
GCCTCAGGTCGCCGGCCTAGTTTCCCCCTTTGGAAAACTACACGTTTGGCATCTTCCTTTCCTGGCCCTGAGCTCTTGTCCCATGTCCTTGTGGCCAGTCCTGGTGTCTTCTCCCAGGTCCACATCCGTTCACAGCCCCAGGAACCCAGTACCCTGTCCTGACCCAACCGTGCTTCTGAGAAAGGCCTGAGGACAGCTTTGTTCCCTCCTATTTCCCTCCACGCTGTATTTCTAGCCATTCATTGAATCATTCACTGCAAAGCCTCCCCGAGGGGTTCCCGGTATCCCCGGACTTCAGAAACATGCGACACCGCCCGGCTATTTAACCCTGGATGCCAGTGCCGCGGGCACGAGCTCCACACCTCACAGCACAGCCTCGCCCTGGGCGTCTGACGCTCAGGGAGCAGCTCGGACAGACTCACACCCACTCCCTCTGACTCTGCCCTCCCACCCCAACCTGCGATTGTCTCCTGGCTATTTTCTTGGTGTAACTTGACATCACACCGACCGGCTTCCACCGGCGCCAAGACAGCGTCCGGCCGTGCCGCTTTCTATGGCTTTCCAGTAGCCGGGCATCTCCTCCAATCCTCCGTCTGTGAGGTCTGACTGCCTGCATACCTCAGGGGTCCTTTCTCACTGGCTCGCCCCCTGCCTCCCCCATCTGCCAGGATAAGACAGCCGCCTAGCCTGGCTCAAGCTTTCCTGCTGACTCACTGATTTGTGAGGTTTTGCTTTGCCCTTCGAGCCTGATTACTGTTAACTCAGTTTTCATAACCCCGAAGTTGATGAAATTGATTATCTATTTTCAGATTTCTGGGTGTAAGGCACTATAGCTAACCCCCTGTCAGTCTCTGCCGTTGTTATTTTCCTGCTAACGTAGGGAACAGATGAGGCAGTGGGGCCCCGGGAGCTGATCAGGCCCTAGGAACGCGACGCCAATTTTCTGAATGGACGTTAGGGCAAACAGTCCGCGTGAGGACTCCGATGTTTACGCTGTGATGACTCACTCATCAGCCCTCCGTGTGTATTGTCATCCAGAAACCTCCGAGAGTTGGTTCTGCTTCAAACTAAGGGAATTTTAAGTTTAATGGGAAATCTGCCATGAATCTAGTAATCTTTACATTTTATCATTTTTTTATTAAACAAAAGTTTGGCTGTACGTTGCTTACTGAGATAGGAAAAGCAACGTGCCTTTTCTAAACTCCGTTTGCTTCTGTTTTCCCCCTGAATCCTACAGATGTCTTCAATGAGCGAGACAACTGTCCCTACGTCTACAACACTGACCAGAGGGACACCGACAGGGACGGCGTGGGCGATCACTGCGACAACTGCCCCCTGGTGCACAACCCAGACCAGGTAACTGGCCGGCGACTGATCAGGTGTGGCTAAGAGCAGTGGGGGCGGAGGAGCTTCTCAGTCACAGAACGTGCGCGGCTTTGCAGCTTTTCATCCACCTGTCAGGACGCGACAGCACAGGCTTTTCAATCACTGTGATTGAAAACATTGAACTCAGGTCTGAGCATGACTCGTATCTCCGTGGCCACTGGCCAGATGAGTGGGTGCCTTTGTCCCACTGTCTGAAAGGAGAGAGTCTTCATCTAATTATCTCCGTATTTCCCTGATGCAAACATAGGAATTGGCTGCTTTTCCAGATGTGCCTTTGGAAGACACGGTGAGAACATAACATCCGGATGTAGTCCCTAGAACGTGTTGCAGCAGATGTTGTCAGGAAGGACTTGATTCTGTTGCAGCTCAGTCTTTCCAGTCTTCCGTAAAGAAAGTGAATCCCCGTAGGGAGGTGGGTTAGGATGGAGAGAGACCGTTTCCTCTCTGCGGTCACGGCTCACGTCGGGGGTGAGGTGGTACCGGCCACGCGCCCTCGGTGACTTTCAGCCTGGCATCTGCTTCACCGGATGGGTGCTCACTGCTGCTGTCCCCGAACTCTGTCTTCCAGACCGACGTAGACAACGACCTTGTGGGTGACCAGTGTGACAACAACGAGGACATCGACGAGGACGGACACCAAAACAACCAGGACAACTGCCCCTACATCTCCAACGCCAACCAGGCCGACCATGACCATGACGGCAAGGGGGACGCCTGTGACTCGGACGACGACAACGACGGCATCCCCGACGACAGGGACAACTGCCGGCTTGTGGCCAACTCCGACCAGGAGGACTCAGATGGTAGGTCCTGTGACAGCCACCCCGCAGGGGCAGAGAGTTTGCGGGAGCGCGAAATGCCGGGAGAAAGAAGTACGTAGCCCGACTGCTGACATGAGTAAGTGGTCCATGAGCACAGGATCCGGAGGGGGCAGGAGTCTCGGGTAGCGTGGCAGGTAATGTGGCAGGTGCACTGCTGGGCTCGGTGGTGGCTTGGCTGTCCTCTGGCATCTGCTGGAGCCTGTGGGTGCAATCCCGGCTGACCCGGGTGCTGGGGGGTACACATCCACTGGGATGAGATGGGGTGTGGGGTGTTTGAGCCCACACGACCCAGAGGCACGTGGAGACTCACTGACTGAAGGGCAGCTCCAAGGACCACCCCCACCCCCATCCCAAGAGCAGCACAGAGCTCATTCTTGACAAGAGGACAGACGGCTTCAGTCCCCACAGTGGGGCAGGGGACGCCGCTGGCTACCGAGCAGCCTTTTACCAGGAGGGAGGTTGGGACGGAGGCAAGGCTGGCATGCTCAGGGGTGTCTTAGGGGTTTTAGAAGCTCCTTTTTGCGTGATTGTGTGCCTGTCACCCAGTGCGTGGATGTGTGTTACTGAACAGAACTGAAGGATGGTTTGAAGGATGTGATGGAAATTCGGTTGAACTTGGTATCTTTTCCTCCTTCTCAAGCAGTAGGCACTGCAATGGCCTAATTGCAGTGCTAAGTGGTCATCTGGATCATCACTATTACCATGAACTGCACGGCTGTGAAGGTCTCAGCAGGCATCTCTCTGTGCCAGGCTGGTCCGCAGCCCCATGGCCACATCCCCACCTCATTAGAAAATTTGACAAGATGCTTCCAAAAAACAGAAGTCCACATCTCCCTAGGGAAATCATTTTTCATGAAGGAGTTCTGCTTTCAGTGCCAAACAGATTGCAGGCAGGGGTGATTTAGGTAATAGTAGAGGTTCTGGAGACTATCAGAGAAAAAGCTGGAAATTCAGCTTGACTTCACTTGGCAGCGTTCAGGTTTGGTACCCCCAGTTTCAAGTTCAGAAGGAAGTGAGAAGTGACTCTCCAGGAACTGGATTAGGGCGTGCTTTGCTGCAGGGCTTAGCACAGCAACGTTTTGAAAAGAGCACCAGACTCCTCACAGCGCTGGGGTGAAATGGCAGCGATTACAGGCGCTGGTCCAGGAAGGCAGATCCAGGTCCTGCCAAGCACCTAACCTTGAATTTTCAGAGAATCATGTGCTAAGTTTTTTCAGACACAGAGAGGCAGACAGCAAACCCTTACTTTGCGTGTTTCTCTGCTTGTCCTTGGTGACAGGTGATGGGCGTGGTGATGCCTGCAAAGACGACTTTGACAACGACAGCATCCCCGATATTGACGATGTGTGTCCTGAGAACCACGCCATCAGTGAGACGGACTTCCGGAACTTCCAGATGGTCCACCTGGACCCCAAGGGTACCACTCAGATCGATCCCAACTGGGTCATTCGCCATCAAGGCAAAGAGCTGGTGCAGACGGCCAACTCCGACCCTGGCATCGCTGTTGGTGAGCCTTAGAATACGCACCACCCCTTGCGGTTCCTGCCTGCAAGGTGCCCACGGAGCACATGCGCTACCCTTTAAAACCGAGTGGACGGCAGCAGTGGATCTTTCTGGTAGCCCCCATCCTCCCTTGGTTTGTAAAGCCATCTGCCTACATATTTTTGACGGGAGAACTTGGGGAAGCACTTATTTGCCTCTCCAAATTCTCCGCGATTTAATATTCAGCAAGCCATTTCATTTTATGGACTGGGTCTGTAAATTATTACCTAGGGTGGTGAAGCTCTGCCATAACTCTGTAAGTGGGATCTAAAAAAATTAAATTCCACAAGTGTTGTTAATCCCACAGGAGCAGACCTTGAGTTAGATGGAAGAGGAGAGCCTCTTTCCACCTGCGTCCAGTGGTCCCAGGGCTCATCCAGTAATTTCCTAAAAGGCTGTTTCTGACCTGGTTTTGTGACCAAATGTTCCCTTTGGCCCCCAGGTTTCGATGAATTTGGGTCAGTCGACTTCAGCGGCACATTCTACGTCAACACGGACCGGGATGACGACTATGCTGGCTTCGTCTTTGGCTACCAGTCCAGCAGCCGCTTCTACGTGGTGATGTGGAAGCAGGTCACTCAGACATACTGGGAAGACCAGCCCACCCGGGCGTACGGCTACTCAGGGGTGTCCCTCAAGGTGGTGAACTCCACCACGGGAACAGGCGAGCACCTGAGGAATGCCCTGTGGCACACGGGGAACACAGAGGGACAGGTGAGGAGGACGGTCTCTTCTGACCGAGGCCGGCAGCTTCTGTGAGCTTTCGGGAGAGCAGTACCTGCCCCATTGCAAAAGTACCCCCACCTCGGTTTTTGTTCATTTTACCTCAAGTCACGGTGCTGTGAATAATCTTTTATCGGATACCTCGCTTATTAAAGATGCCATGCCTGGTGGTTTTATAAACACAATTGGTAATCCTCTTGCACATGAAACATAGGCGTACTCCCTTATAGACAAAGGGAGAACAGAGTTTCAAGAGTTTAAGTGTTTTGCCCAAGGTCCCACGTTGAGGAAGTAGAGAATCTGTGACTCGGCCCAAGTGCCTGTGCTCTTTGCGCTGAACTACGTTGTTCCCTGTCGGTGGGTTTTGCTCATGCTAGAGGTTTATGATATGAAATATATCGGAGGTAGATGTGGCAGCAGGGGCCATCGGGATTACTTAGCAGAGTACTGTTTTTATCTCCCCCCCTCGTGCCGTAAAACTGTGGTTAAGACTCAGGGTGCCAATTATACTCACAAATGATGTTTTTCCTCAGGTTCGCACTTTATGGCATGACCCCAAAAATATTGGCTGGAAGGACTACACTGCCTACAGGTGGCATCTGACCCACAGACCTAAGACAGGTTACATAAGGTAGGTGAGAGGGTAGCTCAGTAGCGGCTGTATTTCTACCAAGTAATTTTCACATTCCAAGAACATCCTTCCACTGGATGGCAAGTTAGAACATTAACAGATAAATAAGCCAAAGTGGATTCTAACTTGTATGCTGTTCCCTGGATTCTTCCACTTTAAGTGCCTTCTCTTTTCTGTCCAGCATCTTCTTCACGTTTTTTAAAAAAGCAAAAACAAAACTGTTGAAGAGAAGAAAAATCAAACTTGTTAAAATAACCCAGAAAGTGATAAGCATCTCTCCTCCTAATGAACATTATGGGCATGGGAGGGAAGGTGCAGTTAAAATAACTGCATCTTTGTGAATTAGCATGTGATTTCTTTGGTGCACAGGTTCCTATTTATTTCTGATATTGTGAATGGCTGAATTTAAAACACATCTTAAACAAAACTTTGACAAATCAGTCCAACAGCATTTTGTTCTCCTGGCATGACAGCATTTGTCATCAACTTTTTTTTTTTAAGCTGGGACAATTTCTAATTTTATAAAATGAAACACGGATGATTTAAATTTAAAGTTTTTGCAAAGTTAAACTTAGTCACTAAGAGCATGAGCCAGTCCGATTCTTCACCAGGAGTGTGTGCGCGTCCTCAGTGCCAATAAGCACATCTTAGAAGGGGAGGCTCAGGCTGGTGCCAGGGGTGTGCTGTTTCTGTGGAGTGTCCCTGTTTGTTCACTCCTCTCCTACCAGGGAAGCTTTAGTGCATCTGTACGTGTAGGGTGGAGCCTGGTCCTTGCTATCGCACAGCTCACAGTTTGTGGGGCGGAAGCAGGTGAGCTCGTGGCTTCAGTGCAGTGTGAAGGCCAGGAGCTTGCTGACACGGGGGAGGCTTAGAGCTAGGGTTAGGCAGAGGGAGGGGCCTCCTGACTCCACTAAACTCTTCCTGGCTCCTGAAGGTGGAGACAACTTGGATGCTGGGGTGGGTGATGGTCAGTGAGTCATAGGGAAGAAGGAGGGCTCTGGGGTGGTGCTGTGTTACTCTTGGCCAGCCTCGTGAGGAGAAGGCTGACCTCCTGCCCTCTGGTGAATGTGCTTCAAAGAGCTGACATTCTCTTTCTTTCTCCTTTTTTCCTGTTTTCAGAGTCTTAGTGCATGAAGGAAAACAGGTCATGGCGGACTCAGGACCCATCTATGACCAAACCTACGCTGGTGGGCGGCTGGGTCTGTTTGTCTTCTCTCAAGAAATGGTCTACTTCTCGGACCTGAAATATGAATGCAGAGGTGGGTGTGAGAACATTATTCACTGCGGCCGTGAGTGGCACAGGGGATGGGGAAGGAACACATACTTTACTTTTCCTCTTACAAAAGCTACACATCAGGGAAATAAGCTGGCGGCCTGCCAGGCAGATGTCTTGTTTTGGTCAGCTTGAGTTGGTTTTGTCTGTCAGTTTGTTTGTTTTAAATTCAATGTGAATGTCTTTGGTAAGACAAACACTTTTAAGTTATTCACAGGCTCTACTTGTCCCACTCTACTCTATCCCATAGCTTTTTATATTTTCTACACCTTCTGGGCTCTTAATGGCATTTTAGATTGCTATCTTTGCTAGAATAAAAGAAAGAAAGGAAGGAAGGAAAGAAGGAAGGAAGGATGGGGGGAAAGGTTCTCTTTAGTTATCACTCTAGGAGCATATTTGAATCAAAATATTATAGATCTGGAAGGGAACTTGGCTTCTATGTGGTCTAAGCCTCTGTCTTCATGTAGATATGAAAATATCCCTATTCTACAGATAAGGTAAGTAAGGTTCAGAGATACTTCTCAAAAATCACACAAGAATGTTGATTTGTCTTCTTGATTCTGGTAAAGTGTTCTTTTCCCTATCCTTTGTTCCATCCATCCACCCATCCATCCATCCATCCATCCTTCCATCCATTTATCCACCTATCCATCCATCTATCCATCCTTCCATTTATCCATCCATCCATCCACCATCCATCCATTCATTCAACCATTCACACATCCATCCATATTGTGGAAACCTTTTTTTAAAAAATAGAAATAGTGATTTTTATGTTATAGTTAAACAAAATAAAGCAAAACAAAATGCATGGTCCAATCTCCCAAATTCTGTTCACTGTGTTTTGCAGATGTCTGACCAAGATTTGCTGTATTTCCAGCAAAGTACTGTAGACGCCGTTACCCAGACACCTCAGTCCATCCCAGTGTTCCCAGCTTCTCTCTAGCAGACCTCCTGTCCTTGACCCCAACCTTGAGTGGTTCTTCACCTCCTGTCATCAACCCAAGCCCACGTGCCTTCAGAGGATGAATATTAATGGAAACAAAAGATGAACATCAACCCACTACAGGAAAGACAGTTTGATGATCCATGAGACTTTATGTGGAGTGAAAATCGAGCATGGTATTACATTGTTTTCTCTTGTGTGTTTAAAAAGAATGGCGTTTACATATGAAATGTAAGTACTTATTTTATTTATGTGTATATGGAGCTGAAGGGAATATTGTGTATAAGCAATTATCATAAATTAAGCATTTATGCTTAATATTGCTACACTACTTCCAGTGCCTTAAGTTTGGTGCAAGAGCACCCAAATCCTGTTAGGTCAATTATAAAGAAGAGTCAACTCAAGTCTGAATAATGCCATTTTCGGAAAGAGGTCAGGAGATACCAGTCACATATGTGGGATGTCAAGTAACTAATTGGAACATCAAAAATAATTATGGGAATGAATGAATACCCCTCCCCCACTCTCTTGTCCTACAATGGAAGCCCTCATTGATGCTGTCTCATCAAAGAAGGAATATCCTTGCAAAATGGCTCTAATGTGGGTGCAGACGTGGGCCTGGCAAAGCCTCGTCTATGTGAGGGTTTAACCTAGGGAAGTGCTGTCACCGTGGTTCACCCCTCCAGCCATTGTGGACCTGAGAGAACTCGTGGCCAGTGGTCACTTGGTTCCGAAGTCTGATCCCTAGAATCCCTACTGGAGCTCCTTTCCAAGCTGCTGGGGAAGAGTCAGCAGGCGAAAAAATCAGCAAATGCATTTTGGCATCTAATCCCTATTCTAGGCTTTGAAACTATGGACGATTGCTTTTACCTAACTTGGTAACACATTCCATTAAGGTTCCAGTTATAAATGTTGTGCTAATATTTATTAAGTGAATATAGAATGCAGTTCCGTTCACCAATAACTTATTTTAAATATGACAAATAGCACTTATGTAAGTATAATATCTAAAAGTAAACATATAACTAGCATATAATATAAAGATACAGTTACAGCAAAATATCTTCAAAATACAAGACTTTATAATACTATGTTGTCATCATAAAACATGCTGCAAAATGTAATAGAATAAATAAATAATAATGAAGAGTTTATAATGGAACCTTAATATATACTGTTGCCGGTGACTTTAATTCAGTATTTTTTAGTGTTATCTGCTGTACATAGGATTTTAAAGACTTGGAATGCCGAGGGTAAACCAGCGTTGTCTCGGCAGACATACCCCTGAATCAGTCATATAGTAATACACACAGGTCTGATTTATTTTTGCTTTAAGTTGCATGACGTTTCTGCAGAAACTATTCGTTAATCTCACTCCACATAGGGGTTTAGGAAGAAGACTTTGTCTTGTTGATCTGATGCGGACAAACTGTTCTCTTCCTGTTAACAGCGACTTCACTCCTCTGTCAAGTAGGGAGCGGCTCCATGACTTTGTTTTCATTTGCTCGTGTGTCTGATAAAGTTGCATTTGTTGCTTCCTTTGAGGTTGATTTTACTTTTCATTTTGCTGCACTTTTTACTTTTTTTGGTGGAACTGTATTCCCAAGACAAGGACGTGTTGGGAACTTCATTAAATGTAACGATTGTGAAGAGCGTGTAGGTTTCCTGTGTCGGTGGTGTTTGCCTGAACAGTACGGTGGCGTGGGATGATGATGATGTGAATACTTAGAATGTACCATATTTTTTTGTAAATTATTTATGTTTTTTTTTTAAAAACAAACTTCTCGTACAGATGGATGAAACTCTTCTGTTTTGACAAAGACTGTAACTATTTATTTATTTGTTCACATGGTCAGAATTTCACCACTGAAACCCTGCATTTAGCTAGAGACTCATTTTTATACTTTAAAGATTCATCACAGGAAATAAATTGTAAAAAGGTTTTCTATAAATGAATCTCTCTCCCTTTTTTAAAGAGCTAGCAGGGCTCCTGCCGGGGGGAGGAGAGGGGCCCCGGCTGATGCCTTGTCTCCTGGGCCAGGGACAGCCTCCTCCGTGACAGTTCTTCCTCGTGCGCTTTTCAGTCTGAGATGCCGTTTGGGGTCTTCACGGAAAGAAGCTGTTTAAGGCAGGTCTCATCACGGTTTGTGGAGCCACCCGGGTCACGCGCTATGACACGACCTTAGGAAATCCATCCTCCGGCTGCTTCTTGCTGTCCGACAGGGGACAGAGCAGTGCAGAGAGCGTCAGCACCACTGAGATGACTCAGAAAACGGGGGCAACACAAGGGGCCCCTCATCAATACAAGCGGTGCTTCCCATGATCCAGTCTCGTTCCAAGCCGGAGCGAGAAGCAGCAGAGGACTCGGTGGGACACGTGTCAGATCATGACATCACGTGGACAACAAACCAGCTGCCCAGTGATGGGAGGAGAGCCACAGGGCGGCCTGCGGTGTCTCTGGCTGCCCCACTGCTCTCGGGACTTCTGAGCATTACGGTGGCGTCAATTATAGGGGAAACGTGAGAGCGAGAGATGCAGGGGGAGCGGAGAGACAGAGGGGAAAACAAGCGTGTTTGGCTGAAATAGGCTGGAAGGAGTCTGCCAGGGAAGCGACAAGATCTAGGGAAGGCCTCCTGAGGGGGCGGGATGGAGCTGAAGGACCTGGCCTTGATTGGGGTTGAGAACGGAGGGACTTGGGGACATGGAGATAGAGTAAGAGACTAGACCTGCAGAAGTGACCCAAGAGGCCTTTGAGAAGTTTAGAAACAAGGAGATATAAGGAGAAGGGTGAGGGTTGGACTGTGGGTCACGGAGCCACTGGGAGACCCTAACGTGCACTTCGCTGGTGAAACAGCAAGTGTATCATATGTTAGCAACGATGCTGAGAAGTCAGGACATTAAAACGCGACACAGTTTTCACACATTCAGATTTTGGGGGAAGTTTATTGAAAATACAAGTTTCTGACAGACTCCCTGTCAGCGTCCTGGTAGTCCCAGAACTAATTTTTAGTGTCTTTGGCCTAACGGGGGACTAGGTGACCCACGCGTGGGGCAGCTCTGTGGAGTGTCTTTTCCTTCTGTGTGAGGTTCTAACACACGCGGTAAAACTGTGCACAGTCACTGTTCCTGAAAGAAGAGACAAAAAGCCCCGCCCTGCCCCAGCTGTGCACCTTCAGGCCGCGCTCCATGAGCCATTATCTAGGGGAGCTGGGGTGACTCTGAACGGGGGGGATCCAGCCTGAGGTGCAGGCGTCCGAGGGGTCCAGAGGCCAGCTCACCCTCCCACGGCACCGCAGCCAGGGAGCGTGGAGTCTGCAGCGGCTGAGGGTCCAGAGTGGAGGCAGTGCCCCTCCGCCACCCCCGGCTGCCAGCCTCTCGCACTGCCCGGGGGTCGCTGTGGGTCGAAACGTCTCAGGCAGGTTTTGCTCACTTAGTCTGAGCTTCACAAAGCGGCGTTTTGGCCACGGGAGCGGAGTGGTCCGTGGGCTTAGGGGACTTGTAGGAGCTGCCACCCGACAGCTCCATAGCCCTGGTCATGCAATCATGGATGCCTGCACGGCTCTGCTAAGGACTAAAGGATCCTCATCTGGACCCCACAGACCACGGCCCGGAATCCCGGGGCAAGAGGAGGGAACAGCGGGGCCGTCTGGTCCTGGCCAAGCCCGGGCCCCCGCTCCCAGGGGAGTGACTTGGAAGAGGGCAGGAGTGCAGAGGTGACAGAGACTCCTGGCTGGGCAGTAGGGGCCTCAGCTTCGGAAGCCGCAGAATTCCTGCCAAGACATCCGGGCCTCGCCTCCATGTCTGACCCTGGCTGAGCTCGCCCCACGCAGGTCCTTGCCGTCCAGGGTCCCCTGTGTGTGGCCGCCTGAGTGGTGGACATGGAGGAGGCCCTGAGCCCCGTGGAGGCCACGCGGGGCCCCGGTCACCAGGGCAGGGGGCCTGAGATTATAGGCTGGCCTCCCCGACTGCCTTCCAGCTTAGGTCCCTCAGCCGTAAGGAGGCCTGGAAACTTGGACCACGTTCAGTCGTCACTTTTCCGTAGAGTGGCTACGAAACACACGAAACACACCAACTACACGTGAGAAGTGAGATTCTGACATTTCCAGCAAAGACACATTCTCCACACCATTGACACAACAGCTTCGGTCAGAGGCCATCCCAGCGAACACGCTTATGTAAGCGCCTGAGTGCGGACGGGACCCGATGGTGGGGAACACCCACCCACAGCATCTCAGACCCTGGCCACCGGCTCAGTTCCCAGACCCCAGGCTCTTGGGAGGTCAGCCTTTTTTGCCCAGAGGGGCCTCTTCTGGGCTACAGCCTCATGGTAAGAAGATAGTCTGACTGCAAGACAGCTGTCTGCACCCAGAGGGCTGATTTTTGAAAAACGCAGTGTAGGGAGAGGAAAAAAGGGTAGTCCTTAATACCTGACTGCACTTCGTTTTGTGTACTAGTAATTTACTTTCAAATTGTTGTTTATTATTTATATAAATGTGTTTTGTTTTCAGTGGATTTATTTTTCTACCTGTGAACATTGTTTAGTTATCCTGGGTTGGGGTAGAATGCATGTAATTCTTCCCATTTAAACTTTCAAATGATGAGCAACATGGATGGACCTAGAGATAATCATACTAAAAGTGAAGTAAGTCACACAGAGAAAGACAAATATCATATGATATCCGTTATATGTGGAACCTAAAAACTAATACAAATGAACTTATTTACAAAACTGAAACAGACTCACAGACATAGAACATAAAACTATGGTTACCAAAAGGGAAAGGGGGTGGGAGGACAAATTAGGAGTATGGGATTAACAGACACACACCACTATATATAAGACAGATAAAGCACAAGGGTTAACACAGGGAGTTATATTCAATATCTTATAATAACTTATAATGGAAAAGAATCTGAAAAGGTCTGAATCACTTTGCTATACACCTGAAACTAACACAACATTGTAAATCAACTATAGTTCAATTAAAAAAATTTGAATTATTTTTCTTTAATATGGTTTCAGGAATAAATTACACTTATTAAACAAGATATATATCTGTATATACAAAACATATTCATATACACTTAATATAGCATGCATGAATATATTAAAAATATTTAATGACATATATTTAATATTGTACACACACACACACACACACACACACACACACACACGCCTCATGAAGATACAGCCTCTCCGTAAGGAGCCGTTTCTTTAGAAATTACCATCTTGCACACAAGAATCATTGGCACTTCAGCTAAAGGTTTCAGCTGCTGTGGAAGGATGAATTAGGAGACTAGCGTCAGGAGGATTCTACCAGACTCTGGAGTTTCTTGCTATGTTGGGGAGGAGTGACCTTCACCATGCTGTGGTGAGCCGAGCCAGTTCCGGAATAGGACATGCAACCCCAGATTGATCAAATCTCGGGTCCTAAATAATTGGGCAAGGAGACTTGTTCACATGGTCCATCCTGGCAGTTTCTTAAACATATTCATGTAGCTGATTATCCTTTGGGGCTGTTGCATGTTGTTTGATAAAGAATACAATATCAGACTACTCTAAAATCCGTTACTGGAATGCCATGATATCTCATTCATAGGTAATTTCTATTTTTAATTCACAAGCTCTTTCTTTCTTAATGGGTTGGGGGATTTAAAAAATGGATATGGGTGTACAAAACCCTAATGGATATGGGGGTACAACTTAAACTTAAAACAATGTTTAAAGGTATCAGTTATATCTCAATAAAGTTGGAGGAAAAAAGGGGAATTCAGCAAAGTTGAAGAGTACAAGGTCAACACACAAAATCAGTTGTGTTTCTATACACCAGCAAGAAGTAATATGAAAATAAAATTAAGAAAACTATTTCATTTGCAATAGCATTTGAAACAATAAAGTACCTAGAACTAAATTCAACCAAAAGGTGAAAGACTTGTATAATAAAAAGTGCAAAACATTGTGAAAAAATTAACAAAAACCTAAATTAATGTCAAGACATCTCACGTTTATAGACTGCAAGATTTAACACTGTTAGGACAGTGATACTATGCCATGCAAACTACAGGTTCAGTTCAATCCCTATCAAAATTCCAACAATTTTTAATTTGCAGAAGTGGAAAAGATGAGCCTCAAATTCATTATGGGTTTGCAAGGGCTCTGTATTGCCAACACAAAATTGAAAAATAAAAACAAAGTTGGAGGACTCACACTTCCTGATTTCCAGTCATACTACAAAGGTACAGTGTTCAAAACAGTGTGGTGTTGCACTGGGCCGGACACATAGACCAATAGACTGGAACAGAGTCTGGAAATAAACCCAGACATTCACGGCCAGTTGGTTTTCAACAAGGGTCCTGAGATTGTCAGTGAGGAAGGAACAGTCTCTTCAACAAATGGATCTCCATGTGCAAAAGAATAAAGTTGACTCCTAGTTCACTCCATGTACAAAACTTAACTTAAAATGGGTCAACAACCTAAATATAAGAGGTAAAACTACCAAAGTCTCAGACAAAAACATGTATAAATCATCATGACCTTGGATTTGGGAACAGATTCTTAAATAAGACACCAAAAGCGTGAGCCACAAGAAAAAAAAAAAGTCGTAGATAAACTGGAGACCATCAAATTAAAAACATTTCTGTATCAAAGAACCTTGCGAGGAAAGTAAAAAGACAATCTACTGAACGAGAGAAAATATTTAGAAATCATAGATCTGATAAGGGTCTGGTGTCCAGAATATATAAAGAATTCTTCTAACCCCAAAACAAAAGGCAAAAAAAAAAAAAAAAAGGAAACAATAAAAAGTGGGCAGTGACTTTGAAGAGATGTTTCTCTAAAGACACAGAAATGGCCATCAGGTACGCGAAACGTTGCTCAACATCAGTCACCAGAGGAACCGCCATGCGGTACCACCTCGCACCCACTATAATAATGAAAAGGACAGGTGCCGGCGAGGACATGCGGAGAAGCTGGAGCCCCAGCGTGTCGCTGCCGTGGCTGTAAAGCGGGTCGGCCGCTGTGGGAGACAGCTGGCGGCTCCTCCAGAAGTGAAGCACAGGGACGTCATGTGACCCAGCACGTCCTCTCCTGGGTATAAACCCGAGACGACTGAAAACAAGAACGCACACAAGGACATGTCATGCATGCTCTTGGCATCACTACTCATAACAGCCAAAACCTGGAAGCCGCCCAAATACCCATCACAGATGAATGGATTCCAGACAAAGGAATATTATTCAGCCTTACAGGTTTGAAGCTCTGACTCCTGCTATGACACGGTTCGACCTAAGTAATATTATGCTGAATATCGAGGAAGCCAGGTGCAAAAGGGTACATATTGTATGATTCCATTTATTTGAAATATTCAGAATAGGTAACTCTGTAGAGACATGAAGCAGATTCGTGGTGACGGGAGCCTGGGGCAGGAGGGAATGGGGGTGACTGTTTAATGGGTACAAGAGTTTCTTTCATGGAGATAAAAACGTTCCAGAACTAAACAGAGGTGATAGTCTTACAACATTGTGGGTGCGCTAAATGCCCCTGAATTGTACACTTGAACATGGTTAGTTTTATGTGACACGAATCTCACCTTAACGTAAAAATGGGAACTACATGGTCATAACTGTAGCACATGGTGAGTGAACGGTCGGGTGAGAACACGACCTAACTGTAGCACATAGTGAGTGAACGGTCGGGTGAGAACACGACCTAACTGTAGCACATGGTGAGTGAACGGTCAGGTGAGAACACGATCGTAACTGTAGCACATGGTGAGTGAACGGTCGGGTGAGAACACGACCTAACTGTAGCACATGGTGAGTGAACGGTCGGGTGAGAACACGACCTAACTGTAGCACATAGTGAGTGAACGGTCGGGTGAGAACACGATCATAACTGTAGCACATAGTGAATGAACGGTCAGGTGAGAACACGATCGTAACTGTAGCACATAGTGAATGAACGGTCAGGTGAGAACTTAGATGGATGCACATACACCAGGACAGGGCGAAGCTGGCACGATGTCTCCGAGCCGCCCTCCGCCCTCCGCCCTCTCTGGGGGTCTTGCACTTTACCTCTGGTCCCTCTTCCTCCCAGGCCCGCCTGTGTCCCCTTCCTGCTAACCCCTGGTGACTTCGGAGCTGGAAACACTCTGGAGCCAGGGCACCCACGTTCTGACTTTAGCTCTGATGCTGCCGGCCTTGCAGGTGGTACGTGCTCAGAGTCTCACTCGCGCTCTGCAAGGTGGGGGAACAGCATCGGCTCCTTCCCGAGCTCCCAGGAAATGAGACGGGCCGATGTCCAGAGCTGGCGAGTGCCCTCACCCCTACGTGGCCTGTGAACAGGCTGGGCTTGAGGAAGGGGTGGCGGCCCCAGGACAGGAAGACGGACCCTCGGGTTTACCTCCACTGCTGAATGGCTTTTAGAGGCAGGGGGAAGGTCAGGGCATCAGGCCTGTGGGAGGGACGGGCCTTCCACGCCTGGATTCCCAGCTGGTCTAAATGTCAGAGGATCTCATAGTATCCAAGGCCTTAGCTGAATTCAACCACCGTGTGACCGAGAGAAGGGTTAAAATCAGCGAATAATGTTGTGTGTGCTGTTCCGCACTGCTCTGCGTCTGGGAGGCTGTGCTACAAGAGCGAAGAAAATGCCCAAATTCCAGGGCATGGCCGCTTGGCGTGGCTGAGTTATTAAACCCCAGGGACTTGAGTTTTATCACGTGTGCCAGGAGGACACCCGCTTCAACATCCTCCCCGAGCGCTGTGATGTGTAAACACCAGGTCCACGTGACGCTCTTAGCGGAGAACTCACAGGAAGTCAGCAGTCACTGAAAGGCACTATGAGTTTCTGTTTGCCCTCGAAGCAACGGGAACGTTTTGGAGGCGGGTATCGTGAGAGGCCAGCAGCACAGGACTCCGCGTACCCCGCGGGGCTCAGCCCCGCACTGACTGTATGTCTCTGGGGAAGTGACTTAGCCGTTCTGAGTTTCAGTTTCCTCGTCTGCTGTAGGGCAGGAACGACAAAGTCCTTAAGGGGCCAGTGCATGAATGAGATGAAATTAATAGTAACAGTAATAAATGAAACTGCTCATCGGAGCTGTTTGGGAGCGGCTAGGAGACAGAAAGGAGACAGTAGCCTGAAGGATCAGGAAGTCCAGCAGAAGGGGCTTCGGGGCAGGAGAGACGCTGCTGGCAGCAGAGGAGGGGCCGCTGGAAGGCAGCAGGCGTGGTGGTGGAGAAGACGGGGCCTGAGCACAGTGGGGCTCGGAACTGGGCCCGGGGGGAGGGGACCCGAGGCCCCCGCGTGACAAGGCAGGGGGGCCGGACCCCCGGTGCCCCGGGGCCTGCTCCCCATGGAGCAGCTCCCTTGCCCTCCCCCTGCCCCGTGCGCTCGGCGAGCAGGGTCACGAGGCCTGTGCTCACGGTGGCTGGAGGGACAGAGACATAAAGGCCGGTGGTCACAACCACAGGCGGGCCCTTCAGGCTCAGAGCCCAGGCCCCGGCCACCCTGCCAAAGCCCGGCTGAGAGCTGGACGAGGTCCAACCGTGAGGTCAGAGAGGCAAAGACCGTCTCAACCAAGGATACCGTTTCCCACACCTGCTCCCTCAGCTGGAGGAGAAGAGGGTCATCTCTGCCCGTGCGCGGTGACCGGACACCCCGCTGTGATCCTGCCCAGGGCGTGTCGAGGAAACCTGCGTCGTGTTCTAGGAGAAAGGCACACAGGCGGCTGGAGGGCTCTGGACAGAAGGCACTCTGCTCAGGAGCCACAGCTGGGGAAAAGCGCGTCAGTCCTGTCCCAAATCAACTCGGTAGCAGAGGGCAAGCCATCACCTTTGTCTCCATCACGGACCGTTATTCGCCGTGGGAGGAAAATTATTGACTCAAATTCAGAACATCTTGGGATAAAACTCCTAAAAGAACTGAAAACAAGCTCGGAGTGTCTGAAGAAAAGCTCTCGAGATCCGGTGTCCCTACTGTGGAGCCCTACGTCAAGGACACACTACGTCAAGGACACACTACGTCAAGGACACAGGACAAAAATTCCAGAATTAACCGAGCCCCCATAGCAACTGTTGCCGTGGGCTCTCCTGACCTAAACCGGACAGCCCCCGACTCCATATTAGGCGAAATCATCACCATGTAGTCACCTTGCAGCATCTTGACCAATCACCTAGCGCTCCTGCCAGCAGGAGTTTTCTTTGTCTTGAGGCTATAAAAGTCGGCTACCAGCCCACACAGGGGGCCTGCTCTCCCTGGTCTATCAGGAAGTCTGCTGGCTGTGTTCGCAGGGCCCCTCACTAACTCTGCTCTTCGTGCTCAATAAACTCACTCTTTTCTAAAATACTTGGTGTCTGGAAGCTCTTCTTCCAGCCCGTGCTCAGACTACGACACCTACGATGTGTACCGTTGTGTGGATGTGTGGGCAGGTCCTCCCGGGGGACAGCGTGCTGACAAAGTGACTTGGCAAACAGCCTTTGCTCATGTGAACTCTTACAGGGGGAACTTCCCTTAAACCTTCAGCAGGAACAAACCAGGCCAAGGAGGCCTGGAGAAGATTCAGCAGGCCTCAAGTCACTTTCCCATGGCTGCCCTGCTTCTTGCCAGACATGGGGGAGGCGTGAGAAATGCAGTCCCGCTGCGAGGAGCCTCTGAGCCTGAATAGAAGGTGGGACCCTCGGAAAATTCGGTCCTGATGAGCCGGCCTGGTTCAGGCGAGGTCGTCCTCACGGAGGGGAGCCTCCCCAAGCCTTAACCTTGAAGGAGAAACACCCAAATCCTGGGTGTAACCTTCCAAAGGAATGCATTTTTAAAAGCTTGAATGTGTTCCCTGCAGTTTGATTTGCTAAAAGCAGACTGTGCTATCCGAGCAAGGACAGTCAGCCCCGGGGCACAGACAAAGGGGCAGCAGAGAGGGAGACCCGGGAGCCTGTGCAGGACGAGGACTTCCTGCGAAGCGTGTGGACAGCCAGACGGCTTCATTCCCGGAGTGCCGGACGGTCATGATGTGATGCTAACAGAGTGTGAAGGTCATGGCTTTTATGATGATACGATTCGTTTCTCTGTCGATTCTCCAGTAACCAAGGAGACTTTGCTGCTGGGCTTTGTCTCAGGTCGGTTGCCCCAAAGGGGAGCGTGGCCATGGGCTTGGGATCAGCTCACTTATCTTGGAGGTGATTCCTGGCGCTGGAGTGGGATCCGGAAAGTGACAGAGGGGATTAACGTGTCCGTCACCAAGGGGTCACTGCTATGGGCAATTCAAGCTCAATAGTCCTCGGGCCCATTTGAGGAACCAGAAAGTCCCTCTGAAAGGAAGGAGTCCAGGCCATTTGCCCCCCAACCGCAACCCCCTAGTGCTTTTAATCATCCCACGACTGGGGCTGCACCCACCTGTGGGCTAAGCAGGAAGAAGGAGGCCGTGAGGATGAAAATGGGAGACCATCAGTGCTTGAGGTGGGGAGGGTCAGAGAGGGTCGGCCATGTCCACCTGGCTGCAGCTCAGGCTGGGGCTGGTCTGAGGGGATGGGCATAGCTCAGGAACACGGGACATCTACCTTGGGGCAGTGTGTAGATGTTCCTGCAAAGGCGGACAGCACCACCCAGGATGCCCCGTCCCGCCTGCAGGACAGTGCAAAGCCATGCGTTTACACTGTTCTTCTCCAAAAGCAGCTGATTCGCCACCAAAGAGATGGAGTGGACACAGAACCACAGTGATGTGACCAGGGCTGACGGTGTTCTCTGGTTGTCCAAGCTGTGTTTCTGCCACTGTCCTCAAAGGGCTGGAGTCTAACCTTCCCAGCTTAGAAGGGTCTTCTGAGAGGCTCACCATTTTGAGTTTGAAACAGCATTTCATGTGATGCACTGGGATTTCCTGGAGCACACAGAATCTGCTTCTGGAAAGGATTCCCCAATTCCTGGAAGAGACCCTGCATCATTTGTTGAAGAAGTTTGACGGCCAGATGGAGAGAATAGGAGTTGACTTCAGGCGCAAAACAGACGCCACAAATGTCCACGTGTCCACATCAGAGGCGTGTTATTTTTCTCTCTTCTTTCCTCATGCCAACCTCTGACGGGGCATGCCTGTCTTTGCAGCATAAGGATACCAGGGATTTTGTTTAAAAGAGTTCAAGACCTTTGGCAAAACGGAGTGAAACTGGGCACAATTTGAAATCAGCTCCCGTGGCCCCCACCATCCCCTCCCACCCCCAGTAGCCCGTTTCCTCCTCTGCAGCATCTGGGGACCCGTCAGGTGGGCCCGCAAGGGGAGGAGCAGAGAAGGGCAGCTGGCCCAGGCTCCCCTGCAGGGAGGCCCAGGGAGAGAAGTTAGCAGAGCAGCCCTCACATCTGGAGATGGGCACGCGGGCTCCGTGGGATAAAGCCCGAGGGGAACTCACGACCTGGAGCCGAGGGGAGAGGAGAGAAGTGGGGTGTCAGCGTAGGCCACCTGTTCGCAAGAAGCAAAGGCATCCACGGAACAAATGAAGATGGGCCCTGTGAAGGGCCTGGGTACAGGAGGGTCCAATGCAGCAGGAAACCGGAAGAGCAGAGGTGCTGTCCTCTGATCAGGAGGTGCGACTGAGGGCTCAGCCATCCGTTACGATGGGGAAGTGGGGCTGCTCTTCTGAGAGGGAGGGTGAGAGAGCCTGGGGCCACGAAAACTTGTTAGAACTGCGGGAGGAGATGCAAGGACCTTCCCAGACTCGGGCATCGCCAAGCAGATGGGCGCGGGCCAGCCTGTGGCATCTTCCAGCCGGAAGCGTCTTCATGATCTGATCTTTGCATCAAGTAAGAGGGATGGAGGGTGAATCTAACCCTGAGTTTAATCAGAGGGCGGAGGGAGGTTCCAGTGTGTTTTCAAATGGCTAAGGAGTCCGGCCCCAGGGATCATCGGGTGTGGGTCAGGGTCATCAGGTCAGGGGTCAAGTGGTTGGGGGTCTCTGTAGCTTCTGTGCTTCTTGTCCGCCAGCCCCGCTCCACGTTGCTCACCCCGCTCAGCGGTAAAACGATGAAAGAGAAATTGCCGTCAAAATACATTCCCGATGGAGAAAAATAACATCTGAAACACGATTCATTTGTAAAAGGAAAAACTAGACATTTTGATACCTTATTTTCTCACTTAGTTCTGATAACGAATGAGCTGGTCCAGGAGGGTGGAATTGCCCTTTTCTGCAAACGAAAACCCTAAAAGAGGGTGGTAAGGAGCTGTGTAAGATCATACAGCAAACACGTGAGGGACCCAGGGTCTCTGATTTTGACCCTGTGACTCTTGGGCTATTATTTTATAATCTTTTACTTAAAAAATAACTTGCATGCGTGAACAGAAGTTAACGTTTGTAAAAGGCAGACATTGTGTTGTAATAGGAAGCAGAGGTTTCGGGCACAAATTCTAGGTGTGTTGTCATCTCCGAGCCGTGTGGCTCTGACTAAACATCCAGTTTCCCGTCTGAGAAACGGGAAGACCCCTGCGGGCTTGCAGAGACCCTCTGAGTGTCTGATGGGCCCCGAGCCATGCTGGTGGTCCGTTGCTTCCTGTCTCCCTTCCCTGAGCCCCAAACTCCACACTCAGGGACCGTTGTCGGGGCCACATCAGGGTTCCCAGGACCCCACCTGCTGCCGGGATTGGACTGTTTTCAGTCTTGTCTGTCTTTTGTTTTCAAAACCCACTTCCGTTCTTGCAACCATTATTTTGAGCTTATTTTGTTTGTGTTTCCCTTGCACCTTAATAAACTGAGAATCTGCATCTTTTAATGACACTAAGTTATACAGTGTTCATCTTCTCACAGTGTTTTGTAAGTTATCTTAGCTTTCAAATGGAAGTGGTCTTCAACATTTTAAGTCCAGAATTCTTGTTCAAGAAAAGCTCAAAACCCAGAAAGAGCTACTACACTGCTTGCCAAAACATGACTTAAAAAATATTTCTATGAAAACAAATCAGCAAATAATTTGTGGTTCTCTTAATGGCTAGGGAGAATATATCCAGCTTTTACTTTATTATGAAATGGCGAGTTGCAACATTCACCTTCAATAAATAATATGAATTTTGTCAGACATCAAGATTCCAAGCTTCCCAGAAAAGTGCAATTATGACGATTCAAGTAAGAAGAACCCAGATTCCTGGGGCTGATGGCCTCCACCGCCGCAGTCCCCACAAGCACCCCAGTCAGGGGCCTTTTGTGAGGCTAATGACGTGGCAGGGAACGCTGGCCCGTCAGGACGGGCCGGGGAGACACTCATGCCTGTGGCCAGGGCTGCGGCACACCCAGGGCGTGATGAGACCTGGCGGGCCGAGGACTGCTGGACCCCCAGAGATGTGCCCTCTGCGCTCCAGGGCTGTGAGATGCTCAGCTTGTCGGAGGGGATGCTCTCTGTGTGGGAGCACAGGGGTGGGGAGTGGTTCCAGTGTTAGGAATTAAGGAATCCGGGAGGAGGAATGATCAGTTGTGGTCTTGGAAAGATTCATTCACTCACCGTTCAGCAATATTTCCTGGAATCTTATATGTTTCAGACACACTTAGGTGTGTGGGATGTGGTCGTGATGATGCTGGCAGAGACACGGCCCTCACGGATCTCACACTCTTAGGACCAGGAGAGTGAGGAGGGCACAGGCAGAGCAGAGGTAACTTCAGGACTCGTGACTGACAGCTGTAAGGACAGGGCAGGAGCCGTCGCCGGGGCTCCTGGGCACACGGGCCCGTCTCGCAGGTGGGGCTGTTAACGGCAGTCACGTCGGGCACCTGCGTGGGTCTGTGTGAACCAGAGCACACTTGCATCCTCTTCGGTAATAATTTGGACACTCATGCACAGAAAGTAAAGGAGTCAATCGCTTTCACCCTAGAAACAGACAAGCTTTGTAGATCACCGAGCATTCCACAGTAGATGACTCCATCCCCACAACAAGCCTGCAGGTCCGTCCTACCCAGGCGCAGGGCCTGACCTCCCCAAACTGGCTCACTGGGTGTTACTTCCACAGCCTGTGTCTAGTCAGTACCCCGGTCCTGGGGAAGCAGGGTCTCCCACTGAGCCCAGCCCTGTGTCCAGTCGAGGGAACCACAGGGTTTCCCTAGTGGCAAACTCATAGGTTACTATCTCCCTTGCAGTTTCTGATGGAGACCTGAGCCCTGCCCTGAATGGCCTTCCATCGTCTGAAGACCTGGCCTGTGATTTAGGGTGTCCTCTGTGCTCCCAGGCCTGGGGACCCTTCTCTTCCACAACCCCCCAGGAGCCCAGGGCTGTGCATGGCACCTGGAGACCCCTGCCAGGACCCCAGCTGCATCGGGGCTTTGTGTGTAAGTTGTGCACCTGGGTGATGGGGGTGGTGGTGGGGTGATTCCCCTCCTCTTACAGCTGAGGGAAGATGGGCTGAAGAAGGACCGGGTGACTTTCCTGCTGCACCAGAGCCCCAAGCCCGACGATCCTCCTGGCACAGACGAAATACCAGAGTAAAGCCTTTCCATGAAAAATAGACAAACCTGAGAACATGACATAAAATAAGCTAAGTATTAAGCAAAACCCCAAAACCTCGAGTCCTTATTTCTTCATGTTTTAACTATCAAGACTTCTCCTCAAACATACTGTATATTTTTTATAAACATTACATTGCCTAAATATGCTCATATTCTCTTTATATTATATTAAACTGTAATCATCACTGTTTTCCTGAAAATAAACTAAACTTATGGAAGCAAGTTTTGTCTACTTTAATTCTAAACATGCCGTGCTTTCTTTCAGAGAACTATAGGTTTAATAATATATAGAGACATTTTTACAAGTCATTTGAGACAATTACATTTTGTTTTTCTTTTGAATACATACTTTGGAATAAAGGACAGTGTCTTTATAAAATATCTGTAGGTAACATACCTTATGGATATGAGAGTAACGTTTACCCATGTGAATCATCTCCTCACCCCTGCAAACACACATACACACACACATGCACACACACACGCACACGCACACACACGCACCTTCACAGGCACCTTGGGAGACGCCCTCCCAACATGGAACTCACAGAACCATCATTGAAGTTACAGTGTGCCCCTTTCAGACAGGCGACCATCTCAAAACAGAGTGAGGTGACTTCACATTTTAAAAGACACAAACCACATGAGAAATGAGAAATAAATCTTGCATTTCTGAGAGGGGCAGAATTGTTAGCTAATATGTGGAAAGGGATTTATATATTCTAACTGTAGAAAGTGAGAACCCATAAGCCTAACAACTTCTTTTGTTCCTAATGTTTTTTTTTTGAAGTGTATCTTTTAATTTTTGTCTCGTTAGTTATCTGTTTTATACGTATTAGTGCATATATGTATATATGTCAGTCCCAATCTCCTAATTCATCTCACCGCCCCCGCTCTAATGTTTTCTAACCTGAGCTAGAACCCATGACATACCCCAAAGCAGAACTCACCTGGGGGCTGGATGTTTTTTGCGTGGACTTGCTGTGTAAAATCAGTATGAGATTTTGGTAAATTAAAGCATCCCTTTCCCACGTCCTCTGTAATTTCCTGTACAGCTAAATTATACAACATGACAGACACAGATAAAGGAATGTAGGAAAGACTGGGTGAATTGCAATATTTGTGCAAAAGTAATATTCATATTGCTATATATTTCCATTGGTGTCGTATTTTCTTATTGCTATAATGATAAAGCACTAAGAACCTAGATATTATTGGTAGAAAAATTATGTATATAATTTGTCCATCTATATTGCTTACTTCTTTATTGACAGACTGGAAAAAAGTCTATTACTAAAACAGATTATAACAGTATTGGGCAAAACTTGTCTTATAATTTCAAGGCTTTTTCCTCAACAACAGTGAGTGGTAATCTTTTTGCAACAGTAACTTCAAAGATCACTAATCAGAGATGAGCATAAGAAATAAGATAATAATGAACAAGTTTGAAATATTGTGAGAATTACCAGAATGTAAGACAGAGACACGAAGTGAGCAAACACTGCTGGGAGAAATGGCTGCGACAGACGTGCTCGGTGCAGGGCTGTCACAAAACTCCAATTGGTAAATATTGCGAAATCTGGAAGCTCCGTCAAGGGGAGTCTGCCTGCATATACAGTGCCTGATGCAGTGTCTGGAGCAAAACCAGCAGTTGATAAACATCTATGGCTGTAACGAACAGTGACTTTTTACGTGTAAGCATGTGGGTGTAAGGAGACCATTTCCAGGGTGCTAAGTGTCCTCTTTATGACCGATGGCTACGGAGGTCTGGCGTCTTTGTTGTCAATTCTGTGACAGACTAAATGTCTGTGTCACCCCCCCCCCAATTCACATGTTGAAGACTTACCCCCCAGTGTGATGGTATTTGGAGGTGGGGTCACTGGGGTGATTAGGTCATGAGGGTGCAGCCCTAGTGAATGGGATTAGTGTCCTTATAAAAGAGCCCCAGAAGCCCCTTTGCTCCTTCCTCTATGTGAGGACCCAGCAAGAAGATGCCAGGAATTGGGTCCTCACCAGACACTGAATCTGCTGGCACCTCGATCTTAGAGGCCCAGCCTCCAGAACTGGGAGAAATGAGTGTCTGTTTATAAGCCGCCCAGTGTGGGGTGTCTTGTTACACAGCCTGAGCGGACTGAGGCAAACACCTTTGTTTATCTTCAGAAGATGGCATCCTCTCTCGTAGGTAGATGATGGGTAGATGGATGCACACATACATAGGTAGAAAATATATCGTTTGTCCATGGCAGGGGATGTCATTCCGCCCCACTGGCTGGCCCTGTACGTGCAGCTTCTCACCACCCAGCCTCCCCACCATCCCTCCTGGTCTGACTTAGCGTTTGTCTCAGGTGAAGCTCCCCACATTGCCGTGTTCTATGAATGCTGATACAGATAAGGAATTGTGCCGTTTCCACATTTCCGCATACCCCCCAACCCAGCTCCCGACCCCCTGCATAACAGTCAGTCCTCATACAAACACACAGAAACAAGCAAACAAGCAAACCACACAGAGAGCTGTGTGAGTAGCGGCGCATACAGGAAATCTGGGGACGAGAGGGCATTACTGCGGTACATCAGGCAGCTCTCAGTCAACCCCGAGGCGCTCGTTCCCCAGAGTCCTGCGGCCTCTGCCATGGTCCTCAGGCCCCCTTCTTTGACCTGCATCCTGTTCCTTTACTTCAGTTCTGAGCAGCTCACCTCCCTTCCTCCTTGTTCCGCCAGCTCCTGCCCTGGAATCACCTTCGTCCTGGAGCTGCTTGTAAAGGAATCTGTTTTCCTAAACACAGCTTTCTCCCTGAGAGGCTTTCTGGTAGCAGCTATCAAATACCTCTTCCGGTTATACAGCGATATATAAAAATGCCAAAAAACAAAAAAGTCACTCCCTGCACCCATAGCAAATGGAAGATGCTCATCTGATCTGTCATCACTTGGCAGGTACCAAACATAATTTTAGTTTTATGGCAGAGTTTACTGGCTCATGAGAAGAGAAAGCCCAGTCCTTGTTCTAATGAGCTTAGCACCCAGCTGGGCAACCAAAGATAAACACAGGAAGCAGCACACCCCGGCCACGGAGCAGTGCTGTCATACGGTCCAGGCTGTGGGCGGTGTCAGGGCTCAGAGGGAAGAAGGCAAGGGCCGCGGCACATGGAGGACACAGCACAGATGCCAGTGGACAGTGCTGGGGACACTTCCCAGTGCAGGTCAAAGAGCATCTGACTCACACAGGCCCCACGACGCTGGGGAGGGATCAATCTGGTCCTTGAAGGGAGGAGGGCTTCCAGCTCATCGACGTCCCGATGTGTCCCTGCGTGTCCGCAGGGCATCACCCTCACTTCGAGTTGATTTCCACTATTATTGCAAAGTGGCCACAGCACCAGGGCCCCTGCTTCCATACCCACATCCAGGAACAAAGTGAGGTATCTGAAGCCCAGAGGAAACCCGATCGTCAGCTGCGAGGCAGTGAGGGCCCAGCAGAGGGACAGAAAGGGCTGCGGTTATGCAACAGCGGGAACCCAGCACTGAGGGACCAGGTAGGGGTCAAGATTTAAGCGGTGACAGAAGGAGGAGAAGGGGAGCTCGTGGTCACAGGGTGGGAGGGAGGGCTCAGGAGCCAGCGGAGGACACCGCAGAGCTGGAGCGCAGTCTGTGCAGAGCGAGGCCAGGCCCAGGGCACCTTCCTCTGGGCTGGGGGCTTGGCTTGGTGCCCCCCACCCCAGAAGGTGTGTTGAGAGCAACTCTGCAGAAGAAACCACCGCGGTCGGGGTGCAGAACTCGGGGTAACTGCTCAGGGGAGGGGAGCTGCCGGGAGCAACCGGGGAGGAAGGGGTCCCCTTCCCCATCCAGCCCTGTCTCCCTCCACGGTCCCCTGGGCCACCCCGATGGGGGCCCAGCTAGGGTTGCAGAACCTGGTACTTACAACCCGAGTGTGACATCACCACCTCCACCCAGGGAAGAACTGGCCTGACCGACATGGGACCCAGGGCCTGAGGCCACTTCCTAGTCACTGACGCTGGAAGCCCATCTGATCACCCCAACCCTGAACCTAAGCCCTCCTGCCCCGCCTTCCCCTCACCCTCCCAGCGTGGGGGAGCGTCTCCGGGTCCACGGTGGGGTGAACGGGAGCCGCACTGGGACGACCATGTCGCTGGAGGTGGAGTCCTGTCTGCCTGGGTCTGCACCGGGGCCTCCCGGGGCTCCCTGCGTTCCCATGGGACTGTGCTCCTCCCACAGGGAGGACCGTCCCCCCATGGCATACCTCCACCACCCAGCAGGGCAGGCCGTCAGAGGTGGCTAGTCAGCAAGTTTGGGAGAAGGAAAAATAATAGCGAGGAGAGGGCTGAGTTTCTCTAATTTACCGTAAAGACAAAGGGCTGGAACGTCTGTCTGAGCAGCTCTCGAGAGGTGTCATAGAAACTCTGGGGTGGGACATCAGGGCAGCGGGGAAAAGTGAGCTGGGGCTGGTCCTCACGTGGAACTGGTGGCCTCTGCTAATGCTGCATTTCACCCTTACACCTGACAAAGGGAGAGAGGGAAAGGAGCCGAGCTGGCCGGGTGATGGAGGAGCGATCTGTCAGGGCCGGGTGTTCCATCTCTCGTGTCCCCGAAGACAGTTGGAAAGATCTAATTTGCAGGCTGCTGCTGTGGGCACACGCTCACTGCCCTGATCCTTCGTTAGAAGCTGTTCCTGTTGAATGATATCCCCGAAGAATTAATTCCGGGAGCTTGAAAACCTCTTAGCGAAAGTCTTCAGAATAACATTAAGAGCTTGTATCCACAGGAAGAACCTGAGCCACACGGACAGATGATCCCACCCTGTTACCGAGGAATATTTGCATTTTAGGTGGTATCTCCCGAGGAGGAATCACAGTTTACAGCCTTGCAAGAAGGAAGCATGGAAAACAGAATCCATGTGACATTTCAACTTGCCTGTGATTCACTATGAATCTTTCTTTCAAAAGTTTGCTGGGAGTCTCTGTAAATTTTCCTGGGAAAATAGAATTAATACATGAGATATATGCATAGATGGACGCATAAGATGATATTCACGAAGGTCAGCAAGAAGCTTACTGCCCAGCAGCGCTCCAGAAACGTGGTGAAGGCGTCACAGTGGGATCAAAGGCGGGCTTCACTTTTAACAAATTATCTTCACTCCAACCAAGGAAGAGCGTCCACATCATACACGCATGTGCCCGGCAGGAGTGCGGAGGGTAGGGTGGAAGATGCTAAACACAGGGCGTCACAAATCCTAGACTTGCTCATCGCCAGCTCCATTTAAGAGGTTTAGCATTAGAAGAAATGGAAAGTTTGGTTTAAGTGAAGGAAAGTGTCGTCAACAGCATTTCCCAGGATGGATCCTCTCAGGTCAATGACGTGCTTTTTCTGTGGGATGTTTGTGGCGGCAGCTTCACATTACATTCACTGCTTGTGAATTTTATTCTCACGGGATGACAGGTAAGGTCAATGCTGCCACGTCTGTGAAGATGTTCTCTCTTTCCTTAACTGCTCGCGACCGTGAGACCAGTTGTCATCACACTGAAGTTCCTTGTGGAAAGGGGAAGACAGATCAGCTCTCGCTAAAACGTCTGCCTTCCAAGCGCTGTCTTTATCCTGGCTGGTTTGGCTCCGGTGCCAGCAGGAAGCAGTTCCTACGTGTATGTGCCATGGGCGGGAGTATCGCGTCCTCGATGTCGGTACCAGGGACCAGTGTCCGAGGAGTGTTGACAAGATCCCGAGTCATGGGCCACATGGGAATAAATTTAACTACTTTAAATAAATGTAGTTTATTTTTTATTATTTATAAAATATAAATAATTTATAGATAATGTAGTTAAATAAATTTAACTACATACTTCACGTACGTTACTTCACCTCATCAAAACTATGTGATGCAGTTTTGTTAACTTTATCAAGTAAGTCTCTGTTATGATCCCACAGGGATGCTTGAGATGGTTCAGGTCTCACCCACTCCCTGCCTACGTGAGCGGCAGACCCAGGACCCCTGGGCCTCCTGCTTCTAATCTGTTTCGTCCTTCTCAGCCTTTCCCACCCAATATCTAACTGAAGCCACGCAGCATGAGACGTCAGCCCACAGGCTTGCAGACTCTGAGATTAAGCTAATAAAAATGCCTTTGGCATCGTGTTCACGACCACATGCAAAAAGAAATCTTTCTGTACGTCAGCACCAGTAGCGTCTCTCTGAATTATCCACAGTTTGGATGAGGGCTCAGTCAGCACCAGGCTATCTATACCTGGTGGAAAAATCCTGAATGAAAACTTCCAAAGCCTGAGAGGCCAGGTGGGGAGGCTCCAGGACACACACTGCACTGTTCTCATTTCTCCTGACCTGATGCAACATTTCCTATTTTGCAAACGTGTTAAAAATCACTACTAATCACTACCATCCCCTTTCAAATAAAATTCAAAATACTGTCACACTGTTTCTACAGAGAAAAAAGAGCCACTAAGATTACAGCAAACGCTAGATTTAAAATGTTTTTGGCCCCAACAGAAAGACGGCACTGGTTTTGTCCGACTGGTGATCAAGGGGCTCCAAGGGCACTCAGGGGCCTGAAGTATCAGAACCCAGGTTTTGTTTGTTTGCCCTGACAGCCCTGATGACCGACACCCGGGAAAGGACCCCCCTTTCCCCCCACCCGGTCCACACAGACCCCCTCCGTGGTGGTGACAGGGTTGGGAGCTAAGCCCTCAGACCCCTGGCTCCCCAGAGCCTGTAGCGGGCAGGTCTCAGTTCCACGGCTTCTAGAAAACACATGAGACGTGGTGTCTGGGCTCCGGGTTACCATGAGGTCAGATCAGACGTGCACACGCACGGCTTGGAGCGTCTCACTGTGACGGGAAGCAAAACAAAGGGAAGCCACGTCCTCGTTCACTTCTCAGGGACCACACTCCCCCAGGCGTCCCCCCTGGCAGGTGGGCATCCGGCTCTCCTGACATCACAGCGGTAGGTGTGCAGCCCAGTCCTGTGACAGCTCGAGGTTACAAGGTGACCCAGTTTCTCTCAAAAGTAAGGAGACTTCATTCACGTCTTCCCATTTGTGAGGCGGGAACCCAGAGTCTATATTTCCTGTCAGTTACAGAAAGAGCTCTATTTTAAGACTGAACTTTAGCTGCCAATGTGGGGAAGATTGCATGGATTTATTATTGTTTAGGAGTCAAAAGTCTACCATGATCACTGATTCCCAGATTATGTCGGGGCCCTGGCTTAACGGAAGAGAACCTCAGACAGTCACCCTGCCGAGATGCTCGGGGCGTGGGCAAGGGCACACCTGTGCTCTGTCACATCCAGCAAAGAGCCCGTTGTACGGTCAGTGATGCAGAGATGTTTGCAGACTGAGAGGACTGGCAAACGAGTGTGGCAGTTACTGTCAGCAGCATTACTGTGTCAGTCGCAACGATGTCAACGGTTCAGGATAAGGCGTTTCACGTTCACACGTGCAGGTACACTTGACTTGTCCTGTGTCACCGTCCTGTTGTTTGTTCGTAACTCCCCCTCCCTCTTGGTGGAGGTCTCCTGGTCTAATTTATCAGGAGCGGTCCATGAATTGTCAAGAACACTGTCGATTAAAGAGAGTCTCCATTTGTGCATGAAATTGCTCAGAAAATGCCCAGAATGTGATACCAAATATCCTTGGGTCACATCAGGCCTGAGTGTTTCCCCCTCGAGGCTGCATGTCGTCCTGAGCTCAGCTCTGAGCTGAGGACACAGAGGGTCTGTGAGATGAACATGCACTAGATCTACGCTGCTAACCCTTCTCCACAGGACACATTCTTTCTAGAATGAGCAAGCGTTTGCCGCTTTGGGCTGGGCTGTAAATTATCTTCTGTGAGATAAATCTTTTGGCTACAAAATTATTTTTAAAGATTCTCAAATGCTTAGGTCTTCATTCCTGCATTAATTAAATTACAGGGAACCAGTGTCTCCGAACGCTGCTCACGTGACCTTAACTCAGAGGATGCTTTCATTATGCCAGGCTGTTTATACTCATCTTCCTCATTGGCAAGGAAGAGGAGGGTCCGACAAGTAAGGGAAGAGTCCTTCAGTCTCAGGCCCGGAGTGAAGGGCTGTGGGCAGGGAGCCAGCCGTGAAGCCGGGCCACGCTCTCCACGGCTCTTAAGGTAAGAGTTCTGACCCTTCCCACTGGCCGACGAGGACTCCAAAGGCTTCGCACTGAGGTTTCAGATCTGAACTTTCCATCAAACACACGTTGATTTATTGGCCTTAGTGTTCTCTTTTGCTCCTTATGAAGACCATGCCCAGAAAGTATCTATCGTATGTAAGGCAATGTGATAGTCATTAAACTATACAAAACTAATTAGAAGCAGAAAAGATGATATTTAAAAAATGCATATTGTGTATCTACCAATGAGGAGACTTACACTTTCCATCCTTTACTCATCCATTTGTTTGTTCATTCATTCGTGTGACAGTGACTGTCCATCTGCTGTGGGCTTTCAGAGTGGCTAGTTTTTTTATTTCAATTCTCTTCCTCTTCTACCTAAATGTAGAAACGTTTCCAAATTCTCACCATCCACTTGCTGCTCCATCAATAGCCCTCTTAGGAATGTGGGATGAGGAAGAGGAAAATTGGGGCAACCCCGAGGAGGGGGGAGGGGTGCAGCGCAGCGGGAAGGGCCCCGGCCCTGGGGTGGCCAGGAGGGTGGGCAGGGGTGTGTGCAGGCAGGGGGGCTGCATGCGTCTGGCCGTTCTGAATCCAGCTTAGACTTGGGTACTGTCATCCGCTGATGGTGAGCGTGGGAAACTGGACCTGCCTTTGTGCTGGAGGAAAACCCCGGTTGGAACAAAACTTCAGATTCATACCTTTTCTTCTCCAAAATTTTGCCAGCATTTCTCTTCTGGTATTAGAGTTGCTACACAGACCCCGGAGGCCAGCCTGGTTATCGATTTCTTCTAAGGACATGGACGGATACCTGAAATGTTCTTTCTTACTCCTTGAAATTCAATAGCCTCGTCAGTATACGTCTTGATACAGACCAAATTTTGTTTTCTGTAACACAGAGTGAATTTTGCACAGTAGTCTCGATTCCTTACTTCAGAAACATCTTCTGAGATCAGAGTATTTGTTTGCTTCTCACTTCTTCTCTTAGCTGGAACCTCTGTTGGGATGATAAATAGGGAGAGTTTGGGCAGCCACCACCCCAAGGAAAGTCCCCCGCAGCAGAGCAGCAGTTGATGGTGGGGAAGGCGTGGGCTGTGGAGTTGGGGGCTGGGCAGGTGGGGGAGGAAGCCAGACCCCGGGGAACTTTCATCACTGGAAACAGTGGTCGGGGGTGGTGCAGCAGAAGCTTGGATAATTTACATAGTCATTCTTAACTGATGGAGAAAAAGAGAATTGTTAGGGCAGCATCACTAAATACTGTTCAAAGCAGTGTCTCATAGGGCACCTGAAACAGTACACAGAGGTGATCGCTTACAAAGTTCAGAATTTAAAACAAATACTTGTAGGCAACCTTTATGGAGAAACTCCTGGGTACCGACCTGGCTCTGTGTAAGTACTCTGCGACAGTTATATTACCCAAACCGCCCAGAGCTGCCATTACATCAGTTTTACAGATGAATAAACTGTGTCCGAAGCAGGTGATGAGATGAACCAGCAGAGACTGGATCTGACCTCGGGTCTCCTGACCTCAGGACGGGTGGTCCTAACCACTCCGCTACACCAATTCCAAAGACGGGAGGATCTAGATGTTCCCACAAGAAAAGGAAACAAATGAGCTATTTTTATTATCCATTGTTAACAAATCCCAAAATTTTGAGGAAAAAAAAAAAAAAAGAAAAAGAACAGGGGACTCAGAGACCGAAATTTAGAGCTTTCTGCTCTGGGCTCCAGCATGAGGTGGGCTGAGCCTCCTGGCCTGACTGGGCCACTGTGTGGCCTTAGGGAGCGTCCCGACCCTGAAGAA
Organism: Globicephala melas; assembly: GCF_963455315.2. Taxonomy (NCBI): domain Eukaryota; kingdom Metazoa; phylum Chordata; class Mammalia; order Artiodactyla; family Delphinidae; genus Globicephala; species Globicephala melas. The sequence goes on along the minus strand of NC_083327.1, from coordinate 87,671,812 downwards.
ATACAAGTGACAGCGGGGCCAACGTCCAGGGCACTGACCCAGCGGCACAGTCCCACGTGCCAGGTGCTCTACCCTTCACCGAGGCTCTGGGGGCTCACGCTTTGCTCTTCTTTAAAAGATCTTCAAACACGTCGGCTCGGTGGGCCGGTTGGGAGGATTAAGTGGGATTATCCGTGTCAAGCACTCAGTTTAGAGCCCTCCCGCCCCAGAGCATTTTTAAATGTTGTTTATAAAACGTGCATATCTCTTATCCCTTCTCTCTCCGTCAACGGTGATGAGGAAACACAGTGGAAACACACCTTTGGGGGAAGAATGGAAACGTCGTGCTGATCCGGAGGTGAGAGAGAGTCCAGGGCTTTCAGTAGATATGCCCGCGATGAGGACAGAGGTCTGGGAGTGGCCGGGGCTGAGGTCCTGCTGGTGTTTGGCATCGTCGAGGGACAAGGTGGAGGAGAGGGGACGGCCAGGACCGCCGGGGTGGGCGGGAGGGGAGGCAGCGCTGGGTCCCACCCCTCGGGCACAGCCCAGGGCACCGGCCAGAGAAAGCGGGACAGAACAGCCACGGTAACCATGAGACGACCTAGGATGGGGACACGGGCTGCTGGGAGCTCTCTGCCTGATGTGCCCGCACGCCCTGGGGAGAAGCACCAGAGCCATCTTCCCGTCTCACAGCATCGACGACACCAGCGCATTCAGAAGAAAGGAGTAGGCCACTTGCCTCCGAGGCCTGCAGCTCTGTGTGCCTTGGCAGCCGTGCCTCGCTCCTGAGGGCACCGGCAATTAAACCCTCCTCTAAAAACCGCTTCCCGAGTACGTATATGAAGATGATTCAGTGTTGATCTTAACTGGATAATATTTCTGTATTTATCCAAAGGGAGGAAAAGGTTTTTAAATATTATGAAGGTTACAGATGAGGTTTTGAAAACAAACAACAACATGATGTATTTTTGGGAGATTACAAAATAATTTGAGCTTTTAAAATATAAAGTTATAGGCATGAGTCTAAAAGTATAATTTGGCCACAGACAAAACTGCTGGGCATTTGCCTACTCTTGACTCATTTTGCAACATAAAACCGACCTCTCTCTCCACTTTGGTGTGGCTGGACTGGTGGCAAGGCTGCCACGTCCCCCTTGCCCTGTGCTGACTTCAGGCTGGGGGACACGCCCTCGGTGCTCTCCGGCGGCCCTAGTGGGTGCCAGGAACCCCAGCAGACAGCTCAGAAGGCTCGCAATCTGATGTTCAGTCACATAACCAGTGTCATGGTCCCCCTCTTCCAAATGGCTCTTGGCAATAAACGTTTCCAGGATTCTTCCATCCATAGTCCACACAGAGCAAAACTTAAAGGGAGAATAGTCCCTTGAACCTTACGGCACCCTTACACTGCCTCTGTCCCGACCTCACTCCCAGCCCCAGCCGGCGGGTGACGGCTTGGCCGCTGCTGCCTCCTGCCACCCACTCCGCACCTCTTGGGGGGACCAGCGCCCGCCACGTTCTTCCCTTGATGCTGAACCTGCAGCCTAGCCCCTCCAGGCCTGAGCCACCAACCAGGAGCATTTTGAGGCCCCTCAGGTGGGAGGAACCTCAGCATGGCCCCGCCCACTGCGGCAGCCTGATTCAGGACGTTAAATTTGGAAAGTATTGTTCCAGGACACAGTTACCTCTTCTTCTCCGAGCCCCCTCTACACGTGTAGTAGAGATTGTCAAGCATGTGGTGGAGACAGGATACCACGCAAAGTAAAATTGCGCTTTTCTGGGCCAACGTCCTGGGAAAGGGCTCCAGGGGGACTTCCTGTGAGCACGGCCCACACCCCTCTCTCCTTTGTTCTTCAGAATTCTTTACTCACTCAGACTATGGAAGACTGATTGCAACCATGTCCTGGCGGATTGAAGACACTGCAGACAGTGCACAGAATTGTGCTCACATGTCCTTTACTTTCCACGGATGTCAACCTCTCCTCTGGCTAATCATAATCATTTTAAAACAAATTAGTCTTCCCGGTTCCCACGTTTTCTTTCTCAGACTTTGATAAATCATCTAAAAATTCCTTTTAATACACTGCTTTAAAATATTCCTCAGATAAGCAGAGTTTCCTCCCACCCGAGTCCGCCAGCAACGTCCTGACCGCCCCGCCACGCACACAGCAATTTCCCTGTGGGCTCTCCGTCTTGGTGTGGGCTGGTCCTCTGGACTTGTTTTTTGCTTAAACTTTCAATTTCCCATTTGCCTGTGATACCATATTATTATTTACCACCTTATGATGTCTAGTTTGTTCAAATTTTTGTGGAGGTAGTGAGAGTGACTTAAGGGTGTATTTAGGGACGTCCGGGAACAGTGGCTCCACCCTCAGGCCCTCCCAGGTCTCCGTGGGGCTGGGTGTCCAGCCACACTCTGCTGGGACCGAGATAAAACCATCCATGATGAAAGAGCATTTTATCAGCTTTTGAAGCAGAGGAGGAAATGCTTGTGTTGTGACTGGAAAGTAATAAAAATGAGCCCTTATTCCCTGTGCTTGGAAAGACAAAGAAGACAGCTGAGAAAGAACAGTAAAAGCCATCAGGTTTGCCATGACCTAAAAATAGAGCAACGGTTCTGGGGACCAAACTGGAGGGCTGGAGGCCCTGCTCCGGGAGGGTGCGGCAGGCCAGCTGGGTGCTGGCGCCGAGACTGGATTTTATGAGCACCAAGGAAGCCGCTTCAGTGGGAGAGACGTGAGCCTGACCCCACTGGTCAGTGGGCCATACTCACAGGCTGCTGGCAGGTGCAGCCTGGCCCCCATGGAGTCCACTGGCCTGTTCTGGGTGTGGGGGCCGGACCCTCAGGCTGGGCCTGGCTCCCTGGATGGGGCCCTTTCTCTCTGGCTCCCTGGACGTGACCCTGTTGGAGCATCTCTCCTACTCGCTGAAGCTGGAGCCTAATTCACACAGACTCAGGGATCCACCTCGACCTCCCCAAGGGCACATCCTTTCCTGGCCTGTGACGCTGTCCCTGGGTTTAACGTGGGGCCTGGACTGCTGCCCAGTGACGAACTCATTTCAGAGGGCCCGGCTCCCCAGTGCTGGGGGGTCCTGTTCCCCGAGCTTGACTGTGTGCGCGTCTCCTGCATCACCAGGCCTGCTGGGCCTTCTCCGCTCTGCTCCACTCCGGCTACTTCACGCAGCACTTGGTCTTGACCTCACAGATGCTCTGCGCACTTGGCCCTGACTCTCACTAAGTCTGAGGAGCCGAGGCGCCGAGAAGTCGAGTCCCGTCCGCGCTGGATCCTCACGGGACCCCGTCAGGTGCAGAGACAAAGCCTGGTGACTCCCCTTTGGCCCCAGAGAGGGCCTCCCGGGGGGACTCGAGCTCTGGCCGAATGTGGCGTCTTGGGTGAGTTCCTCGCCTCCTGAGCTCAGTTCATCACTGAACGAGGCAGAGTGACTGTGGGATCCGAGAAAACCTGTGTGAACAGGTTCACGTGAAGCCTGCATGCGTGAGCCCTCAGGAAACACGCTTCACCGCTGTGCTGTCTAGAAAACGCCTCCTGACCTGTGGGTGGATTTTGTCACTATCCCGACATCGTCCCCTTCTCCTCATACCCCCAGGACTCCGCCATCTTGCCCAGGCTCCTGAGCTGTCCAGAGTCAAGCCTGGTTCCGCCAGTCACAGCCCCATCACAGCAGACGTTTACTGCTCACGTGGGGAGAGTGTGGACGAGCAGCCGCTTTGGGGGACCCACGGGAGCCCCACAAGTGGAAGGTGGCCTGCAGCTTTATTGTATGAACATATCCTGCACGAGTTAACCTTTAAAAATCTCCTCGTGGCCTAGATTCATACAATTTCTGCAGAGCTACAGAGATGGTCGCTGTGACCCATGTGATGTGATGTGGAGTGTAGTGACAGCTGGGAGACCCATGAGACGCCAGGCAAATGGTGTCAGGGGTCCAGGGGGCGTTTCACGGTGCTCTTTAGACCACACAGACGGGACCACCGGGGAAGATCAGCGGGTGTGGGTGCGTTTCCAGTAGCCACATCGGCCTGGCTTTGCACAGGGTACCCAGTGGGCCTGGGGTGGGGCTCAGTGCTGTCCTGCTGGGCTTCGGCTGAGGAAGCTCCAGGCGAGGTGCTGCCAGAGGGCCTCGCTGGGCCTCCCCTCCACTCCCACCTGCCCTACACGTCCTTTTCCTAGAGCTGTGCTTTGGGACTGGACGGTGATCGAGAGGTGCACTTGCAGGAGGGAGTGGGTGGGGAAGGCAGGTCTCATATCTCCTCTGGGAGACCCAGGGGCATCGGGACCTGCAGCTCTGCCTCAGGACACAGGGCCTCCAGGTAGGAAAGGGCTTGGGGCCCTGATGACCCAGCTTGAGTTTCCTCTTGTGTCATAGGCCTTGTCTCGGTGCAGGGTTAGTTCCTGGCCTCCAAAAGCACAGCTGCTTCAGTCAGTCACTCTAGCAAATCCATGCCCCTTCCTTACTCCACTTCAGAGGGTAGACCCTCTTTCATGGGGGAGGGATCAGACCGCAGGGAGGAAGTAGGGCTGTGCTGTCTTTAGCAGCCAGGCGACCTGCCAGACCACCAAGAAGCCAACTGGATGCATCGTCTGTGGTGGATGGCACTGCACCTCGTTCAGATGCACGGGGCTGCTTTGCAGTGTCTATGTGTACATGCGACTCAAGGCCTGTCCTGTCCCACTGCCTTCCTAAAGCTTCCTGACTACGCTACTTCCTGCTGAGGCTGCCTCCTGTGCGTGCTCCTGAAGTTATTTCAGATGCACAGAGAGATGATAGATAGATGATAGATAGATAGATAGATAGATGGTAGGTAGATAGATGATAGGTAGATAGATAGATGATAGGGAAATAGATAGATGAGAGATAGATAGATGATAGACAGATGATAGGTGGATAGATAGATAATAGATAGATGATAGACGATAGATAGACGATAGATGATAGATAGATGATAGATAGACGATAGATAGATGATAGATAGATAGATAATAGATAGATAGATGATAGGTAGGTAGATAATAGATAGATAATAGGTAGATAGATACATAATAGATAGATGATAGGTAGGTAGGTAGATAGATAGATAGATGATAGATGATAGATAGATAGATAGATGAGAGATAGATAGATGATTGATAGATGATAGATAAATAGATAATTGATAGATAGGTGATAGATAGACAGATGATAGATAGATAGATGATAGATAGATAGATGAGAGATAGATAGATGACTGATAGATGACAGATAGATAGGTGATAGATAGATGGTAGGTGGATAGATAGATAATGATAGATAGATAGACAGATGATAGATGATAGATAGATAGATAAATGAGAGATAGATGACTGATAGATGATTGATAGATGATAGATAAATAAATAGATAGATAATTGATAGATAGGTGATAGACAGATAGACAGATGATAGGGGGATAGATAGATGATGGATAGATAGAGAGGTGGATAGACAGATGATAGATGATAAATAGATGGATAGATAATGATTTCCCCCCCCCCCCCTCTTCAGCCAGACTGGGATAACAAGGAACATGACTTTTGTTTTCATTTCCACACATAGTTTCAGTACTTAGTTTCAGGAAATAGTGATGAGTAGAGGCATTTTAATTTTCTTGTTGATAACACCTCAAGTGTTTTAAATGAAACGCTTGATTTTGGGAGATTCCTTGTAGGAACTGGCTCATGATCTGCCCTCTGCAGGCTGAGACCCAGGGCAGCTGGTGGCTGGAGACCCATGGCAGCTGGTGGCGTCATGCAGTCCAGGGTGGAGGCCTGAGGACCAGGAAAGCTGAGGTCTGAGGCGGGAGAAGGTGGACCCCTCACTTCCAGGGGAGAGAGGAGTTTGCCCTTCCTTCCCCTTTTTGTCCTGTTGGGGCCTCATCACATTGGACAAGGCCCACCCACACAGGGCAGTGCCATCTGCTTCCTGAGCCCACAGATGTGAAGGCTCAGCTCATGCACAAACACCCTCCCAGACACACCCAGAATCCTGTCCGACCAGCCCTCAGGGAGTCCCTGAGCCCAGTCAAGTGGGCGTAAAACGGTCTCCGCGAGTCCTTTGTAGGGGGCAGTTGACTGCTGTCCACAGGTGCCACTAACACACAGGACCCAGGTCACCTGTACAGGAGGAGTCCTTACCCTTTAAATGGTTTCAAAAGTGAGGTCCAGGACCACCTTCGAGGTGAAGGAGGGCCCACTGTGACCAAGGCACATGGATCAGAGCAACGCGAATGCCGTCCCAGCAATGGCCTCCACGTGTTAACGTTTTTCAAGTTTTAAAGTTGAGGTCAAAGAAGTAAAGCACAAGGATTATACAGGGCTTTTGTTTTCTGTTTTTTAAGAAAAAGGTTTATGTCTGAAGACACTAGTAAAATGATATGCTCTCTTTAACCACCTAAGCTGTAAATAAGCAAGGAGAACTGGCATTGCTTTAGACAGTTTATTCTCCATGAACTTCGGGTACAATCACACGCTGAAAAACACTCCAGGGCCTCAATCTGTATCTTTGAAGTACTGAGCTAAGAAGGCATGAGAACCTGAAAGAACCCAACGGGATCAAGCAATAAAGGGGCTTTGGCAGGAAAAAATGAGCCCAAAGTGGAGAAGGTTGGATGTAATACCCACTCCTCTGGGCTGACCCTGTGAGCCACAGACCCGGGTCAGGACACAGGGACACCGACAGGAGGGCATCAGCCTTAACCTGGCCGCCCTGGATGTTTCCACGAATCGACCGGAGGAGAGTTTAGTCCCTATTAACTGACAAACGATTCAAGAAATGAGCATTTGACGAGTTATCTCTAGTTCTGTAAGAGAGCACATCTTTTAGAAAACTGCTATGTTAACACAGTTACATTGATAACACGTAAGTGATCTTTTAAATCATAGCTGCTTGTGTTCATATAACATTGAAAAGAAAAAAATCATTTCGAATGCCTGTTTCTAAAATCTAAGCATGCTTCATTTTCATTAATAGGGAGGTTTCCTAAGCAAGGGATCAATTTTTATTATTTTTAAAGGTAGGCAAAGATTGAAGCTGAGATTCTCTCATGAGCTAAACCCCACAATAGGAGGTTAAAAGACAGACCCGTCCTTCTGCTGGACGCCCACCTGCGAGTCCAGAGGCAGCCCCGGCTCCGGGCTACCCGCAGCTTCTCGGGAGGGTCTGTCTGTCCTGATGCAGCTGAAGACCACATCTTTTCCTTAGTAACCACTCGATTTTCTCTGTTAATATTTATTGTCTTACTGGGAGGGGTACACGGCATGGAGCCGGTCAAAGAATCAGTGCTTTTCATGTACTATTTTTTTAAATTAATTAATTTATTTTTGGTGTTGGGTCTTTGTTTCTGTGCGAGGGCTTTCTCTAGTTGCGGCGAGCAGGGGCCACTCTTCATCGCGGTGCACGGGCTTCTCACTATTGCAGCCTCTCTCATTGTGGAGCACAGGCCCCAGACGCGCAGGCTCAGTAGTTGTGGCTCACAGGCCTAGTTGCTCCACAGCATGTGGGATCCTCCCGGACCGGGGCTCGAACCCGTGTCCCCTGCATCGGCAGGCAGACTCTCAACCACTGCGCCACCAGGGAAGCCCAGTGCTTTTCACTTATTTTTAAAGATGGATACGAGAAACGAAGGTAAGGTTTTATGCGTGCAATGCTAACCCTTTTTTCAAACAACCTGAACCTTAAGGAGTCACTTTTTTTTTAATGAAAAAGCAACCTTAAGCCACAAATCTCATGCGTTTTCCAGCAAGTGTTCTTTTAAACTCCATAACTGGGAAATACAGCAGTTTCTTTTCTGCTGAGTAACTTTCAAAAAGCATTAGTAGAAGGTGCACTGAAAATGCCCTTAAGTAAAAGAATAAAGGTGCTGTCGTTTTTCTCAGCTCCTCTCGTCCTCGCCTCCATTCATCCCGTCTGGACTGGAATTGTGCGCTTTACCCTCTGCCCCATAGCCCCCCATCCCTACCCGCCCTGTGTGGGTCTTAGAGTCGTGGGCAGGACTGGCCTCTGCTGGCGCCGTGGTAGCATCGGCCCGCGTGCCCCCCGACGTGGACGGGGAGGGTGACCGGTCACCTCTCAGCACAGGATCGGGCCCACGGTGACTGCAGCCGGGACACAGGCCCGGGAGGCTCAGGGCTCTGGCGGGTGGCCCGTGTCCAGCGATGCTCACCACTGGGTGGCCGTCCTGTGGGTGGGAAGTGTCGCAGGCACCACGGCCACTCTTGGTTACCGCATGCTTCCAGCTTCTCGGTGACTCCTGCCAGCACGTGGCCAAAGCCCCCAGGGCGGACGTGCTGAGGACCAGAGCCCTGCAGGTCGGCGTGTGTACGGACCCAGCAGGACAGTAAGCGGGGCGCACTTAGGGCAGCACCCGGCAGACAGTGGTCACTTAGTGAGTGGCGGGGGACCGCGGTCACTCCTCACCGACAACAAACCTCTGGGCCCACTTCTGTTGAGCATGTGCTTGGTTCTAGGTGCTCAGAATTTATCAGTTAAAAAAATAGGGCTTCCCTGGTGGCGCAGTGTTTGAGAATCTGCCTGCTAATGCAGGGGACACAGGTTCGAGCCCTGGTCTAGGAGGATCCCACATGCTGTGGAGCTGCTAAGCCCGTGAGCCACAACTACTGAGCCTGCGCGTCTGGAGCCTGTGCTCTGCAACGGAGGAGGCCGCGATAGTGAGAGGCCCACGCACCGCGATGAAGAGTGGCCCCTGCTCGCCACAACTAGAGAAAGCCCTCACACAGAAACGAAGACCCAACACAGCAAAAATAAATTAATTAATTAATAAACTCCTACCCCCAACATCTTAAAAACAATTAAAAAATTTAAAAAAGATAAAAAATTAAAAAAATTAAAAAAAAATATCCTTGGGCAGCCTACATTCTACAAGCAGAAACAGCCAATAAAGAAGGGACCTAAGTAAGCCAATTGCACAGTATGTTAGAGGCGAGCATGCTCTGGGGACACCCTCCCACAGGGAGGGCGAGAGAGAGTTCATGGAGGTGCTGGGAGAGGTCCCGGTGGACGTCTGGGGGAGGGGAGCTGGGATGGAGGAGACGGGCCTGATCACACAGAGTATAGGTGCTGCTGGTAGGTCAACAAAGGCTAAGACAGAAAGTGGCCACTGATTAGCGTGGCTGGGCACTGGGGACAGGAGCGGGGCAAGTTCAGTGGGTGGTGAGGATGGAGGTCTGGGCGGGCAGGGGAGGCCCTGGGGAACGAGAGTGCAGAGCCCATCAAGGAGCTCAGCTACAAAGGGAGCTGGCAGGAGAGTGTGGCCCAAAGAAGGGCTCTGCTAGGCTTGTTTTGATTGTGTTTAACTGGGGCAGACACCAGCGTGTGCTCTTGCTGACGGAAAAATCCCGTAAGAAAACAATGATGCTGGAAGAATAAGCAGAGCTCTGCTGGAGGAAAGCTATCGAGTGGGCGGGATGGAGGGCGTCCAGGACATCTGCTCAGGACAGAGACAAGGACAGGTCCTCAGAGTTCCCAGGCACCGATGCTGGGGGTGAGCGGGAAGGACGGCAGGAGCCCGTGGGGACTTGCTTCCGAGAACCAGAGAATGTTCCAGGGAGCTGAGCATGGGGATGAGGACAGAGGAGGTGGAGGCCGAGGAGAAGGGGGGCAGGAGGTGGTGACCGAGGCCCTGGGGGTGAGAGGACCAGGCCAGGAGAGCAGGCTGAGGGGCTCTGAGTTCCCTGCATCGTCCTGGGAGCTCCTCCACCAGTGAGCGTCTGCTGCATAATTGCAGACACAGAGTTGGAAGAGCGTGTGATCTGATCAGAGTCCTGTCCACAAAGCAGGGAGTTCCCCAAATGCTGGGATGTCAAGAAAGGAGGAGTTTTATGGAATCTAAACGGAGTGAGGGAGGGAAGCTGGACATAGAGAGATAAGGGACTGACCCTCAAAAGGTGAAAGGTCAAAGGATTAGAGCTCTCAGTGAGACCAAAGGGTGGTTGGCGTCCCTTGCCAGAGGGAAGGAGCTGGAAGGACAGAGCAGATGGTCAGTGTGTGGGGCGCAGAGACTGCAGCTCTGAGGGGCTGTAGTGACCTTGCAAGGGAGTGCAGAGGTGGCCGGGGGACCAGACGTTGGGTTTAAGGAACCGATGGCCAGGCTGTTAGGAAAATGGTGTACGTGGGTCGTGAAGCCGCCAAAACGTATGTGAGTCAATGTTGGACGGTCACGTGGGTTGTTGCTATTTCTAGTTTGTTTCAGCAGGAATGAAACTCCTCTTCCCTCCCAGTGAGTCTTACAGGGTCTCAGTGTGGAAGATGGGCTGGTCCCAAAGATCAACCCCTGTTATAGCTGGATTGTGTCTCCCTGAAATTCACAGGTTCAAGCTCTAACCCCCGTGACTCTATTTGGATATAAGGCCTTTAAGGAGGTGAAGTTAAATGAGGTCATAAGGGTGGGGCCCTGATCCAGTAGGACCGGTGTCCTTACATGAAGAGCAAGAGAAACCAGAGCTCTCTCTCTTTTCATATATTCACAGAAGAAAGGCCATGGGAGGGCCGTCCACAAGCCAGGAAGAAAGTCCTCCCCCAAACCAACCTGCTGGCCCTTTGATCTTGGATGTCCAGCCTCCAGGATGCCTGTTGTTTAAGCCCCGGGTCTGTGAGGTTTGTTAAGGTGGCCTCTCTTATCATCGATTTCAGGGCCACAGCCTGGAGTCTCCATTCAGTTTGGGTGATGGATTACTCTGAGCCTATAGCTCAGACGACAATGTTCACATGGCCTTGGGTTTGGAAGAGGAAAATCCTCAGATTTCTCCCCCAAACAGTCAATCACACTCAGCTCCCTGGACCCGACAGTGTGAGGCATCCTATACCTTCTCCAGCCGATGACACAGGAAGAGCTGTGATCCCACTGCCGCCCAGAGCTGGCACACGGCAGCACCACCCACTCTAGCTCCGTACGGACCAGGGCTGGATCTGCAACCCGGGCCTCCCCTTCCCAGCCTGTGACTTTGGGGAACGTCACCTCTCTCAGTCTTAGGCTCTGGGAAATAGAAGTGCGTGCCTCATTGTGGGCAATGGGTGAGATGGTGGCATGGCTTCTTGTCACAGCCAGGGTCTCGAGCATTGCAAGCCCTTTTCCAGTTGGGATACAGGTTTAGCCGGGGTGTCAAGGACACCAAAATGCAGATTCCCAGGCAAAGCAAGCGGTCAGTTCTTTTTCTTCACGTCATTCTCCCCAGAAAGACGGCTGGTCCCGAGCAGGTGGGCAGCACTGCTTTAGCAGGTCCTCAGGGTGCCAGGGTGCTCATTGCTCTGACACCCTCCTGCGTGTCATCCTCAAAGCTGCTCGTCAGCCTGGTGTCTGGATCCCGGTTCCTGGAGGAAGTCAGACTGAACCCAGAAGCAGAGGGCAAGCGTGTTCCTGTGGAGCGTGTGGACGCCACACACCATTCTGCTCCAATCTCCCTCTGGAAGAGACCAGCCAGTGGTCCCACGCAGCCTCCAGGGGGGCTGTGAAGGGGGTGGGTGTGGTCACATCTCTGCTAAGTTCCGGCAGAGGAGTGGAGGGGAAGGGTCCCTTCACAACGAGGAAGGGGGGGGTTACTCTGGAGCAAGCTTCAGCGACGGTCACATACTCTCCTCATGAGGTGATTCACTGGGATACTTCCAAAAACACAAGCGTATTTTCCACAAAACCTTTCTTTCCTTGGAGAATGACTCAGACACGCTCTCCTGGGGAGACAGTGCTGTGGGTGGTGGTCTGTTCCTGCTGTGATTTTACAGATATCTCCAGGACACCGTGGGGCTGGCAGATCGCTCCTCTGGGATACGCAGTAGCGGGAAGAGTGCTGAAGGAAAGGGCAAGACCAGGGCCCAGGGCCTCATCTCCTGGCTACACTATGGATTCTGGGAGATGCATAGACTTCGGGGAAAACTGATCAGTACTGCTGGAAATGTTTTTCAAAAAATAAATTAGGGCTTCCCTGGTGGCGCAGTGGTTGGGAGTCTGCCTGCCGATGCAGGGGACACGGGTTCGTGCCCTGGTCCGGGAAGATCCCACGTGCCGCGGAGCGGCTGGGCCCGTGCGCCATGGCCCGTGAGCCTGCGTGTCCGGAGCCTGTGCTCCACAATGGGAGAGGCCACAACAGTGAGAGGCCAGCGTACCACAAAAAAAAAAATTAAAAAATAAAAAATAAAAAATAAATAAATTAATGTTGATTGCTGAACAACTTCCAAACTTTGGTTTCACAATTCAGCTCAGAGTTTCCAGGACCCATGATTAGAATTTGGCGTATTTCTCTCTTTGAAAACTTGCATGGGTCACGTATTCCTTACAGCATACAGAAGGGGGACGAGTCTCCTCCCACTGCCTTTCCCAAGCTGACTGATTACTGGGGCTTTAACAGTGTCAGTGAGCCTGGGGGGACCTAGAACATTCTGTACCTACTGACCCCCGGGCCTTGTTCAGCTACAGTCTGCAAACTCCTACAAGCCCATAGAGAATGAAGAATCCCCAGCATCTTCCCTGACTTATTAATAAAGATCCTGGCCACTTGTCATGTGAGCATATGGCTTTGCTGAGTAATCTGTCACCGTGGAGGCTCCACGAGGAGAGCTCCAGGCTGCCCTTATGAAGGGTCAGCAGAGTCATCACTTTGGGTTACCACTGGGTCTGGAATGCTACAAACCAACTTTCTCTTTTAGAATGTGATTTTTTAAATTTATTTATTTACTTTTGGCTGTGTTGGGTCTTCGTTGCTGCACGTGGTCTTTCTCTAGTTGTGGTGTGTGAGCTTCTCACGGTGGCGGCTCCTCTTGTTGCGGAGCATGGGCTTTAGGCTCCCGGGCTTCAGTAGTTGCAGCACGTGGGCTCAATAGTTGTGGCACATGGGCTTAGTTGCTCCGCGGCATGGGGGATCTTCCCAGACCAGGGCTCGAACACATGTCCCCTGCATTGGCAGGTGGATTCTTAACCACTGTGCCACCAGGGAAGTCCCTTAGATTGTGATTTTAAGAGTCCACCATCTGTGTTTGAGTTTATGTAGCTTCACGCCGTTAAAGCTGATGGCTGTGTTTCTCTCCTTTCTTCTTGGAGGTCCAGAGAGGGTCCGCTGGGAGCAGGGCTGTTTGAACCCATGGCTCAGTGGACGCCTGCCCTCTGCTCTCCGGCGGCTGCCACGTTGCTGGAACTCTTGGCAGGAGGAGGTTGAAACCCCCAACTTCTGGTGCTGGTCCCAGAGAGGCAGGAAGTCTTTTTTATTTTCTTAACAGACAAAAATTCTTTAACTCCAGAATGATTTCCAGGAATTACACTATGAGAACTTAATATGTGAGACATTTTTTCTTTTTAAAAAAATAAAATAAAAGCAGAAGAAACCAGACTGAACACACCACACGTGGCCACGTTCCACTTTGTAACAAAAAGTGAATGTTTCCCCTTGTCTCAGAGGGATCGTCAGGGGAGTAGCGGTTCCTCCCGGGAGACCCTAGGGGCCAGTGGGCCGGAGGCTGCGGTCTCTCATCCTGCTTCCTTTCTGCGGTCCCGAGCATTCTCACGACCCACGTGGAGTCCCTTCCCCTTGCTCGGTAAAATCAGGGAAAGGCTCAGAAAGGCCTCCAGACTCTGGGGCGAGGCTCCGGCGATGGTTGGATGGGGAGTAGACTGGGCCTGGCAGGCGTCTCCACAGGAGGAGACTGAGAAGGAGGCGGGACCTTGGTGCCCACAAGAAATCTGACACAACCCTGTGCGCACTGGTGGTGGAACCGAGGGCGCGGTGGGCAGCTCCCTCTGTCCGTTTGGGCATCGTGCCTGGCAGGGTGGTCCACCCAGCGTCCCTTGTAAGCTGCAGCCAGGGTGCTGGCAGAGGCCGCAGTCAGACCTGGTTGGACTGGAGGCCTGGGCTCCACGTGCATACGCAGTGGTGAGAAGCCCTCAGCTCTTGGCCTCGTGGCCTCTCACAGAACTGCCTTGCGGCATGGCAGCCACTTCCCAGCAAGTCATCCAAGAGCCAGACTGACTGAGACCCCAGCCCCGGCCTCAGGGGCGACTGCCATCTGTGCTTCTGTCTGCTGGTCATACAGACCCAGCCGGGAATGGCGGGGAAGGGCAAGAATGTGGGGGCCAGCACCTTTGCAGGGCCCTTGGGGACTGACTGTCACCCTGGGCCACAATTTCCTGCACTAGTGATGGGCCAGGAGCCTCTGGGGTGTGACATAAGCTGTGGGGAGTGTGTGTTCACATCGTCGTGGGAATCTGCTGTGGAGACCGAAGACTGAGCCGTAGACAGTGGGTCGTTCCCGACAGCAGACAGACGTGATGCTACTCCCCTCATTGTAAAGCAAAGCCAAATAAGCCCAGGTACACTCGGCCACTTTCCCTGTCTCCTGGGTCACTGCTGCTTTACTCTCCTTCCAGCAAATCCCTGGGGACGGTCGCCTGTGCTGAGGTCCCCAGATTCTCTCCCTGCCACCCCTACTGGATTGAGACCCTTCCTGGCAAGGTCGCCACACACCATTAACCTGCCTGTTCCTCTCCATCCCCACCCATGTGGCTCCTTAGCAGACCTGGCCTGAGGGGTCACCCCTTCGGCACGTCACCATCTGCACCCCCTGACTGGCACTCGCCCCAGGCACTCGTCTTTCTCCATCACCTGTGTGTGTCCTTCTTCCCTGACCTCTTAGTACAGAGGCCACCTAAGACTTGCTTCTCAGCCATGCCTCTTCTCTGCCCATGTGGCTTTAAACACCTTCCTCATGTCACTGACTGGGATATAAATCTCAGGTTAAGACCCCTCCACTAACCCCGAACTCACGTGCCATCTGTCTGCCGACTCCTTGTGCACGGACATCTAACAGACCCTGGCAATTTCACACGTTCTCCTCAGATCCTGCTTCACCCACGGCCCCCATCTCTGGGGACGACAGACCCATCCTTCTGTTGTGGACACCTTGACATGTCCCGCGAGGCTTCATGCCACCCCTCACGTCCAGTCCATGATCCAGACGCAACATCATCTCACTGTTCCTTCCTGACCGCCCTGGCCTGTCCACTGCCATCGCCCTCCTGGACGCTTCAGGAACTTGTTTCCATCCTCCTTCTGGACAGAGCCGTAAAACCCAGGCCCTCGCTGGCTTCTCTGCCTGATCGTCCCTTGCTTTCCTCTTCTGTTGGAGCAGGAAGGCCCTGCAAAGGCTCACAAGGGCCTCACCTTCCCTGTCTGCTCTGATGCAACCGCCCTGGCTTCCCGACTCTTCCCCAGACAGTCAGAGACGCTCTTGACCTAGGACCTCTGCGCTGTACCCCCTGCTCCTGGAATCCTCTCACCTAAGACAAATGCACGGCCAATTTCCTCACTCCTCCACGTTCTGTGCACATGTCACTCTTCAACAGACCTAACGTTTTAAGCTTCCATCTGCCCTCCTCCACCCCCGCCATCCTGCCCACCCCTCATTGTTCCTTCCTCATCGGTATCACTTTAATCATCCTCTGACGCACTTCACCGTTTACTGTTCACCGTGTCTGAGTTTTATCGTCTCTCCGTTCCTCCTCCTTCAGGGTACAAGTTTCCAGGAGGGAGGGTGTGTTTGCTTCTCTGTCTTCCCTCCTTGCTGTGCCCCCCAGACCTATGTTAGAGTCTGGCATACAGCAGGTGCTCAATTAATATTTGGTAAGTGAATTAATTCAGGTAAAGAGAAATATGATGCTTTGAGAAGCACCCTCAAAAAATATACAGAAAGAGCCTAGGAGAAATAAAGAAAAGTCTAAAATGCATTAACTAGAGACCCAAGAGGGGAAGAGAAAGAAAATGTGACAAAAAATATTTAAAGAGCTAGTAGTCAAGTATTTCCTCAAAGTGATGAAATCCATCATTCCACAGATTCAAGAATTGCAAATATCAAGGAGCAGAGATAGAAAGAAGTCACACCTACTTACATTACTGTAAAGCTTTTGAAAGCTAAGGGCAAAGAAAAAAAACACATTCCTGGAGGACAACTAAAAGACACATCACCCTTAATGAGCAGCAGTAAGACTGATAACTCTCTCTCTCTCTCTCTCTCTCTCTCTCTCACACACACACACACACACACATGCTAGAAGACAGTGGAACACAATAATTAAAATGATGAAAGAAAACAATGGACAGTGAAAGTATTCTTCAAAAACGAAGGTAAAAATAATAATTTTTAGACAAACAAATACTTAGAGAATTTGACAGCAGCAAACCTTCACTAAAGGGTTATTTTAGGAAGATCTGCAGGCAGAAGGCAAATGGCCCCACAGAAATGCAAGATACTAAGAAGAGCACACACACACAAATAAACACAGGGTTCTATTTAACAATAATAATACAGCCCAGGTCTACAGAACACCTACATCTAACCTTATACTTAATGGTGAGAAACTCATATCTTTCCCATTAAGATCAGACACAAGGCAAGAATATACCCTATTACCATTCTTTTTTATATTAAACTGGAAGTTCTAGCTAAATCAATAGAAAAGAAAAGAAAAGAAAAGAAGAGAAAGGAAAAGAAAAGAAAAGAAAAGGTATATAGACTGGGAAGAAAAAATAAAACTGCCTTTTTTCACAGATGACATGAGCTTCTAGGTAGAAAATCCAAAAGAAAAACAACAACAACAAAAATCCTGGGATTAATAAATGATTATAGTGAGTTTGCAGGATACAGGGTTAATATAAAAAAGCCAGTTGCTTTCATATGTACCGGCAATGAATAAGTAGAATTTGACATTTAAAACATAATACTATTTATATTAGCACTCCCGCCAAGTGGAATGCTTAGGTATATATCTAGCAAATTACGGACAAGATTTATATAAGGAAAACTACAGAACTTAGATGAATGAAATCAAAGAACTAAATAAATGGAGAGATAGTTCAAGTTCACGGAAATAAAGCTCAATATTGTCAACACATTGTTTTTTTCCAACTTGATCTCTAGATTCAATGTAATAACAATTACATGGACTTCAAAACGCGCAGGCTGTATCCACAAGACCCTCCAGACAGCAGCAAACAAAGAGTCATTTGCTAACGGGCACAGAGGTCCTCACCATGGACTGCCCCTAGGACTCAGCACGGAAGGAAGAGGCAGAACCCCCCATCTCCTTCTCTTTCCCTGAAAGATGTCCATCTGCAAACTTCCAAAGCTGCTGCCTGAGGGACAGGCTTCTAATTTAGCATACATCTAGGGGCTGGCTGCAATCCTCCCCAGAGACAGGGGAAACCAGTAGACACCTTACTCACCTTCTCCCTGTACCCCCTTCCAAGTCACCAGTAACTGCCTAGAAGGAGTTTGTACACACATCTGTGCCCCAGGTTTTGTGCTATGGTCTGATGGACAGGATGCCTGGCTCTGACAGCCGATGGGGATTCCATTCATAAGTCCCACAGGCCTGTTGCAAACAAAGAAGTGGTTTGCCATGGGAGCAGGGGCGACTCCCTCCTATCCTCCACCCCACTCCCACAAACACAGCTATACATCAAAACCCAGTGCAGAGGAAGTAGGCAAAAACGCTCACTTCCTGGCTTCTCTTTGGAAGGGGCATGACTGCATACTTTCCCACCTAATGAGGACTGAGGGTCTTGCCTCCCTAGTCAGCCTGCATCTAGGTGCTGACTGTGACCCTCCCTTTTGGGCACTGGCAGATCTACTGGGAACCACTAAGAACAAAGAAGGTGGCCTGGAAAGTCAAAGAGGTTTGAGAAACAGCCAGGAGCTCAGGCCAGGATGAATGTCAAGGTTAATGACCTACATTATACCATTCTGCCAAGACTGGGAGAGATGGCTATTTTATTTAATAAGCAGAGTCAAGATAAGTGAAGAAACAGAAGAATGTGTTCCAAATGAAAGAACAAGATACATCTCCAGAAACAAACAATAAAATGGAGATAAGTCAATACCTGACAGAGTTCAGAGTGATGGTCATAAAGATGTCCACTGTGGTCAGGAGTGCAATGCATGAACAGTGTGAGAATCTCAACAGAGACAGAACATATTAACAAGTACCAAACAGAAGTCACAGAGCTGAAGAGTAGAGTAACTGAAATGAAACATTCAATAGAGAGGTTCATAAAGGACTAGATGAAACAGAAGAAAGGATCAGCAAACTTAAAGACAGCATAGTGGAACTCATCCAATCAAAGGGGCAAAAAGAAAAAGGAATAGGAACAAGAGAAGGTGGCTTAAGAGACTTATGGGACAATTTCAAGTGGACCAATATATGCATTTTAGAGGTCCCAGAAGGAGATGAGAGAGAAAAGGGGCATAAGGTTGTTAAAAGAAATAATGGCTAAAGACTTCCTTAACCTAGGGATAGAGAACGACATTCAGATCCAGGAAGCCCAAAGATATCAAATAAGATAAATTCAAAGAGACCCAGACTGAGATACATTATAATTAAATTGTCAGAAGTTAAAGACAGGGAGAGAATCTTAAAGGCAGCAAGAAAAAGTGAACTGTTACATACAAGAGAATCCCCATAAGAATATGACAAATTTTTTTTAGCAAAAACTCTTTAGACCAGAAGAGAGTGGAATGGTATATTTAAAGTGTTAAAAGAAGAAAAAAAAAACCTGCCACCAAGAATAGACTGCCTGGCAAAGTTGCCCTTCAGAATTGAAAGAGAGATCAGGAGTTTTCCAGACAAAGGCTAAAGAGGTTTATCGCCACTAGACTAGCCTTATAAGAAATGTTAAAGGGACTTCTTCAAGCGGAAACAAAAGGATGCTGTTTGGTTAACAGAAAAGATATGAAAATATAAATCTCACTGGTGAAGTTTAAAAATCCTAGAAGAAAATATGGAGCTTAAGCTCCTTATGGTATTAATATTTTGGATTTGACACTAAAAGCAAAGGCAAGAAAAGCAAAATAAACAAGTGAGACTACATGAAGCTAAAATGCTTCTACTCAGCAAAGGAAACCATCAACAAAATGCAAAGGCAAAGTATGAAATGGCAGAAAGTATTTGCAAACTACGTGTTTGATAAGAGGTTAAAATCCCAAATATGTGACGTACCTTAAGAGTCAACCTTCAGCTCTTCCTCTTCAAACCCTCTGTACCTCTCTCCAGGCAACCTTATTAAGCTTTATTTTCATTCCCAACCTCACTGGCTCCCTATGTGTACATACATGTGACCTCTAAAAGGACAGCTCTCCCCAGATGTTTAAAAGCAAATTCACTGTGTCCAAAATTAAATGAGGACTTTCTCTACCCAAACTTATCCTTCTCTGTGATGGGCACCACCATCCATCGCGTTACCCAAACAAGAAATGAGATGCTTGTGCTTGTGTCTTCCTCCATCACTACTCTATACCCACCCAGCCACCAATTTTGGTTTTCCTTCTGAAGATCTCATTTCAGTGCCCCACCTCCCCCCACCCCATCTCCACTGTCCTGCGCTTGGAGACTAGCAGCTTCCTGTCTGTTCTCCGCATGTCTGATTTGCCTCCTATTAATTCATAATTTACACCACATTCAAAACGCATGCAGGTCTGACCCCTCTGCTCATCCTAACGCAAGTCAGTGGTTCACATTGAACAATGTGCCCAGCATCCGTCTCCACTGCGGGGCCCCCACCTGCCCCTCGGACATAAGCCAGCACCACCACCCATCTTGACTGTAGGTCAATTCCTTAAAAGGGTCATGCTTGCTCCAGCCATAGGGCCTTTGCATATGCTGTTCCTTCTGCCTAGAACACTCTTCCTACTCTTCTCCACCCAGTTAACTGCTTCTCATCCTTCGTATCTGAGCCCAAACATCACTTCTCCACGTGCTTTTCTCTAACCTCCAAGCCAGGCCCAGCTCCTGATTCTGCATCTCTTTCCGAGGAGTGATGACGTTATTGGATTAATGGTTCCCCGTCTCTCCCACCTCTAACTCTCTTTCTGTTCTTCTGTCTCTGTCTCTCTCTCTGTCTCTGTCTCTCTCATCCAATTCTCCACTCAGGCAGGGATTATATCTGTACCTGCTCACAAATGGATTCCAAACGTAGCATTGAACTTGGCCTATAGTGCACACTGGGTACGTTCTTGTTAAATAAATAAATAGAGGATGCTCCCTATTTTCCAGGGTCAGGCAGAGGCTTTCTACCCAACGTTTCCTCCACAGTCCACACTCACTTGCCTCAGTCCTGCATCTTTACTGTACCTCCCATGGGCCTTCA
Source organism: Globicephala melas (assembly GCF_963455315.2). NCBI lineage: Eukaryota > Metazoa > Chordata > Mammalia > Artiodactyla > Delphinidae > Globicephala > Globicephala melas. The sequence continues at coordinate 87,651,662 of NC_083327.1, read as the reverse complement.
CTCGGCCCTGATCCCATCTTAACACCTTTTTAAACCAGAAAAACTATGAAAGGTTGGCCAAGGTGCACTCCAGTGCCATGGGCTGCTTTAGGGCTGGTCCTGATCCATTGCTTTAGGAGCTGCTCTGCCTGAGTCCTGAACAAGGCTGCTCCTCCACTTGGCCTTCACCATCTCCCTCCTCCTGTGGTCCTGCTGGCACTCACCCTCTGCCCTCTCTGTCCCCAAAGCCTAAGCTGCTGGGCACATACGACCCTGGAGAGATCGGGCTGGTTTTGAGAGAAGTGGTAGATGCTCTAAGACATTGCGGCTGACTGTCTGGAAGCTGCTGAGAGAGAAGGAAAGGGACGCCACTCAGCCTCAGGCCTGAGAACGTGGAGAGTTGGAAGGATGAGCACATCCCGCTGGATGTGCCAGGGAAACGGAGGCTCTGTCTGCACAGGAAGAATAAAAAGCTGTCGATTAGGAAAATGAACCTCAGCAGAGCCAAGCGGCATGTGCTGTTGGTGTGGAAGAGGACTCGGGGACGATTATGTAATGACTGTCATATTTCTGATGATGGTAAAAGCATGGAAAGCTGTAGGCTGTGTTGAAGATTTAATTTTGGAATCCTTTGACCACCTCTTCTCTAAATCTGAAATCCCTTTCCTTTTGGATTGTATCCAGAGAGAAACATCTACTGAGCAGCACCATGTGCTGTCCTGACTCTTCACCAGGAAACCCACACTCCCCACTGTGGCCATGTGGACCGACGGTGGTCAACGCAGGAAATGAGGAAAGACAGGCTGCTCCTGCCACGGTGAATAGTGTGTGTGTCTCTGTTATTTCATTTCTGAAGGAGGAAAATTATCCCTTTGTGTTTTGATGAAATAGATGATCCTTCCACTTTCATGAGAATGAAATAAACAATTCTGAGGCCAGTTGCTTTAAAAAATGTCCTGTTTACACACCAGTTTCTGCCTAAGATGTTGAAGAAATGAGCTGCTGGTGGTGGTTTGGTCTCTCCTCCCCGGCAGCCACACTGCATTCGTTACATGGTCTGTGCTTCCTGAGGTGAAGAATCCCAGGGATCTGCTCTTGGTTCAACACAGAAGGAGCACTTCCCTTCTTCAGAGAAAAGGCCTCTAGGTCACCACTGCACGGTGTGCAGAGTTACTCGGACACCTGTGGATCACTGACCCTGGAACAAAGCGAACGTTTGTCTTTATGGAGAATCTGCTATCAGATCTATGTTTGGAGACCACTTTTTCTTGTTTATTTCAGTGATTCTGAAGTATTTCAGAGACCACAACTGCCATAAAATACAAGCCTGGGATCTTTGCTCCTACTGATATAGCTTAAGATTTATTTCTTTATTCATGTTCCATGATTTTGTGTATCATTTAAAAATGGGATAAGCACAATGTATATTTTTAAATTGCTGATTATCTATTTATGTGGCTTAAAAAAAGTATCCAAGAGAGGGCTTATTCAGCATGACATCACCTCAGTCGAGGATTCCAGGCTCAGCCACATGCTATAGTGTGCTTTTATTCATTTATTGACAAACCATGCACAAATTCAGTTTTTAAATTAACATATATTTATTCCCCCCCACATTTCTGAGCCCCATTGATTAAAAACACACAAATTATGCTTGATAGTTTTATTTTCTCTCCACAGCACACAGCAGGAAAAAATGCAGAAATATTTCCTAAATTAAAATGTAATTCCATAGAGAAGCTGTTTCACCTCACAGGCATTTATGGCTAACATTCTAGGACTGCTTATACTTTTTGTAAAAGTTTACATTTGTATTCAAAAATAGTTTTGTGGATTTGTGGAACTACAAAACTAGTATTTCTAGTTTTGTAGTTCTGTAGTTTTGTAGGTAGTGATGTTTGAAAACCTTGGAGTAAGAAAAAATACATACCAGCATGTTGGTTTGGGAAAAGGGGGTAAGGTGCATGCAAATATAACGAATTAGCTGGTTAATTAAACTCAGCCCATGTGTACCGCTTTATCTGCCTTCAGTGTGGGTTTGCTGATAGGGGTCACAATTGACACGTGAACAGAAACATCATCACCTCCATCACCTCCATCATGATCAACGCCCACCTGCCGTTTAGGGGCCAGCATCTGCTCCCTTTGTCAATGGGGTGATGCTCCTCAAGGCCTCTGAGAAGCAGTGTGCTTGGTGGGGTAGGAATTTCTGGTGGTCCAGGTCAATTTCAGATGAAGGCATTGACGTGTGACAGTTGCCATGGGTGATGGTCTATTTGGGAAGGTCTTTAGCTGGAAGATCCAAGTGGGTTATGAATGGGATCTACACAGATTCCAGGGCAGCTCCTGCCTATTCTTTAAGGACTGACTCTCCTTATCTATTTGAGCCCCACCTGAGCCCTCCCTGCCTAGGTTAGGTAGGGCCCTCACCTACTCAAGCCCCACCTGCCTAGGTTAGGGCCCTTCTCTGCCTCTGTGGCCTTTCTAACATGTCTAGTCACGGCATGCCACGTGCTCTATTTTGATTCACTTCAGAAACTGTCTTTTACCCCTTTGCTCAGTTCTTCTGCAAGTGTCTTATACATAGTTGCTACAACAAGCACTTAAAAGGAGGAATAAATGGATATCTGGATAACTGTTGCTAGGTAAATAATTATGCCAGGGATGGTCACATCCAGCATACTTACTCTCTGGTAACCCAGGGCTGGTAGAAATAGGATCAGACGTTGTCAGAGTGTGCTGAGCTTCTCACCCACGCCTACCCTGTGACACTGCCCCACCGGCTCAGACGGCACTCAGGTCACCAAAGGAGGTGGGACCCTGCGAGAGGACGTCCCGCTTGTCAGGGACAACTGGCTGGGTCACAACTCTTGATTTTGGACAAACGTTTGAATGCAAACAAGCTGGTCCCGGTGAGGGCACGGTGCGGGGTGGCCTTTCACAGGTCCTGATTCCTGAGCCTCCACTTTAACTGCTCTTTCTCATTGGGGTGCAATTGGGAACCACACAGAGGGTCACCTCGGCCTGTCCCAGGAGCAGGTGTTAGTTGTCACTTTAATTCTGCACAAAGAAGAGAAAGCTCAGCTGAAAGTCATGTGAGGTTATTCTTGAGTGACCCAATCACATCAGCGCCAGCCACGTCTCAGACATGGAAAGTACCAGAACCATTAGAGCAGTCACATAGGAAGCGGCACCTCTGATCCAACGTTCCCTTCTTATCCCAGCACCGAGGGGGCATCTAGCTCCTGGAAGAGAAGCCACAGGAGACAGACTTCGTGGGCCTGTGGCATCGGGGTCAGTGCGTGGCCTCTTGAGATGGGGTGTTTGGGCCAGAGTGACAGAAGGCGGGGTGTTGGGGTGGAGATAGAAGGAGTCCCTGCCCTGTGCAGGATCCTGACCATCCGCACATGGAGACACGGTGGCTGACGTCTCCCCACTTGAGACCATCCCACACTGCAACTCTCTGTTAGGAAAGTTGCCCCCCACGCCTGCCTGGGGTAGACCTAATAAGGGGTTCAGAGCTCCCACTTCATGCAATTTCAGCTACTTATTTATTTATTTGGTCAATCAGCCTGGAATCTAATGCTGCTTTTAATACTAATAACATCATCATTGCCCCTGAGAGCTGGAAAACTGATGGAATCAGCCAGAGAGTCTGCGACTCTGCGTGATCAATTCACCTTAGAGAAGGGGGCAATGTGGAGGACTCAGGCCAGATTACGTACGATTCTCCACCATTTAGTTTTCTGAATTTATTGCTTTACTTGCAGGCAGTAAGGTTACCTTTTTCAGTGTACTGCTCTGTGAGCTTTGACAGGCACGAAGCCACACACCCATCCCCACAACCCAAGGATTTCCTCCTGCTGACCCATCATACATAGTTGACCCCCAGCCTAGAGGACTCCTGACTTTTTTCTCCATTCCCAGCATTCTTTCTTTTTCAGAATGCCATAACACTGGAATCACACAGCCTAACCTTTTGACTTGGGTGTCTTTCACCTGCTGCAACACACTTATTCATGCCTGTGCATGTATCACTAATGCATTATTTTTTATTACTGAGTTGTATTCCATTCACCCATTTAAGAACATTTGAGTGGTTTCTAGTTTTTAGTGGTCATAAATAAAGCTTCTATAAAAAATCACATCCAGGGTTTTGTATGACGGTAGTTTTTTATTCCTGTAGTGTAAATAGAAGTGACATGGCTGCACCATCTAAAAGTGTGTATTTAGTTTTGTAAGAAAACGTCAAAACGTTTCCAGAGTGGCTGTACCTTTCATTTTCTCACCAGCAGTGTACAAGGGTTCTAGGGTGTAGGTTTGTTTCTGATCTATGAATTTCCTATAACACAGTCTCCTGCCCAGCCCTGGATGGTGTGCGCGTGTGTCTGAGTGTTTGCTGTCCTGATGGGCGTGTGGTGTATCTCATGGTACTTTGAATCTGTGTTTCCCTACTGACCAATAAAATGTAACATCTTGTCATGTCTTATTTCCTACCTGTCTATCTTCTGCAGTGAAGCCTCTGTTTAAATCATTCAACAACTTTTTAATGGGATTGTTTGTTTTCTCATTGTTGAGTTTAGAGAGTTTTTTATATATTATGTATATAAGTCCTTTGTCATATAAATGATCTGCAGATATTTTCCCCCATATAATCTTTTTACATTTTCTTAACAGTGTCTTTTGCAAAGGTTTTGAGTTTTGATGAAGCAAATTTATTTTTTCCATTTATGGATCAGATGTTTGGTGTTAGATATAAAAACTCATGCTTATATATATAACACTGCTTTTTGCTCATACTTTGGTTAAAAGTCTGGGATTTTAGCCTTTGGGTACAGTCACACACTTCATATTAGGGACAAATTACTCTTCATGCCAAAGGGGCTCATTTTCACAGGTTCTCAACTCAATTCAATGAGAAAAACTTCCACCATGATTTATAAAATCATCTTTTATAATCTCCACAAAGTATTATTCTCCTTACTTTATAATGCCAACTCAGATAACAAAGGGGCACAGGAGAGACATCTGGACCCTAACTCACCGAGCATCCCCATGACATGCCTCCAAACTATTTCTATGTGTATGATCAGGAAATAATGACTTTCACCTTTTCCTTTCACAGGAGAAATATGTTTCTACATTTTTTTGTCTCATAAAGAAACAAAAAACATAAATTATGGCTATTCACAGCTAGTATTTCTTACATTTACGTTAGCCAATGAAAGAGGACCATTCTGGATATAATTTGCCATTTTTTTGCACTTAATGCTAATTTAAATTTTACATAAGTTTTCTCGTGTGTATTAATATTGCCTTACACTGTGGAGAATCTTACTAGAGAAAAATAAATTAGTATTTAACACCAAGGTATTTTTAAAAAGTTGTTCAAAGTCCATAACTTTCCTTAAAACTTAGAACATATGTATGAAAGATGAGTGAAGAATACGCTGTTGATTTATAGAGATGGTTTGGGAATGTGACAATGTTTTAAATATTTTTACGAGGCAGCTCCAGCTGCATTTCTGAAATGTACATTCAGACAGCTCAGCTTAATTTTTAAATATCACAGGTGACCGATTTCCACTATATGAGCCCAATTTAGTTTTCCATGAGAACTTTCCAGCTATCTCCCTATGAGATTTTTTTTAGTCTTCCTTAGTTACTAATTTTGAACATGCTCTCTTCGGAAGGCAGGTCATTTTCTGTCTAGAAAATTCTTTCCTTTGGAATGGAAACTCCAGCTCTGGAAGGATGCCCGTGGAATGCTGAGGGATGAGGTGGATACCACTTAATTTGCCAAAACAGTCGGGGTCAGCCAGTGAGCCGAGGTGGGCAGATGCCATGGCGAAAACACCCTGGCAGCTGCAACCCCTCTTTGTCTCACCCATGCATTTCTCTCCCCTCCAGGAAAACTGCCTCACCTCTGTTTGCCTATTGAGTGGGATTCATGTCACTTCCGTATTAAGAGACCACATTCTTGACTTTCCCATCGCTTGTGAACACTGGCCTTCTTTGTCACTCAGCGTTTGTTTCTTGTCTCCCAGGGCACTTCAGTGTCTTCACACTCTGGGTGGGTTTGTAGACCCAAGTTATTGCTCTCACTTCTACAGAAGCCGAAAGGTCCCCTGGAGGCTCCTTCCCTCAGATCAGTTCTTTGGAGGTAACTTCCGGAAAGCTGAATCCAGACGTAAGGTCAGCCAGGTGCACACTCTTTCCCTGGAATTTGACTTTTGAGCAGAAAGACCTGGCATCCATGAAGTGGTTTGAATTCCTTTATCGTAGGTGTCACGCTCTAACCGGCCTCCTCCTACTGTGACTTTCTTCTCCTGGTTTCTATCTCACAGAAGTCCTATATGTTCCTGATTCCTGAACCATCAGTTCTGAGAGCTCCTGATAGTCTACAGATGCATTACTTTTTAAAAAGTAATGAGTCAATTTCTATTGCCTCCAAGCAGAGTGCCCTGACCTTTAAACCATTTTTATCCCAACTGTTCGTGGTCTTGGGTTATTAGTGGCAGTGCTTCCCAAGCTTATTCAGGCCATGGCACAGATAAAAAGATAATATTTTAACAACATCATTGGAGTTCATATGTTGGTGGCCAGAGTCCATCATCCTGGGGTCTCTGGCTATCCTATTCCTCATGGGGCTACCTTGCAGGATGAGAGGAATCAGTGAACTGGTGCACCCATGGGCTATTTTAAGTACACATTACATACAATTTAGAATTTATAAGTTAATATAAAGCTTTTTGATATTTCATTCAAACACAAAATATCTCCAAGGTAAACGTTATGCTCTCCATGGATGGAGACCATGAGTTGTTATAAATTTGGTCGTTATTCCTGATAAAGTGGTTGCTGAATGAAGAGCTAGTTTCAAAATAAATAAGGCTGCATAGTCAGCTAATGAATGAATAAAAGGCATGAACATTTTATTAATGGAGAGTTTTCAAGATAAATCTAAATGTGAGTACATCAAATTTGACTCCTTGGAAGCATGACATTTATTAGTTCATTTATTCAGCAAATATTTACTGAATGCCCACATATTTGAGATATTGGTTCAGCATGAGAGATACAAAGAAGATAAGTTTCTGTTTCTGCTTTCTGAGAACTCAAGGGCATTCATTTATACAACCAAATTCTTAGTGTACAGACTTAGATGAAGGGCCAGAATTGAGCTAGGAGTTTGCAGTACAACCAAACTCGACATTACAGACAATACAGTCTGAGTGGTTGCTGTTCTTGCCCTACTGGTTGGCAAATAGTCTAATATTTCCCCTGATTACAAGTGCTGTAATAGAGGAAAATATAGGGTGCTGGGGTACATGGAGGACAGACCAAGGAAATGTGTACTAATATCAGTGATAGAGGTGATAACACTGATAGAAGTTTCCCAAGGAGGTCAGGAAGAACGACCACTCTGAGTCTTGGGAATGGAAGTGGATTACTCTACAATGACAAAGTAAAAAAGAAACAAACTTATGAGAGACAGATTTGTGAAAACAGCAGTATTTTATATTTCTAAACACTTAATTCTAAATCTCAAATTATTTTAATTTTCTATGTTTTAAATTAAAAAAAATAGCCAACATTACAGTTGAGAAAGCTTCAAACAATTATTTATGCAGGGGATATATTGTTGTCATTTTTGGCTAGAACTAAATGTTAAAACTATGACTATAAATCTTGAAGGAAACAGGAGAAAATCATTATAACCTTGGGTTAAATAACAGGTTTTAGATACAACACACAAAATAATAGACTCCATCAAATAAAAACTTCTTCTCTTTGAAAGAAAATATCAAGGGAATGAAATAAGATAAAATATTTGCAAATTATATATCTTATCAACACTTGTATTCAGAATATATAGAACACTAAAAACTCATTAATTCAAAAACAAACAAACAAAAATCCAACAAAAATGGACAAAATATTTGAGCAGACACTTCACCAAAGAGACTACATGTATTTCAAATCAGGGTCTTAATGATATTCAGCATCATTAATGATCAAGGCAAGGCAAATTAAACCTCCTAGGAGAGAACACTCCACCCCTATAAAATGCTAAAATTAAATAGACCAACAACACCAAGTGTTGACCAGGATGCGGAGGACCTGGAACTCTCACATAAGCTGGTGGGAATGTACAATAGCACAACTACTTTGTAAAACAGTTTGGAAACTTCTTAAAAATGAATACATACAACCTACTATATACTCCATCCTAGGTATTTAACCTGGAGAAATGCAGGCCTATATCTGCACAAAAACTTGCGTACAATGTTCATAGCTACTTTATTTGTAATAGCCAAATACTAGAAACAACCTTAATATCCATCAACAGCTGAATGGATCAGTGTTATACAACCAGAGAGTGGAATGTTCATCAGAAATGAAAGTAAATGAACTATTAATGCACTGATGAATCTTACAATAATTACACTGAAAAACAGTGAAAGAAGCAAGACTAAAAGAGTCCATACTATGTAATTTGTTTGCATAAAATACAAACCATTTTTTAGCAACAGAAACTGATCCATGGTTTCCTCAGGAGCAGGGAAAGTGGGCGGGAGAAATTGTCAAAACACAAGTATGTTTTGGAAGGAGGTGGACATATTTATTACTTTGATTGTGGTGATAGTTTCATGCGAGCATGTTCTATGTTAAAACAGCAAATTGTACACTTCAAATATATACAATTCATTGTATATCAATTACACCACAATATACTTGTTAAAAATACAACAGGACAAGTTTTTATTGGGTTGATAATGGAAATGTCTGTGGAAAGTGATGTGAATGTGAAAGGAGATTTGAGGGGCTTCCCATGTGAGGCAGAGTAGAAGGTCGTCCTTGCAAGAACTCTACTCTTGTCTGCATGAAGACAAAGCTAATGGTTTCACTGACAACATGTCCTTTTCATTTTGTTTTTTGTATTATTTTGTCTTTTCAGTAATCTTGGCTTTTCAAACTGGTCCATCTGCCCAACTCAGCACCACATTAACATCTGACCGACCTCCAGCTCCGTGATGGTTGGGTTCTGACCACAGGCAGTTCTTCTCCTCAAGAGACATGGTGCTTCTTCTCCACATAATTTAAATGACCAGGAGCTTCTGGTGGATGATGCAGGAACACTGTCCCCCCAAACAATCAGACCTTCCTAATGACCATCTCCTGTTTCTTCTCTTGCACCCTGACCATCTGCCATAGCCTGATCTTGAATGGTGCCTTCGAAAGTGTATTCTCTGAGGTTCTAACTCTGCTGATTGTTAAGTGATATTACCTGAAAAAGCATTGGTGTTCAAAATATCAATAATTGAGAAGTAAGTTTAACAGAGGTATTTGTTTTTGTTTTTTAAAATATTTTCATTGCATATCTTCCAAAGGTCAAGAGAAGTATAGTTTGCACTGTTTGCCCATGTATTTTGCCATCAGACATGGTTTCCTCCTAACATCTCATGAAAGCAGCAATCTACCAAACATACTCAACAACCACGGTGAACCTACCTGAAAACTGTACCACAACTCTAGGGGAGAAGGTCACAGGGGAATGCGAGGCCACGCATCAGCAGAGCCCGGCTCTGTTTCTACAGGATGGTCCACAGTATACGAGTAGAGAAGAATGTCCCTTTCTTCAACAGATTCTCAGCAAGTGTGTATTTATATCAGGTCCGTTCAAGGACCCGGTGGGGGTGAACTGGAAGACAGACAGACAGACAGAGTTTCTGCTCTTTTGGAATTATTTTAAGTAGTTTCAGATGGTGAAAAGTGCTATGAACAAAATAAGTCAGGAATGTAAGAGGTATAGAAGACAATGGGGCAGTGTGGGTACTAATACATTTTAATCTCCTCAAGGCGTGGGGGGGGGCACTTTCAAGATGACAGAGGAGTGAGAAGTAGAGATCACCTTCCTCCCCACAGATACATCAGAAATACATCTACATGTGGAACAACTCCTACAGAACACCTACTGAAAGCTGGCAGAAGACCTCAGACTTCCCAAAAGGCAAGAAACTCCCAACATAGTTGGGTAGGGCAAAAGAAAAAACAGAGACAAAAGAACAGGGATGGGACCTGCCCGTCTGAGAGGGAGCTTTGAAGGAGGAAAAGTTTCCACACACCAGGAAGCCCCTTCACTGGAAGAGACAGGGTTGGGCAGGAGGAAGCTTCAGAGCCATGGAGGAGAGCGCAGCAGTAGGGGTGCAGAGGGCAAAGTTGAGAGATTCCTGCACAGAGGATCGGTGCTGACCAGCACTCACCAACCTGAAAGGCTTGTCTGCTCACCCACCGGGGCAGGTCAGGGCTGGGAGCTGAGGCTCGGGCTTCAGAGGTCAGATTCCAGGGAGAGGACTGGGGTTAGCCATGTGAATACAGGCTGAAGGGGGCTAGTGCGCCACAGCTAGTCAGGAGGGAGTCCGGGAAAAAGTCTGGAACTGCCTAAGAGGCAAGAAACCATTGTTTCAGGGTGCGTGAGGAGACGGGATTCAGAGCGCTACCTAAATGAGCTCCAGAGATGGGCGTGAGCTGTGGCTACCAGTGTGGACACTAGAGACAGGCATAAAATGCTAAGGCTGCTGCTGCAGCCACCAAGAAATTTAGGTGCAAGCACAGGTCACTATCCACACCCCACTCCTGGGAACCTGTGCAGCCCGCCACTGCCAGGGTCCTGTGATCCAGGGACAACTTCTCCGGGAGAACACATGGTGTGCCTCAGGCTGGTGCAACATCACGCCGGCCTCTGCCACCGCAGGCTCGACCCACATTCTGTACCCCTCCTTTCTCCCAGCTTGAGTGAGCCAGAGCCCCTAATCAGTAGCTCCTTTAACCCCATCCTGTCTGGGTGGAAACAGATGCCCTCAGGTGACCTACATTCAGAGGTGGGGACAAATCCAAAACTGAACCCCAGGAACTGTGTGAACAAAGAAAAGAAAGGGAAATTTTTCCCAGAAGCCTCAGAATCGGCAGATTAAATCTCCAAAATCAACTTGATGTACCCTGCATCTGTGGAATACCTGAATTCATCCCAAAATTGAGGCCGTGGGCTTTGGGAGCAACTGAAGATTTGGGGTTTGCTTTCTTCATCTAATTTGTCTCTGGTTTTATGTTTATCTTTCTGACTGTCCGTTTTTCTGTTTTTTTTAGTATAGGTTTTAGCGCTTGTTATCATTGGTGGATTTGTTTTTTGGTTTGGTTGCTCTCTTTCTTTCTTTTTATTGCTTTTTTATTCTTTAACTTTTAATAATTTTTTTCTATTTTAATAACATTATTTTATTTTTTCTTTCTTTCTTTCTCTTTTTTTCTCCCTTTTCTTCTGAGCCGAGTGGCTGACAAGGTCTTGGTGTCCTGGCTGGGTGCCAGGCCTGAGTCTCTGAGGTGGGACAGCTGAGTTCAGGACATTGGACCACCAGAGACCACCAGCTCCATGTAATATCAAACAGCAAAAACTCTCCTAGAGATCTCCATTTCAACACTAAGACTCAACTCCACTCAATGACCAGAAAGCTACAGTGAAGGACACCCTATGCCAAACAACTAGCAAGACAGGAAAAAAACCCACCCATCAGCATAGACACTGCCTAAAATCATAATAATGTCACAGACACCACAAAACTCACCACTGGACATGGTCCTGCCCACCAGAAAGACAAGATCCAGCCTCATCCACCAGAACACGGGCACAAGTCCCCTCCACCAGGAAGCCTACACAACCAACTGAACCAACCTTACCCACTGGGTGCAGACACCAAAAAAACGGGAACTATGAACTTGCAGCCTGTGAAAAGGAGACCCCATACACAGTAAGTTAAACAAAATGAGAAGACAGAGAAATACACAGCAGATGAAGGAGCAAGGTAAAAACCCACCAGAGCAAACAAATGAAGAGGAAATAGGAAGTCTACCTGAAATAGAATTCAGAGTAATGATAGTAAAGATGATCCAAAATCTTGGAAATAGAATGGAGAAAATACAAGAAACAATCAACAAGGACCTAGAAGAACTAAAGAGCAAACAAACAATGATGAACAGCACAATAAATGAAATTTAAAATTCTCTAGAAGGAATCAATAGCAGAATAACAGAGGCAGAAGAATGGATAAGTGAACTGGAAGAAAAAATAGTGGAAATAACTACTGCAGGGCAGAATAAAGAAAAAAGAATGAAAAGAATTGAGGAAAATCTCAGAGACACCTGAGACAACATTAAATGCACCAACATTCAAATTATAGGGGTCCCAGAAGAAGAAGAGAAAAAAAAAGGGACTGAGAAAATATTTGAAGAGATTATAGTTGAAAACTTCCCTAACATGGGAAAGGAAATAGTCAATCAAGTCCAGGAAGCACAGAGAGTCCCATACAGGATAAATCCAAGGAGAAACCCACAAAGACACATATTAATCAAACTATCAAAAATTAAATACAAAGAAAAAAATACTAAAAGCAGCAAGGGAAAAGCAACAATTAACATACAAGGGAATCCCCAAAAGGTTAACAGCTGATCTTTCAGCAGAAACTCTGCAAGCCAGAAAGAGGTGGCAAGACATATTTAAAGTGATGAAAGGGAAAAACCTATAACAAAGATTACTCTACCCAGCAAGGATCTCATTCAGATTCGACGGAGAAATTAAAACCTTTACAGACGAGCAAAAGCTAAGAGAATTCAGCACCACCAAACCACCTTTACAACAAATGCTAAAGGAACTTCTCTAGGCAGGAAACACAAGAGAAGGAAAAGACTTACAATAACAAACCTCAAACAATTAAGAAACTGGTAATAGGAACATACATATCGATAACTACCTTAAATGTAAGTGGATTAAATGCTCCAACCAAACGACATAGACTGGCTGAATGGACCCATATATATATATATATGCTGTCTACAAGAGACCCACTTCAGACCTAGGGAAACATGCAGACTGAAAGTGAGGGGTTGGAAAAAGATACTCCATGCAAATCGAAATCAAAAGAAATCTGGAGTAGCAATTCTCATATCAGACAAAATAGATTTTAAAATAAATACTATTACAGAGACAAAGAAGGACACTACATAATGATCAAGGGATCAATCCACAAAGAAGATATAACAATTGTAAATATTTATACACCCAACATAGGAGCACCTCAATACATAAGGCAAATGCTAACAGCCATAAAAGGGGAAATCAACAGTAACACAATCATAGTAGGGTACTTTAACACCCCACTTTCACCAGTGACAGATCATCCAAAATGAAAAAATAAGGAAACACAAGCTTTAAATGATACATTAAACAAGATAGACTTAATTGATATTTATAGGACATTCCATCCAAAAACAGCAGATTACACTTTCTTCTCAAGTGCTCATGGAACATTCTCCAGGATAGATCGTCTCTTGGGTCACAAATCAAGCCTTGGTAAATCTAAGAAAATTGAAATCATAGCAAATATCATTTCTGACCACAACGCTATGAGACTACATATTAATTGCAGGGAAAAAAATCTCTAAAAAATACAAACACATGGAGGCTAAACAATACTCTACTAAATAACCAAGGGATCACTGAAGAAATCAAAGAGGAAATCAAAAAATACCTAGAAATAAATGACAATGAAAACATGATGACCCAAAACCTATGGGATGCAGCAAAAGCAGTTCTAAGAGGGAAATTTATAGCAATACAATCCTACCTCAAGAAACAAGAAACATCTCAAATAGACAACCTAACCTTACACCTAAAGCAATTAGAGAAGGAAGAACAAAAAACCCCCAATGTTAGGAGAAGGAAAGAAATCATAAAGATCAGATCAGAAATAAATGAAAAAGAAATGAAGGAAACGATAGCAAAGGTCAATAAAACTAAAAGATGGTTCTTTGAGAAGATAAACAAAATTGAAAAACCATTAGCCAGACTCATCAAGAAAAAAAGGGAGAAGACTCAAATCAATAGGATTAGAAATGAAAAAGGAGAAGTAACAACTGACACTGCAGAAATACAAAGGATCATGAGAGATTACTACAAGCAACTATATGCCAATAAAATTGACAACCTGAAAGAAATGGACACATTGTTAGAAAAGCACAATGTGTGAGACTGAACCAGTAAGAAATAGAAAATATAAACAGACCAATCACAACAACTGAAATTGAAACTGCGATTAAAAATCTTCCAACAAACAAAAGCCCAGGACCAGATGGCTTCACAGGCAAATTCTGTCAAACATTTAGAGAAGATCTGACACCTATCCTCTCAAAGTCTTCCAAAATATAGCAGAGGGAGGAACACTCCCAAACTCACTCTATGAGGCCACCATCACCCTGATACCAAAACCAGACAAAGATGCCACAAAAAAAGAAAAATACGGGCCAATACCACTGATAAACATAGATGCAAAAATCCTCAACAAAATACGAGCAAACAGAATCCAACAGCACATTAAAAGCATCATACACCATGATCAAGTGAGGTTTACCCCAGGAATGCAAAGATTCTTCAATATACAAAAATCAATCAATGTGATACACCATATTAACAAATTGCAGAACAAAAATCATACGATCATCTCAATAGATGAAGAAAAAGCTTTTGACAAAATTCAACTCCCATTTATGATAAAAACCCTCCAGAGTGTAGGCATAGAGGGAACTTACCTCAACATAATAAAGGTCATATATGATAAACCCACAGACAACATCATTCTCAGTGGTGAAAAACTGAAACCATTTCCACCGAGATCAGGAACAAGACAAGGTGGCCCACTCTCACCACTATTACTGAACATAGTTTTGGAAGTTTTAGCCACAGCAATAAGAGAAGAAAAAGAAATAAAATGAATCCAAATCGGAAAAGAAGAAATAAAACTGTCACTATTTGCAGATGACATGATACTATACATAGAGAATCCTAAAGATGCTACCAGAAAACTACTAGAGCTAATCAATGAATTTGGTAAAGTAGCAGTATCATTAATTAATACAAAATTAATGCACAGAGATCTCTTGCATTCCTATACAATAATGATGAAATATCTGAAAGAGAAATTAAGGAAACACTCCCATTTACCATTGCAACAAAAAGGATAAAATACCTAGGAATAAACCTACATAAGGAGACAAAAGACCTGTAGGCAGAAAACTATAAGACACTGATGAAAGAAATTAAAGATGATACAAACAGATGGAGAGATATACAATGTTCTTGGATTGGAAGAATCAACATTGTGAAAATGACTATACTACCCAAAGCAATGTACAGATTCAATGCAATCCCTATCAAACTACCAATGGCATTTTTCACAGAACTAGAATAAAAAATTTCACAATTGTATGGAAACACAAAAGATCCCAAATAGCCAAAGCAATCTTGAAAAAGAAAAACGGAGCTGGAGAAATCAGGCTCCCTGACTTCAGACTCTACTACAAAGTTACAGTAATCAAGACAGTATGGTACTGGCACAAAAACAGAAATACATGGAACAGGATAGAAATCCCAGAGATAAACCCACACACATATGGTCACCTTATCTTTGATAAAGGAGGCAAAAATATAAAATGGAGAAAAGACAGCCTCTTCAATAAGTGATGCTGGAAAACTGGACAGCTACATGTAAAAGAATGAAATTAGAACACTCCCTAACACCATACGCAAAAATAAACTCAAAATGGATTAAAGACCCAAACGGTAGACCAGACACTATAAAACTCTTAGAGGAAAACACAGGCAGAACACTCTATGACAGAAATCACAGCAAGATCCTTTTGACCCACCTCCTAGAGAAATGGAAATAAAAACAAAAATAAACAAATGGGACCTAATGAAACTTAAAAGGTTCTGCACAGCAAAGGAAACCATAAAAAGACGAAAAAACAACCCTCATAATGGGAGAAAATAGTTGCAAATGAAGCAACTGACAAAGGATTAATCTCCAAAATATACAAGCAGCACATGCAGCTCAATATCAAAAAAACAAACAACCCAATCCAAAAATGGGCAGAAGACCCAAATAGACATTTCTCCAAAGAAGACATACAGATTGCCAACAAACACGTGAAAGGGTGCTCAACATCACTAGTCATTAGAGAAATGCAAATCAAAACTACAATGAGGTGTCACATCACATCAATCAGAATGGCCATCATGAAAAAATCTACAAACAATAACTGCTGGTGAGGGTGTGGAGAAAAGGGAACCCTCTTGCACTATTGGTGGGAATGTAAATTGATACAGCCACCGTGGAGAACAGTATGGAGGTTCCTTAAAAAACTACAAATAGAACAACCATATGATTCAGCAATCACTCTACTGGGCATATACCCTGAGAAAACCATAATTCAGAAAGAGTCATGTACCAAAATGTTCATTGCAGCTCTATTTACAATAGCCAGGACATGGAAGCAACCTAAGTGTCCATATTCCATTGTATAAATGTGGCACATATATACAATGGAATATTACACAGCCATAAAAAGAAACGAAATTGAGTTATTTGTAATGAGGTGGATGGACCTAGAGTCTGTCATACAGAGTGAAGTAAGTCAGAAAGAGAAAAACAAATACTGTATGCTAACACATATATATGGAATCTAAAAATAAAAACAAATGGTTCTGAAGAACCTAGGGGCAGGACAGGAATAAAGACACAGACGTAGAGAATGGACTTGAGGACACGGGGAGGGGGAAGGGTAAGCTGGGACGAAGTGAGAGAGTGGCTTGGACATGTATACACTACCAAATGTAAAATAGATAGCTAGTGGGAAGCAGCTGCATAGCACAGGGAGATCAGCTCAGTGCTTTGTGTCCACCTAGAGGGGGTGCGATAGGGTGGGTGGGAGGGAGATGCAAGAGGGAGGGGATATGGGGATATATGTACACATACAGCTGATTCACTTTGTTTTACAGCAGCAACTAACACAACAATGTAAAGCGCCTATACTCCAATGAAGATGTTAAATATATATATATATATATATATATATATATATATATATATACTATTGATACACACTCAAACAAACAAACAAAAAAACTCCTCAAGGATTCCAAACCGGAGTCGGAGTGGAGACTTGTGGGCTGGGAGGCCGAGGGAGGGGAGGGGAGGCCTGGCAACGTTGGAGGAGCTTGACCAGCCAGGATGAGCCAACGGGCTCCAGAGGGGAGGCTGGCCTGGAGTCCAAGGAGAGCAAGTGGGCCAGGGAGAGGGCGGACTGGCCTTCAGCCCATCGGTAAACTGAGAGCCATGGAAAATGTATTGTTTTGATTAATATTACAGTTTTACCCAGTCTTCCTCTGCCATTGGTAAGATAGCAAGCCTTTGTAATCGCTCCACACACGTGTCTTTTATAGATAATTCTTTTCAACCACACACCTTAAGGCCTGTATCACGCTGGGAACGGCCGGAAGACCTGCGTTACACAAACATTAGAGCTGCCCCAGCACAGCTTTCAGCTTCCCTTTTGCTCCATCTCCTCCCGGCAGGAATCCTCCCCACGGCTCCTTCCTGGGAGATGCTGGGCCTCCTCAGGGCCCCGCCCATCGCGGGACCACAGCTCCCTCCCAGGCTCATCTCGGACCTCAGCAGCTCTTCTCCAGGATGTAGGGCTTACCTGGAAGTGTCTCCTGATGACCTGAATCGAGCTGATGCTCGGTGGGGTGGGGGTGTGTGTGCCCGTGTGTTTCTGTCACACATTTCTGCATTTCTCCTTAGGCTACTCCTCCTCTTAGACTTTTAGGCTCACTGCCTCGCCCACAGTCACACCTGAGAGCCTGCGACATAAGCGGCTTTTGACGGATGCAGGCTTCACCCATGAGCACAAAGGATCGTTTCCAGGTATCGTATGCAGCAAACAGTGTTCATTTGGGGCAAGAAGTGTAGCCCATATTTTACGGTGAGGGATAGTGGGAGAGCAAAAGCCAGGAGAGAGTTTTGAAAAACCATTGACAAACGGTACAGTAAGATGCGGGTCCAACAGAAAACCACGGCCACGGTCCCCAGTGTGCGTCAGAGGTTAAAGACGGGGGAAACCTAGTTTAAAGGAACACATTGTGAAGTTTTTCAACTGGAAATTTGGTGGACAGATGCTGGTGCGGTGACTCGGGATGGGCCGGGGATGGGGGGTGTCCCTCCGCTGGTCCACACGCAGCACAGGCCTCCGGGGGTGGGGAGATTCTTTCTGGTTCCTCAGGCCCTGAACCCCGCAGCTCATCCGACAATTTCCAAATCGTTGCAGGGATACCGCGATGCACGGTCTGGAAGCAACATTAATAGTTATCAGATGTGACTTCAAATTATTTTTATCTTGGGAAAGGAAAACTTTGACCAAGAAATCATTACATACTAATTTTAACATTTCTTGAATAGAAACACATTTTTTTGTTTTGTTTGCCCTTCGGCTAGCATTTTGTAAGAGTTGAAAGGAAAGAGATTTGGAAAATATAAAAAGGAGCAGGTTTTTGTTGTTGTTGTTGTCATTATTGTTGCTTATATGTTTGATTTTGAGCTTTTAATACATCTGGAATATCTAAGCTCTCAACCCTTTTGGGATTTTATCAGAAATATCATCCTGAGCCTTCAAATCTCTTACTGTCGGTATGATGGATCCAAGCTTTCTCTGTGATGAATGCTACTTCTATTCTCTAGGAATTTCTGCTTGTGTTTTCATAAATTATAGAAGCAGGTGTTACTTTGAGTTACTTTAGAGAAATAACAGTAGAGGACACAGGCCACAGGAAGTTTCAAGAAAAAAAGCTTCTTTTTTTGCCAAATGATATGTTACTGAAGCATGTTTCCAGAAAACTCACCAATTTTATGAAGCATCTTGAAACAGATGGAAATAGAGACGTTCATTTTCAAAAGCAAATGATTACACGTGTTACATGATAGACAGCCAAACCCTGGGGAGTTCGTAATGCAGTCATGAGGGGGCCTTGGCCCTGCATGGTGTCAACTTGGACAACTTGGTCTGATGCTTGGAAGTTTAAGAGAAGAGCCTTTTAGCTCCATGAGAAAAGAACGTTATTCTAACAGGTTACACGTAAGGTCACGGAATCCCTACCCTGCCTTGCGTCCCGGCGAAATCGGAAAGACAACTACGGAAGGGATGTGGTGTGTGTGGTCAGTGAGACTGGGTTGTTTTTCTAAGAATTATTCAGGAATCTGATTCTCGTTTATCTCAAATATCTTTCTTTGCTATTGATTGTGGATTTCAATCACAATTTGACTTTTCAATTTCAGAGAAGAAGGTTTGGGTGATTTGGAAAAAGTGTAGTGGTCTAAACATTCTTAAAGCTGTCATAAGTTACTCTTGAATAGACACCCATTTGTTTAATCCTGGACCAAGTTCTTGTTATTTGTTCCTCATCTGACATGACCTAATTCTACCCTTTCTCTGTGTCTGTTCCTTGATGCTACATGGCCTACACTTCACCACCAGGATCTAGGGAAGGGAGGCATGCTGTGCCCTGGTCAGTGCTAGAGACCTAGTTCCCCAGCATTCACGAAGCCCCAAATTTCATCATCTTATGTAAATTATAATCAAGTTTACCATAGATCATTGTGAAGTGTTAGGACTCTTAACAGTTCCACTCCTTAAAGGAGCAATTTCCAGAATCTATTTTTGCAGTAGGACTTAAATTTAGTCTAGGAAATCATTATAATGTTTAAATGATACACATTTCTTATTTGCTATATAAATTTTTTAAACTACAGTGCTGGGAAAGTTAAATAAATGTCAAAAAACAGATACTCCTGAAGAAAAAAGTCCTCATTTCTTTTCAACAATCCATTGCAAACAAAAAATAAATATATTCTTTATAACTGCTTTCAGGAGAAAAATTAAGAGTAGTCTGTGTCTAAAAGGATGTTTGACACATTCTCAAGGGACCTGGAATTTACAATAGATTAAAACAAACTTCCTCTTGATAGTCATATTTTAACACAAGGGCTGAGAGAGAAGTACAGTAAATGTATATGTTTACACAGTAATTCCACCAAAAATGTTGGTTTGGCCCGATTTGGAGCACAAACATTCCAGTGGAAATTCCCTGCTCCACATTCATCATGGCCACAGGAAGGAGTGTTTCAATTCTGCATGTTTTCCAGAACGTTTCTTTCCTTTGTTTGTTTTGTACTTCATGGAATGTTACTTTTTCCAAGGTATTGTTGGTGGTGGGGGGGACTGTTAGTAAGAGGAGGAAACAATGGAAAAGGAGGGCTTGGGAGGAGTTTGAAAGCAACTGAAGAAACATGGGTTTGCAGGCCTTTGTGGTCCCTTGGTCCTGACAGTGACTAGAGACAAAGGTGCCTCCCTCCAGGGCCCCCTGCCTCCTGGGCGTCCCCATCCATCTCACTGTCTTTGACCCCTGGTCCCCACATGCTAAAGTGTAGTCTGTCTTATTAACCCACTGCCTGGAAGACCTGTTATTTTGCCCATTGTAGTTTCTATGATCTAACACATTTTTCACAGTGTCTAAGAGTCATTTACATCATTTATCACATCAAAAAACTTCAGTGGCTCTAGGTAAAAATAGGTTTCTTCTTTCTAATTTTTCATGTCTTAAGATATGCATTTCCCATCTCAAACAATTAAGCAAAATTGGACCTTAAGTTCAGTTCACTTACCAGTGTGCTCTTTGAACTATTAAAGTCTCTGAAATTAAGTTGACATAATTTCTAGTAAATTAATTCTAATTCTCTAATAAAATAATCATTTTCAAATATACCTTGATTTAAGTATAACTTGTGTAATTAAACCCATCTGTAAGTTCTTAGATGTGGTTAGCTTTGTAGGATTTATATTTTTAACCTTTATTATAGAGCATTAGAAAGTATAGAGGTTACCCAGACACAGCTGTCCACTCTCAAATGTTAGTAATATTTTAAAATGATCAGTGACCTCAGCAAAGTTGAGATATTCAGGCACATCTTAGAAAATGGTAGAAAACTTGCTTGTGATTCCCCATGAGATGCCTGGACACCTGGGGCAGCTTTGGGAAGATAGGGTCACACTGGTGCACAGAGCTTAGAGCACACCTGTGGGCCATACATCACTGCAGGCAACTGTGAGCACATCCCCTTGGACCAAAGGACTTAGAACTTGAGGAAATACACGAGTGGTGGCTTGGAGGACAGGATTCAGGAGCCGGAAACCCTCCAGAACGCGAGACAGTCAATCGCCACTTTTAGGCCACAAAGTCTGGGCACTTGGTTACAGCAGCTTCGGCAAACACACCACAGTATCAAAAAAGGAATGACTGGCTTACATAATAACACACACACACACACACACACACAATATCTTGACACATTTAAAGATCACATATTTGAAGAGTATTTAATGCCATCCTAAAATGTTCACCTTATAATAGTGAGTAAAACATAAAAACATGAAATCTTCTGTTTTTACTACCTGCCTGCTACCCCACAGGGAAAATGGAGGTGTGTTTGGATTATTAGATGATTTCATATTTTAGCAAGTTTATCATAGAATTATCGCTGTAGAATTGTGACATGTTCTGAAATTAAACTTCACATTGTGGAAGTCTGGTATAATATGGCCTATAAACTTTGGGCCTAATAACTCCAATCTAGATAAGAAAACTTGGAGAGTCATGATACTTGACTTTATATATTTAAAGTGCTATCATATAAAAAGAGCAATAACTATGCTTGTGCTACTTTTTTTCTATAAATCATGATGCAAATGTCCTAAAGAGGTGATTTTGTTCTCTGTAGTTCTAGGAATTGAAGCCAATGGTTGTAAAACTGAATCGATTGAGAATCTCTGCTCACTGGGGTATACATTTCATTTTGTCCCCATTAATTTCTACCAACTGAGCTCTGTTGTTCCTTTCTTCCGACGTTAAAACAAGAAAATTCCAATCACTGTCAATAATTACAAAATACTTTTGATTATTAAAACAATCTTATTTCAGTTATTCAGTCCATTTTTAAATTTTGTAGCACAGAAGTGCTTTCTATATTACACAGTTGCATTCATATATATATAATGGATATATACACTTACACGTGTGTATGCACGTATGCACATACCTACTTATGAGTATATATACACACACACATATATCCATATATGGGTATATGTGTGTACATGTCTATATACTTATTATTTTGAAGTGATGCTGGGCTTCCAGGAGAGCTGCAAAGATAGTACAGAGGGTTCCCACCTACAGTCTTCTCAACTCTGGTTCTACAATTAATTGGCTAGAGACAGGAGGGTCTTCAGTGCTTATATTTTCATAAATTTTAATTCAATGCAATTCCTTTGATCTTTTTTTTTTCCATGAAAAATAGACACAAGTAAATACTTTCTGTTTCATGAGGCATAAAGTATGAAAAGCTTCTGCATTAGAGATACTAAGTCAGCAATCAATTTATTCTGGAAGAGAAGCATATACCAGCACGTTGTTGGTAAGACAGGGTAGTGGGTTTTTCCCCCTGGTTTTAACATCTGTCTCTCTTTGTGTACATATCCAAAAATCCTCTTACAGTTGGGTAACAAGAAAGATATGCATCACTGTCTGAATCACTTTTCTGTATTATCCTTTAGGAGCTATTAAAAGTGATATGCTTTATATCATATTGTTTGAATTCTAAACACACCAAATACCTTGATGAGTTTTTATCTGTTAAATTAAATAAATGGAGTTATATATACTTTTAGTTTTAAACAATGTGAAAAATATTTTTATATACCTCAACTTATGGTACACACAGGAAAAAACACAGGAGTGTAAAAGGTATATAGTTTCTCAAGTTTTTTTGTTCATTTTTAGTTGACTAATGAAACACGAAGATCTTTAAATATTAATATTTATTTTTATTGTCTGATTTATGTAACACAACACAAATCACTCTACCCTAAACTAATTCCAAAGAATCCAGTTAATATATATTTCCACATTCGTCAATATATTCAAATTTACCCATAAAATTTTGGGTGGGTGGTGGAAAAGCAAAGAGAACATTTTAAAAGTAGGGATTGGCTTTGAATCTGGATAAAGTTTCAGTTGTGAAAGAAAGAATAGAATGATGACTAAAACTACTAAAACTACATAAACTGTACATGTTTATACTTTTAAGTTAAATAAAACACCATTGAAGGTCATATTTGTAGGCTAATTTTTAAATTAATTATAGCAATAAGTATTCAAACTATCTTCTCCTTCAAAACGTCTGTGAAGCAGAAGTGGCCTAAAAAACAGTCTGTCCTGGCAGGCATTCCTGACATGCGTGTTACTGAGGGGTCGGGCAGGTAAAGGCCGGATGGCCCAGCTGCCCCAGCCCAGAGCTGCGACCCCTGAAGTGGAACTCAGACCCCGTGTCCCTTCCTCCTTCAAGACTCTCGTGATTCCCAGCAGGATGTGCCCACAACATACCTGGGACATCTCCCCACCAGCAAGTCCCACGGTGTCTGAGGCTGTGATCACTGCGCGCCCCCAATACCCTCTTCCTTTAGCTTCCATGACACTTGCCCTGGTTTTCTTGACACTCTCTGGTTTCCCATTTTCAGCCTCTGAAGCAGTGTTTTTCTCTGCCCAGCGATAAAACACTGGGGTTTCTCCAGTCCCAGGCTGACAGCATCTTCTTATCTTCCAATTCCAGGCTGTCTCTGGACACTCCCGGTCCATCCATCGTTGACCATCTATTTGCAGACAGTTCCCTTCCCAATCCAGACCCACACTCTCTGTTCCAGGTCACACACCCAACTGGACCCTTGATTTTTCATTCCGGTTTTCTCCGAGGCACCATACAAACTGAAAAGTAATTATTCCAGTCCCACACACGAACCTATCTTGGTAAGTTCTAATATTTTCTTTCAAATTTCTGGCACCATCTTCCATTCAACAATGGAGGCCAGAGACACAGCAGCCACCTGTCCCTCTGCCCTTCCTGTTCCTCCAGAGCCAGCTTGTTCCCACATCCCATCAAATATCTGTCCGCAAAGTCTCTTGGGTGTCCCAGAATTCTCCCACGTCACTCCTAGCACCCTGGTCCAAACCAGGAGCTTCCCTGGACTGATGCTCTGGCTCTCCGCCTGCCCCCTCCCCAAGCAAGAAGGTTTCTCCCTTAAGAAAAGTCCCAGGATACCTTGCACCTTTCCACTTTCAGGGAGCTCCCCGTTACCATGGAGATGTTGATGCAATGCCTTCGAGGCCATATGTGCCCTGGTCCACACACACCTCTGCAGCCACGTGTTGCATTCCCTGTCCCATCTTCCTGCATCACACTCACCCCAGCACACTTCTGGTCCCTCGGGGCCATGAGCTTTATGTGTGTCTGTTCCTTCCCACAACTCTGTCACACTTATTTTATGTTTTCATTCTTTCTATGCATTTCCTCCCACAGGTGAGCTGGAGGTGTCACAAAGACACGATTGGTGCCCCGAGCTGGCCTGAGGCTTGTTACCTGGGCTTTTGCTTGTAATGCTCGTCCTTGTAATGCTTTGGAGAGACTAAGGCTGGAGGCTGTGAATTCGCACATGTATTTCTTCTCAGACATAAATTTCTAACTGCATGCTAGAATGGGCCAAATCGTGTCTACCTTTTTTTCAGAAAACTTGGCTGTCTATCCACCGCTTATAGAAGCAAGTAGAAACGCCCTAAAGTTTCTCAGTACTTTCAAGCATACGTCAGCCACCTGCCTGGGTTTATCTCAAGTGAAGCCTCCACATTCTCTCTGCCCAGGAATAGCGCACTTGGCGACCTTCCTCAAATACTCCTGCTTTCACACCCTGTTACTATTCAGTGAAGGCTGAGTATGGGTCAAAACCATTCTGCTGAGAAGGCAGGAACCAATCAACTCCACCAGAAATACAAAGTTTTATTTTTCTTCTGATTTATTTTACATCCAATCATTTGTGTTAAGAATTAAAGAGCATGTGCGGCATGGCCTTGCCCTTCAGGTGTTGTGTCGGCGTCTTCAGGATGACCTCTGTGCCACCTCTGGGCCTGCGTGCACTTTCCCAGGGACGGGGTGGGGTGACACATGTTGGTGACCTAGTGAAGCACCCTCACGTGTTTGCACGCCACAGCCAGGAAGGGAGTCTGTAACCCATTTTTCCTCTGTCTGGGATCTTGGCCACATGCTAAAAACAAAAGCAAGATGTGTTTCCATATTTCCTCCCAAACAATGACCATTCCTGCTTATTTGAGAGCTCCACAGCCCTTATTGAGATTCCATTTTTTTCCCTGAGTTTCTAAGAGGATGAAGCTTTAACATCCATTTCGGTGGTTAAGTTTATTCTCTCAGGTTGTTCTTTTCTGCACGAATGCCATCTTATGTGTTAAATTGAAAGTGGGCCTCCTCAGCTCGTGATAAACTTTAGTGACTGTTTATTTAACGACTGGGCAGCGAAAACCACACACACACCCCACCCCGGATGTTTCCAGATCCTCCCCGATCTCTGCACACCCTCTGACGCTCTGAGGTGGCCTCGTGCATAGCGTCCTCGCCTGAATTATCTGCATAGGGTAGCCCTTGGCTGACTTTCAACTTTCCCAGTGTATTTTGTTTACTTTTCCCACATCTGCCAAGACCAGCTTTCCCTCAGGAAGAATGAGAATTCTACACAGTCGACTGGTTAGTGGGAGCTCCGAGGGGTGAAGGGGTAAGAGGAAAAAAAGGAAGTGGACTCTGAGCGGCCTAGAACTTCCTAACTGCAGTTACAGCCCTCTCAGTGGGCATGGCGGTCTCTGCTGTAGGAGAGGAATGTAATTTTACACATGAGCTCTTCTACAGGAAAGCAGTGCCTGTTTAGGGAATGCCCGTGTGGCCCCTCGTGGAAGGCGGGCAGGGGAACTAGTACAGGCCACGTGCCAGGGCGCTTTTTCATAACACCTCACTCAGCTGCTGGGTCTGTGGTCTGTCAAGATCATGCTATGGATTTGTTTTTAAATCCCTTTATCTTGTCCTTAAAAATATATGTATCTTCATCTCTTATCAAAATGCTTTCTTCTCAGGAATGAAGTAGAGTCCAGTCATACCAGCGATTGCCAGCGTCCCTGGAAGACCTGCCGTCTGCTCCTGGGAGGTGATTTTTTCCCTGTTTTACACATAGGAGAAGTGAGGCTCCGGAGAGGGAAAGAATTCCCCTAAGATGGAACAGTAATGCGGAGGCTGTGATGTGGAGCCTTAGAGGTCAGATTCCAGAGAGGGGCTCTTCTTCCTACGAGGCACCAGCCACAGGGGTCCAACTCCTTCGTAGCCTTGTGGGGGCTCTTTGGTGAGGGGCTGTTCACAGTTTCCTGAGTTTGCAATGTGGCAATTATCTAGGACCAAGAGAAAGAATTCTCGAAGAGCAGCAGCTGGGGTCTCTTGGTCCATTCCCAAACAGTTCTACGGCCACAGTATATTTACTAGGGTCCTTGGCGATGGCCAAAATTCCAACTAGGGGTGTGGAGAACTCGGTTTGACCCCAGTCCCCCGCTGCCGTTTCTTTCATTAGTTCAGCTGAGCTGCTTGAGGGCCAGTATATCATCCCGGGATACGGGATCCAGAGACACAAGTATCCTGCTACTCTCGGGCCACCCAGCACTCTGCGGGTGGGGCTGGTGTGGGAACCCGACTCCTGTGGTCCAATTTCTTTGCTAATGCTGGCTGCTCCAACAGACGTGCTCATGTACAAAGCTTATATTGGATGGTGATTCCATCATCAGTTTAAGTTTTCCCCCTGAAAATTCTGGTTTTTCATTGCTTCTCAAATGCACACTTTTAAATTCCAACATAGGGTCAGGTCCTTTCTTGTCCCTGTGTACGTATGTGACGTGTCTATTTTTCTCGAGGTACTTAGGAAGCTGGGTGTCCACATCTGGTGCAGTTCAGGAGAGCCGCTCTTCTTGTTGGAGGAGGGAGGGGTTGGAGCTAAGGAGGCTCACAATCACAGTTTCAAATCGGCCTTAATTCCTCCCTCAAATCCAGCTGGATCTCTCTGGTCAAAATGTTCTCCCTGGTTCTCTGGAAAAACTAATTCAAATATTTGCCGTTTTCTTCAAACCTTGGATCTCTCCTCTCGTCTTTCGTTCTGGAAGCAGGTGAGGTCACCTGAACTCCACGGGGAACATTGCAGTTTTTCAGAGGAACATCTCCAAATTCCTTATAGCAAGCAACCCGCCCACATGTAATTCATACTCCTTTTTCCCCCTGGTTTTTAAGTTTTAAAACTGCTGTGTGTCATGGATGTAAAATGCACCTGTGTTGGGCGTGCAGCTCACTGGGTTTTTACATGAGCATGTAACCAGCATCCAGATGGAGCTGCAGATGACCCCGGCACTCCGGAAAGTTCCACACATGTCCGCAGTCAGCAGCATCTCCTCAGCTCCAGGCACGCTGCAGCCAGTAATTCACTTTATCTTCCCTGTTGCTTCCCGTCAGTGGATGACTCAGTTCCCGCATTCCTCGCTGGTCTGGCTTCTCTCATCACCCGCACTGTGTGTGGGTTTCATGGAGCCATCAGCTCTATCGGGACTCAGTTCCTTGTCCTGCCCTGTCCTGTCCTCAGCACTGATGGATGGCCCACAGTTCAAACTTGGTGGCTTCACATCACACCCACATATTCTCTCCTGGTTGTCTGAGCTGAGGTCGGTCTCTGCCTACCTGGGACCTCTGCTCAGGGTCGCCAATGGCTGCCGCTGAGACACTCAGGCCGTGTCCCTCCCGGACCACGGTGTTGTGAGTCAGTTCCCTAAAGTCGCAGGATGGCGGCCTCCCCCCGCTCGGTCTCCCCCACGTACCCCCCTTCTACGTGGCCCCCTTCCCAGTGGCCTCTCCCCACGTGGCCTCTCCCTGCACACCTTATGTCACTGCAACCTCTACAAGACCAGCAAGGGGGTGGTCACCCCTCAGTCATCAGAGTTGGAGTCTCACAAAACATAACATAATCTCGGGGGACACTCCCACCTTTGCCGTGTAGCACAGCCTGTCCAGGAGTGATGTCCATCACCTCTGCCACATGACACAGGGAAGCACGTCCCAGGGCCCAGGGCACTTGGGGAGGAAGTTACTCAAAGAATTACGGAGACCATGCCACCTGCTCACAGGAGAGTGTATGGAGCTGCACGGCCACATTTTGCCTGAGACACTGACAACCAGTTTCCCTAAGTGTTGTGCTGATTTATGCTCCTACCAGCAGTATATCAGAATTCAGATCTTCAACTCCTTACCAACGTGGACGTGACAGTTTTGTGGTCTTGTTTTTCACCAGCCTGGACACAAGGATTCTGAGAGAGGATGGCCTGGTCATACTGGCTTGTTTATTGTGACATCAATCAAAAGTAACATTTTGAAGGATGATGGCAATCCATGTTGACATGCTCTCTGGAAGCATTTATCTGGATTAAAATACTTAAAACCAGGTGCAGGTCTGTCAGGCTTGCATTCCCTTTCTTGAGATGTGTTATCTGGGTTTCTAGGAGGGCTTCCCAACATTTGGATGAAAAGTCATCTTTGTGCAGCTGTGAGGACAGAAGGAGCCCAGACCCAGGCTCCCCTCTGGGCGGGCGGATCCCCCATCAGACCCCGGCAGCTCCGTGACTACCTACTGTGGGGACTGCGTCATCACCTCGAGAGGCTGACTCATCAGCCATCCACTCGCCTCAGGCTGACTCACGCTCAAGCCCAAGGTTCTTTCTGCATTTCTTCTAAGCCTCCTTCAGGCCCACTGTGTATTTGATTGCTAAGTTCCTCTAAAATTATTAGCACAGGATCCTTGGTGAGAACAGAGTGAAGTATTTGGAATTAGTTTCTTTTAAGTGGCTCCAGTTTGGCACCTGCTAACTTTCAAAACATCTTCCAGAAAATGACCAAAATTCTCCACTTGTGTCTGCCCATAAAACACACTGTGCCTCTGACATTTGCTTCTCATCACACTGTAAGCACATAGAACATCCTTTTCGTTGAATTTTAAAGAGAACACAAGGAGCTACTCAGAAATCTAGAAGTTGATTTCACTGGCCACTCACACAGAAGGCTGCCCTGTCTTAGTTTTCAATGTGTCAGTAGGCTGACGAATGTGTTTTTGCCTCTGTATTTTGAACAGCCTGGGTGGAAGGAAACACAGCCCAGAGGGGAAAATCAATTGGCAAAGGCAAAGGCAAAGGCAAAGGCAAGAATTCTCTTAAAATCCATCATCATCATCATCATTATTGTCATCATCATCGTCATGACCTTTTCTAAATACATTCACCCTAGAGCAATCCTTTTAATGCAGCTCAACTCTAAATACTATGTGAAAATGAGAAGCATTTTCAAGCATTCATAAGTAGTGACACATGTCACCTGGTGTGTGATTACTTGTCTATGGTGCTTCGAGTTAAATACACTTGAATTTCCTTTGCGCTTCTGAGTATTTCTTTTGTTCCTAGTTTCTAGTTCCTCAAGGTTCATGGATGACCCTCATGGACAGTGGAGACGAGAGACTCTTCACCCACATGACTGGACACAAGTCGTGTTTTTCTTCCTACTGATTTCCGCTCATTCCCCTAAGAACCACCTGAAACCGGCAGGTGGTTCAATGGACATTTAGGAGTTCCAAATTGTTTAAAAACTAACCCATGCTTAGCTGCCTGGGATCTACAAGGAACTATGATTTAGCCTAATTCCCAGTGCTAACACCTTGCTTTCATGCATATACCTGGTACACAAGAAAAAGATGCTATTGATTTTAAAAATCGTTAAATTATAGAAGTAGTAAGAATTGAGAATTTTATGGGCTATAGTGCAGCTAGGTTAAGACCCTTTGCCTGTATCATGGGAAATACAGTGACTCAGATGGAAAAGTATCGAATTGAGGTGGCTAGAATGTGGGGCAGGCATAGCTGGCAGGAGTGATTCATGGACCACTTTAGCCTCTAGGTTGTGTGTCCCCAACACTGACCCTCTGCATCTGCCAACGTCACCGTGCTTTGTGAGGAGTCAGGCTTTGTGGCCCCGAAAGGACAGCTCGACTAAAAGTGGTCTTTCCTTTCCTTGCCTCAATTTTTTCTGTTCTTTCTCCCTGCCTCCCTGTCTCTGTTTAAGGAAACTTGGTGATTTTTCTAGATTTCTTTGAGGGGAAAAAAGAGCAGATTTAAATGAAGTCATTGTGGGAATAACACCATGTGGCTGTGTTTACACCAGGCAAGTGATTCCTTGTGCAGTATTATGTGGTCTGATCTTTTTGTTCTGTGGCAAAGACATCTTGTAAGCCAGAGCAGAACTTTCTGGGTCAATGGACAAAGTGAAATGCAGATTAATAGAGGATCAAACCATTCACCTATCTGAAAACCAGTCTCTTGGGGCTGAGTTACTAAAGTACCAAAGTTACTAAAATACTGAAGCTACAAAGGCACTAAAGTTACTAAAATTGCAAAAGTATGAAAGTTACTAAAGTAGGGGAGATGTCTTGGGGGGTTTTGTTTTTCCTTTTGGTTACTAAAAAACATCACAGATTATCTAATGCTTTAGAATTTACAAAGCATTTTCTCTTCCACATGCATTTTATAGATTTATTCTCTTAAAAGCCCTGTAATTTAAGTGGAGCAGTTATTCGTATTTCATAAAAAAAATGCAGTACAAATAGTTGAATGACCTGCTCTGAACTACCCAGAGTCATTCCTGACCCGGACAAATATTCATTCATCCCTTTGTTCATTCATTCATGTATTTATATGGCAAATGTGGTTAATCGCTACAGGTTTCCATCAATTCTGACACCCTGAAAAACACAGAGATTATCTATCCTAATCAAACTTGACTGTATGGGAATATGTTTGATGACACTAAATGATGTTACCTTATTTTAAATGTATACAACATTTTAAAATAAAATATTAATACATTAAACCACATGTTAGGAAATGAGGATGCAGGACAGAGTCATGGTATGTGATCAAATAAATATGAATTAGCTTTTCTTTAAAAGAAAAAAAACCCTGGCGACTTTCCAACAGCACTACACCTGCTGATGCCTGACGCTGACCATGTGTCTGGTCTCCTCCTATACCTGCAATCTCCTCAATAGCATATAATCAGGTAAACCACCAACATTTAAGAGGCAATCTTAAATTATTTTCTAGATGCCTGAGTACTAAATCAAAGCCTTCAGGTGATACAAATGATGATGAAATGAGCAATATCTTAAATATTAGTTGTTTGTCCCATTATATGCCCTAGAGATAATGCAAATACAAAATTTTTCTTAAATACAACAGCATGAAAAACATGAATATCTTGGAGACTACCTGACTAATAAATAGGTCATCTTATTGAAAATACCAAAATGCAAAGACACTTCACATGCAGTTTTAGTGTCTGAGAATCTATGTTAGTGATCAAGACAAGTCAAAAGAATATTTGCTTTTGCAATTTACCTGCGCTGCACTGAGGTTGTATGGAAAAGAATTATGAACTTAGCAAGAAGTTTTGGAAACAGAAATTGACATGAAATAACTGTGAATAAAAGTTTAACAAAAAAGAAAACGAAAAAAGTTTAACGAAGGTATATCTGGAAGATATTATGCAGTAAAATATGTTAGCTATAAAAATGATACAGCCTAAAAATTTATAGACATCCTGGAAAGAGTGAAGTCGAAATCTTTCTGTTCCTTGAAATATATTTTTTTTGGTAAATGCATTTTACACAAATGAGTCCTTAGCTAAGTAACCATTACCCAATTTAAATAATGGAATCACAATTCAGAAAATTGTGAAATGGGAGGGTGGCTGCACATGAAAGGAAGGTCTGGAAAAGTCAAGTGGAAACAGGTTTTAAAGGAGCATAATGAGTGGGTTAAAGTTGATTTATTGAGAAAATTACTGTATACAGCGTAACCACAGGCATATAAGTATTATTTTTTTAAGGTTGTGAGTTCAGCCAAAAATAAAGATGTAGAAAAAGAAATAAAAATTCCATACCCAAATATATGTTTTCTTTTCCAAAAACATGATCAAATATTCTTTGAAGTCAATGTTCAAAACCAATAATATTGTCAGATATTGCAAGTCATTACATATTCTTCATCTTAAACGATAAGGGCAATTTTTAGAGTTTGAAAGTTAGGATGGGTAACCAAAATGTTGCTATAGAAAGCATATATTTTTTGAAATGTACTGGAAGCTCTTTTTAAAACAATAAAATGATACAAGTTTAGAAATACTTTTCTACCAGAATTTGAACAATAAGATTCAAGATTAAATTCACACTCAAATGTGAGCTTTGTACTTTTCTGGTTTTCATCAGCAGTCCATCTCATTTCAAACCTTTAAAGAAGACTCTGAACTTGAGACCCTGCACTGGCTTTCCATTGGCCCTTCATGGTTCAAAACTTTAACTCACTTAATGGTTCTCCAAATTAATGGTAAGCAAATAACTCCAATTTATTTCAATATTTGTTTTAAAATTAATTAAAATACCAACATTTAAGGAAGAAATATTACCAAATCTCTACAATC
This sequence comes from Globicephala melas, assembly GCF_963455315.2. Taxonomy (NCBI): domain Eukaryota; kingdom Metazoa; phylum Chordata; class Mammalia; order Artiodactyla; family Delphinidae; genus Globicephala; species Globicephala melas. Next base: position 87,619,251 of record NC_083327.1, on the reverse strand, counting down.
TTCTTCATAGGGAGAAGCAGAAGAAATACTTCCTAACTCATTTTATGAGGCCAGTTTTACCCTAATACCAAGACCAGATAAAGACAATAAAGGAAAGAAAACTACAGAACAATATATGTCATGAACATAGATACAAAGAGCCTCAACACAATATTAGCAAACTGAATCCATCAATATGTAGAAGGAATTATATGTCATGACCAAGTGGGATTTATTTAAGATATGAAAGGCTGCTTTAGTGTTTGAAACTAATGGATGTAATCCATCACATGAAGAAACTGAAAAAGAAAAAAATCACGATTATATCAACAGAGACAGAAAAAGCATGTGCCAAAATCCAACACTCATTCATGATAAATAACTAGGAATAAAGAGAGACTTTTTCCATTTGATAAAACTATCCACAAATATTTACAGCTAACTTCATACTTAGTGATGAGAAACTCTAAGCCTTTCTAAGATCCTGATCAAGGCAAGGATGTCTACTCATGACTCCTCTTCAACGCCATACGTGAAGTTCTAGCTAATGCAACAAGGCAAAAAAAGGAAATAAAATGTGTACAGACAGGGAAGGAAAATGAAAAACTGTCTTTGTTTGCAGGTGACAATATCATCAACATAGAAAATTTGAAAGAATTGACCAAAAAACAAAAACAAAATCAAAAAAATAGAAAGAAGTGAAAAACCCTCCTGGAACTAATATGGGATTATAGCCAGGTTGCAGGATACAAGGTTAGTGTAAAAAATAGTTTTCTTTCCTTTATGCCAACAATGAACAAATGGAATTTGAAATTAAAAGCACAATTCCATTTACATTAACACCCCCCAAAGGATACACTGAGATATAAAACTAATAAATTATGTACAAATCTATATGAGGAAAACTACAGAGCTCTGGTGAAGAAAACCAAAAATAACTTTGATAATGGAGAGATATTTCATGTTCATGGATAGGAAGACTCACTATAGTCAAAATGGCAGTCCTTCCCAACTTGATCTACAGATTCAATGCAATCCCAATCAAAATCCTGGCACATTACTGTGTGGATATCAACAAATTGATTCTAAAGTTTATATGGAGAGGCAAAAGACCAGGAATAGATAACATAAAAGAAAGAAGAACAAAATTGGAGGACTGATGCTACTCAACTTCAAGACCTACCATAAAGCAACTGTTTTATGCATCCTGTGGTCCTGATGAGACACTAGACAAAATAGGTCAATGGAACAGAACAGAGAGCCCAGAAATAAAGCTCCATGCAGTCCACTGATCTTTGATGGAGGACTAAAGGCAGGACGTAGAGCAAGGACAATCTTTTCAACAAATGGTGCTGGAACACCTGGACGTCCACATGCAAAAAAAAAAAAAAAAGAATGAGACACAGATCTTACACTTTTCACAAAAATTAACTCCAAATAGATGATAGGCTTAAATGTAAAATCATAATGATAAGACTCCTAGAAAATAATATAGGAGGAAACCTAGATGACATTGGACACGATGAGGCATTTTAGATACTACACCAAAGGCACAATTCATAAAAGAAATAATTAACAAACTGGACTTCATTAAAATTAAAACCTTCTGTTCTGTGAAAGACAATGTCAAAAGAATGAGAAGACAAGTCACATACAGTGGGAAAATATTTGCAAAGGCACTTCTGATAATAGACTGTTATCCAAAATACACAAGGAACTCTTACAGCTTAACAATCAGAAGACAAGCAACCTGATTAAAAAAATGGGCTAAAATCTTAGCAGACACCTCATCAAGGAAGGTATACAGATGGCAAATAAGCATATGAACAGATGCTCCATATCATGAATCATCAGGGAAATGCCAATACAACCAGATACCACAACACAGCTATTAGCATGGCCAAAATCCAGAACACTGACAACACCAAATGCTGGTGAGGATGTGGAGCAACAGGAACGCTCAGTCGTTGCTGGTGGGAACGCAACATGGTGCAGCCAACTGGTGCAGCCAACGGCTCTAGAAGACACTTTGCTGGTTTCTTACAAAACTAAACCTGCTCTTATCATCTGATCCAGCAATCATGCTACTTGATGTTTACCCAAAGGACTTGAAAACTTATGTTCACACAAAAACCTGCACACAGACGTTAATAGCCACTTTATGCATCACTGCCAAATCTTGGAAGCAACCAAGATGTCCTTCAGTAGGTGACTGAGTTGATAAATTGAGGTCCATCCAGACAATAGAATATGATGCAGCACTAAAAAGAAATGAGTTGTCAAGCCATAAAAAGACATGGAAGAACCTTAAGTCCATGTCGTTAAATGAAAGACACCAATGAGAAAAGGCTCCATACTGTATTATTCTAACACATGACATTCTGCAAAGAGTAAACATGAGACAGCAAAGGGCCAGTGGTTGCCAGAGGGTCAAGGTGGGGACACGAACAGGCCAAGCACAGAGGATGTTTAGGGAAGTGAAAATACTCTGTATGCTACTATAATGTTGGTTATGTGTCATTATACATTTGTCCAAACCCATAGGACGTACAACACCAAGAGTGAAGCCAAGGGTAAACTATGGACTTTGGGTGATTTTGATGGTCAGCGCAGGCTCATCAATTGTAACGAATGCACCCCCTAGTGGCCGATGTTGATAATGGAGAGGCTGTGCATGTGTTGGGGAGGGAGTGTATGGGAATCTCTGTGTCACCCTCTCGATTTTGTTAAAAGCCTCAAACTCCTCTTAAAAAATCAACCTGACTAATTAAAGTGACCAAAGATTTTGGATTAATATCTTATAAAGAGTTTGATACAGAAAATTGCTACAAGTAAAAGACGTACAATGTCTCTAATCAGCATTTGGAGAGGAAACAGCTTTATATTGTTTGATACGCAATGTAAAATTCAGGAAAAAGTGAGCAAAGAGAGGATTCAGCTCAGAAAATTGCATTACTTGGTTTACAACTTTTTTGTATCTGCCTAGGTCTCTGGGAAGCAGATGTCGAACAGGAGTCAGAAATGCAAGAGATTTATTAGGACTTAACACTTGTGACAAAAAAGAGGGGAGGAGACAACCAAGGCAGGAGAGCCTTCGGTGTGAGAGGCAGGTCTGACACGTGTGAAGGATGATGGAGAAGAAGGAGGGTTTGGTGGAAGGAGCCTCAGACGGCCCCTCTGAGAATGATGTTCATAAAGTGCCATGGGGGGGTACCTGTAATACGTAGGGGGACACAAAGGAATGAGAGGTGAAAACCCATCATGAAATGAGAGAGTAAGTGTTTCACATTCTTAATATTCTACCAAAATAATCTCACCTTCATGGAGTGTACTGTCAGCCCCCAAATCAAATGCAGAGACGTATTTTTTATCTCTATAAACTAAGGGGGTTGGAAATTGTGGTCTCAACTTCCAAGAGAAACTAACGAAAATAGTAGGTAAAAGTGTGTGAAATGCTATAACGGACGTGAATGTAGGGTGCTCTGAGGGCTCAGGGCTGTTCATTTTGCACAAGTTAACAAATTCCAGGATTACCACATTTCATCCATTTCCTGCCCCAGAATTTTAATTCCATTTAAATGGAATGATTTTAAAGTTAGTTCTTCAATAAATTTAAGAGAACACAAACTATATATAAGAAAAATGACTTTTTTCCCCCAGACATCTGCAGTTTAAATCCAGGATCCAGACGGCTGAGCGTGAATCAAACCCGTTTGGATTACTTTAATCCTGATAAATGCCTGTCAAAGCTCCAAGGCCTTTTTCATCCCCAATTTAAGTGCATCTTTCAAGATACTAAAATCTAAAGGCCACAGCATTCTGCATACAGTAGCTGGTGTTCCAACTTCCAGAAAGAGAGATTTCAATCTGGTGAAAGACCCTACGCTTAGGGAAGTCCCATGGGCTTGGAGTTTTACTGCACCTTCTTTCAAACGAGTCATTAGGAGACCAAGATCCATCTTTGGTATCCAGATGTGCTGATTATTTAAAAATGGCACATGTGTTTCAACAGGAAATAGGTTAAATATGTGGTTGTATTTTAGAAGAAAATAAAGCATTTTAAAAACCTCATTCCCAAATTTATATCTTGAGTATAGAAACAACAGGCAAAGCATTTAGCTGAAGAAAAATGAAATAAGATTTTCTCCATCATCCATCATTTTCTTCTCCTCTTTAAGAGGAAACTTTCCCAGAAGCAAGCCTGGCATTGCTGAGGCAGCCTGGAAACGAATGAAACGTGTCCCAGGCCACCAGGCTCTAGAGCTCCCGGGGCACACCCCCTCTCACGTGTCAATTGAAACAGAGCGTGTAAGACCATCTTTTTCATTGTAGAAATTCAGTAGATTCAAAGAACAAAGCAAGAATATTAGACTTGAAAGAAAATTTAGAAATGTATTATTTTATTTAGTCTTTTTATTCTATAAATATAAAAACGAAGCCTAGAGAGGTGAAGCTATATGACCAAAAATCAGTAGACAGTTGATGACAGTGGGAAAAGAAATGTCAAGAGAGGAGTTATAATCAAAGTTTTGATTTATCTAATTGTGATATTATGTTAGGGAACTATAAAAGGAGAGTAGTGTGGTGCAGGGGTAAATCTAGGTAAATCAATCAATCAAGAAACACTTAAACATACAGAAATTGATTTTATTAAGATTAACACTAAACAGAACAGAGAAAGGTTGGACTCCTCTTGGGAAAACTGACCAAACTTTGGGCAAAAATTAAAGTTAGACCATAAAACTGTATTTCAAACAGTCTACAATTTTACTGTAGCATCAAATCATATGAAGGTAGCGGAAGCAAATGTAAATTGATAAGCCAAGGTGAATGCTTTTGGCATTTATCCTGCCTGGTGTTTTCTGGGCTTCCTGAGTCTATGGTTTAGTGTCTGATGTTAATTTGGGGACATTGTCAGACATTATTGTCTCAAATCTCTCTTCTTCCCTGTCCCTCCTCCTTCTCCTTCTGGTATTCCTGTTGCATGCGGGGCATATTCTGCTCTGTTTTTCTGTCTTTGTTCTCTTTGCTTTTCAAGGCTGGAGGTTTCTACCGTGATGTCCTCCAGCTTCGGGATTCTTGCCTCAGCTGTGCAGTCAGCAGAGCCCATTAAAGATGTTCTTTCTTTCTTTTACCTTTTCTTTTATCTCCAGCATATTTTGTGGTTCTTTCTTGGAATTTCCCTATCTTCTTACATGGCTCGTCTGTTCTTGCCTGATGTGCCCATTAGAGCCAGTGGCATAATCATCACAGTGTCTTGAATTCCTGGTCTGCTGATTTCCAACATCCCACCACGTCAGGTTACTATTCTTCTGCTTCCTCTTCAGATCGTGGGCTTTGTCTTTCAGTGTGTCTTCTAATTTTTCTTTGATAGTCAGACACGATGTACCAGATAAGAGGAACTGTTGAAAGTGGGCCTTGAGTGATGTGGTGAGGTGGGGGGAGGGGAATCATTCTCTAGCCCTGCAACCGGGTCTCAGTTTTGAAGCACATGTGCCCCTGGACTTGACCATCACCAGGGTGTTGCAGGTTGTCTAGAGGGGCCTGGAGTTGGACTTCTCTCTTTCCCCGGGTCAGTTAAGCATGTGTGTGTGCATATGCACATGTGAGTGGAAACTGACAAATTGATTCTAAGTACAAAAGGTCATTAACAAGTTAGGAGGGCTGGCCATGCTTGCATCAGAATTTACTATAAAGCTACAATAATAAAGGTAGCTTGGTGTTGGCACATAAATAGTTAACTAGGTTAATGGAACAGAGTAGGAATCTAGGAATTCACCCTCACACACATGGGCACAGGGTATATGACAAAATCCCAGTACAGGACAGTCAGGAAATGATCATTTTAATAAAGGGAGCTGGAGTACTCATGTATCCATATGGGGAAGAAAAAGAGAAATTTTACCCTTACTTTGCAACGCTCATAAAACTCAAGTCTTGGTGGATCTCAGACATAAATGTGAAAGGCAAAACAATGGAGCTTCTAAAGATAATATAAGAGAATTTCTTCATGGTCCAGAGTAGGAGAAGCATTTTATAGACAAGACGCAAAACTGCTACAAACACTAACTTACTGCTAACACTTAGTTAACTTCTAACTAAATGGCAAAGGAACCCATAAGATGCTTCATGTGGAGTTTTAGTTTGTGTAATCGTTTTGAGCTCTGCCTTAATGTTTTCAGCTATATTTTCAAAGCTAAATGTGTGTTTAAAAAGTACCACACACATCATTTGAAAATTCCCTGCAGGAGTGAAGAAAGAAATTCATATATAAATGCACATATTCCTTTTTTTTAAATTGAAGTATAGTTGAATTGCAATGTTGTGCTAGTTTCAGGTGTACAACATAGTGATTCAGATATATATATACACACATATGTATACATATATATATATATATATAACTAGTTATATATATATTTTTAGATTTTTTTCCATAACAGATTATTACAAGGTATTGAATACATTCCCTGCTCTATACAGTAGGTCCTTGGTGTTTATCTATTTTATATATAGTAGTTTGTATCTGCTAACCCCAAACTCATTATTTATCACCCTCTCTTTCCCCTTTGGTAACCATAAGTTTGTTTTCTATATCTGTGAGTCTGTTTCTGTGTTGTAAATACGTTCATATATATCATTTTTTTAGATTCCACATATAAGTGATATCACAGGATATTTGTCTTTCTCTGTCTGACTTACTTTATTTAGTATGATAATCTCTAGGTCCATCCATGTTGCTGCAAATGGCATTATTTCATCCTTTTTTATGGCTGAGTAGCATTCCATTGTATATATGTACCATATTTTTAACCATTCATCTGTCGATGGACATTTAGGTTGCTTCCATGTCCTGACTATTGTAAATAGTGCTTCTATGAACATTGGGGTGCAAGTATCTTTTTGAATTAGAGTTTTTGTCTTTTCTGGATGTATGCCCAGGAATGGAATTGTTGGATCACACAGTAACTCTATTTTTATTTTTTTAAGGAGTCTCCATACAGTTCTCCACAGTGGCTGCATCAATTTACATTCCCATCAACAGTATAGGAAGGTTCCCTTTTCTCCACACCCTCTCCAGCATTTATTGTTTGTAGACTTTCTGATGATAGGCATTCTGACTGGTGTGAGGTGATGCCTCATTGTAGTTTTGATTTGCGTTTCTCTAAAAATTAGAGATGCTGTACATCTTTTCATTTACCTGGTGGCCATCTGTATGTCTTCTTTGGAGAAATGTCTATTTAGGTCTTCTGCCCGTTTTTTGCTTGTGTTGTTTGTTTTTTGATATTGAGCTGCATGAGCTGTTCGTATATTTTGGAAATTAATCCTTTGTCAATCACATCATTTGTAATTATTTTCTCCCATTCCATAGGTTGTCTTTTCATTTTGTTTATGGTTTCCTTTGCTGCACAAAATCTTATACATTTGATTAGTTCCTATTTGTTTATTTTTGCTTTTATTTATTTTGCCTTGGGAGACTGAACTAAGAAAGCATTGCTACGATTTATGTCAGAGAATGTCTTGCCTATGTTTTCTTCTAGGAGTTTTATGGTGTCATGTCTTATATTTAAGTCTTTAAGTCATTTTGAGTTTATTTTTGTGTATTCTAACTTCATTGATTTACATGCAGCTGTCCAGATTTCCTAACACCACTTGCTGAAGAGACTGTCTTTTCTCCATTGTATATTCTTGCCTCCTTTGTCAAAGATTATTGACTATAGGTGTGTGGGTTTATTTCTGGGCTCTCTGTTCTGTTACATTGATCCATATTTCTGTTTTTGTACCAATACCACACTGTTTTGATTACTGTAATTTTGTAGTATTGTCTGAAGTCTGGGAGGGTTATGCCTCCACCTTTGTTCTTTTTCCTAAGGATAACCTTGGCAATCCTGGGTCTTTTGTGGTTCCATATAAATTTTACAATTATTTGTTCTAGTTCTGTAAAAAATGTCATGAGTAATTTGATAGGAATGACATTAAATCTGTAGATTGCTTTGGGTGGTATGGCCATTTTAACCATATTAATTCTTTCAATCCAAGAGTATGGGATTTTTTTCCATTTCCTTGAATCATCTTTTATTTCCTTTATCAACATTTTATAGTTCTCAGTGTATAAGTCTTTCACCTCCTTGGTCAGGTTTATTCCTAGGTATTTTATTTTTTTGACATGATTTTAAAAGGGATTTTTTTTAACTTTCTCTTTCATTGTTAGTGTAAAGAAATGCAACAGATTTCTGTATGTTAATCTTGTATCCTGCTACCTTGCTGAATTAATTTATCAGTTCTAATAGTTTTTGTGTGGAGTCTTTGGGGTTTTCTATATGTAGTATCATGTCATCTGCATATAGTGGCAATTTTACCTCTTCCCTTCTAATTTGGATACGCTTTATTTCTTTTTCTTGTCTGATTGCTATGGCATAGGACTTCCAATACTATGTTGAATAGAAGCAGTGACAGTGGGCTTCCTTGTCTCATTCCAGATTTTACCAGGAAGTCTTTCAGCGTTTCACCATTGAATATTACATTGGCTGTGGGTTTGTCATAAATATTTTATTATGTTGAGAAATGTTCCCTCTATACCCACTTTGGTGAAAGTTTTTATCATGAATGGATGTTGAATTTTATCAAAGGATTTTTCTGCATCTATTGAGATGACCATGTGATTTTTGTCTTTTCTTTTGTGTATGTGGTGTACCCCCTTGACTGATTTATGTATGTTGAATAAATGCATATTTCTCACTGGGAAGTACGATTATGGGGCATTGCAAAATTTGTAAGTAATCCATTTTTACAATAAATATACTTCATAATTGGTTGGGAAAACAAATTCAGAGTTGTATGTCTAAATTTTATATGGTAACAAAACAAGTGCTTGAATAATCCAAACTGTTAGCAGTGGGCTCAATGGCTAGATATTGAAATAGCACACAAAGATTTTGTCCCAAGGACTTGGAAATTATCACAAAATGATTTAAATAGAAACTAGCAGGATACTTTAATCAGACTTCATGAATACTGAGATCCCAAACTGAATATTTTGTTGTGTAGCCATTTATTTTTCTAAGGTTTTAAAATCACCATATGTATGAAACCTCCTGGATGAAGTTTCAGAGAAATTAATGTGTCCAAAACTTTAGGTGAAATTTCCATAGAAAACTGCAATTATTGACATTTGGGTCTCTGAGATGTCAAAGAAGCTGGTGCAGGACACGAGGTGCCGGGCCTGCCCCTGCTGCTGTGTTCAGACTACTCTGGGGGGATCTTCCGGGGGGGAGGTGCTAACAATCAGCCCTGCTACCCGGCCGCTCCTGGCCACCACAGTTGCTCCTGGTTCCGGGTAGGGAGAAGGGGAGGCAAGTGTTTAAACTGCAAATTGAAACCTTGTAACATCTGCGTGAAATCACAAAATCACATGTAATTACAAGTGGCTTTTTGTTCTTGACATACTGAACACAAAACTATATGAATTTAGTTGAAAATGTGGAGGCAGCATTTGACTCCTCTCTCAGGAGAATGGCCACGCTAGGAGATCAGTGGCTTCAGCCCCAGGTCGCTGGAGCCACGGTCTGGCCTCCCCAGGTGGGCTCCCCACACTCACGGTCTTAAGGTGAGATACTAAAGCTTTGACTGCTAAGTTGATTTTGACTATTTAAATTTCACATCTTTGATTGTTGGGGAGCACTGCCCAAAATAAAAAATTATGCTAATTCACAGGTTGTTCTGGTTGGTCAAGAAAAAGCACCCAAGTCTTCTCAGCATCCCATCAAACCTTGGAGTCCCTCCAGCAGAAGCCAGGAACAGGCTCCCAGGAATAGAAAGAAGTAGGGACCTGTCCAGGTAACAAGACGGCACCACAGGACACCCAGGGAGAGACAGCCTGCCCACACCTCTTGCAGGAGGGGACTCTGGGCTCAGGAGAGGTGCTGGCGGAGCGTCCAGCACCAAGCCTAGGTCCACAGTTCACTGTGCTCTTTCATCCAACATCATGGAATCCTTAGGCTTGCGGGGATGTCGTTCCCACCTGCTCGCCCCACCCGTGTGTGGTGTCTGGTGACCACGCACCTGTCCTCCAGCCCTGATGCTCTCGGGGTCCCTGTGGCCTTTGGGAAGAGCCCATCCCCTTAGTGAAAACTGCTTGGACGCAGCTCACGCACTGTGGCCACCTGTCCACTCCCATCCCTCCTGTAGCCTCCGAATGATGTGAGGACAAAGCCTACGACGCTCACCTCGGGACCCTCAGCGTCCAGCACAGTTTCTGGCCCATCGTAGGTTCTGGTGAATCTGTACAGAGGGGATTAGATTGAGGGACTTATCAAAGTCCTACCAGAGAAGAACAGGGAGGGGTTTACAACAAGAAACCAGCTTTGACATGGTGGGGCTGGGATAGCAGGGGAGACCCCAGCGGCGGGTGGGAAACTTCAGGGCCAAGGTTGGTCCTGGTTCCCACAGAGGGTCTTCTCAGCCCCTCCAAGGCCCCAGACTGATTAAGTCAGGCCCACCAGGGTCATCGTCCCCTTGGCTTAAAGGTGACCGACTAAGGGCTTTAATCAAGTATGGAATGATAATCTTAGACTTGGTTATATAAGAGGAGGAAGGCAGATTTTAGTTTTGGTGGCTAGATGCATTTATGGTGATATTGCAACATTATGTAGTTATAGAAAGCAGCTGGATAAACATATCCTAACATAAACCACAGAGAGCAGATGAGTTAAAATGGGCAATTCATTTAATTCAATACAGGAAATAGTATCTTGGCATTCAACTTATATATTCCAAATATTCACTCCTCAATGCACACAAAAATGTGAAGCCTAATAAAATACAGATTATAAAAATAAAATCTTTCATACTAGCTTTATTATAAAATACTATTTCTAAGCCCTTCTGTTATCTCAAAAATTATTATTTTTCTTATATAAGGTAGTGTAAGAGGTATTGTACAGTCTCTTTTTTAAAATAAATTTATTCATTTATTTTTGGCTGCATTGGGTCTTCGTTGCCGCGCACGGGCTTTCTCTAGTTGGGGCAAGCGGGACTACCCTTGGTTGCGGTGTGCGGGCTTCTCGTTGCAGTGGCTTCTCTCGTTACGGAGCACAGGGTCTAGGCATCTGGGCTTCAGTAGTTGCGGCGTGTGGGCTCAGTAGTTGTGGCTTGCGGGCTCTAGAAAGCAGACTCAGTAGTTGTGGTGCAAGGGCTTAGTTGCTCCGCGGCATGCGGGATCTTCCCGGACCAGGGATTGAACCCGTGTCCCCTGAATTGGCAGGCAGATTCTTAAACACTGAGCCACCAGGGAAGTCCCTGTACAGTCTTGAAGAAAGTTAAATTTCATAAAATTAACTGGTTATTGATATAGACATCGAATTTATTTGTGTATTTGAAGCCCTGTTCTCACTTTGGACACTCTCGTTCTGTAAAAACGTTGACAGGGTGTTTGTTTCAGCCCGAATTGGGTACAAAGTGTAGGCAGAGATGAGGGCTGACCTGGTGGGTCCCCCCAGGGCTCGGGGGGGAACTGTGACACAGGTAGGGAGAGACCCCTGGGAGCACAGGGTCTGATCGGCCCTCCCTCCACGCAGCCTTGGGAAGGATGCTGTGGACCCTGCATGAGAAGTTCCATCCCTGGTGTCCGGCGGCTGGGGCATCATCACTAAAGTGCTGTCTGCACGTGCATTTGACGAGTGAAAACATGAGGCCACTGTTGGGACCTGGGTCCAGGGTTTGACAGAAGATAGCAAAGATCCTTTAAGTTCTGAGTGGAGCTCGCAGAGGCTACATGGCCTTTCTCTCCACCAGGAAGGAGAGGACAGAGCTCAGAGCCTGGCCCAGGCACAGCCCTGGCGGTGCCCGGGGTCGGGGCTGGCGGTGGGACTGACCATGAGGGATTCCAGGGAGCCCGTCTCCTGCCGGTCATTCTCCTGATCCGAGCTTCCCGACTGTTCCCTCTTCAGTCTTTTATTTTCCTTTGTGGGAGAAATTCTCTGAACCATCTCTTGTGAAAGGAAGGAAGCTGCTGGCATTCCAGCTGTGCTCTCCAGTCACAAACCTTGGCGTGTTCTGTCTCACATTGTGTCCACTCTGCTGACCGACAGGCCTCGCCATTCAGGCCGAAACGCGCTCTGTCTGTACCAGGTTGGAGCAACCAGGGCGGGGAGGGAGAGACGCAGCCTCGGATAGATACATCGATTGTTTTCTAGCACCGCATCTCCAGAACACTACTTATTTATTTTTATTATTATCTCGAGCTCAGCGGTTGGTACTTCTCAGTATCAGAAACTCAGGGGTGTTCTCCACGTTTATATATGAGCCTGTCGCAGGGGCGATGGTAGGAAGCTGCCTGAGCCTGTCTACGTTTGCCTCTCGCATCTGCTGGGAGCAGCTGAGAAGCAGCAATGACCTGGGGACTCCTGGACGCTCTTCTGTTGCTTTGGGAAGGAGGCCACGGACAAACAAAACAGTCCAGAGGCACCTTCTTCAGATGGAAGAGGAATTCGCAGCTGCGTGGGTAATCGCATTCATCATATTGAACAACACAAAATGTCTTGGGCAGTTACTTTAGTCCATTTTCTGTTTTAAAAACTTTGCAGCATCAGCTAATTTATCCCTCACAAGCGTCCTCCAAGGGATTTTCTGTGATTAGATCCTTTGTGAGGATAAAACCGGGAAGCACAGTTTTGATGATGGATGTTAAGTGACTGATTATGCTAGATCAGTCCTTTTGTCCTTTGTCATTTGGAAAACAAAGCAGCAGAACAGAGGAAAGTTTAAATATCCAGTAGTGTTCAGACTCCGGGTGAAGTTTCAAAATTGCTGGAGTTTCCCATTTAATTTAACAGGATAATGGTCAAAACGTGTTGACCAAAAAGGCACACTGTGTTAGATTTTCATTCAGAAAGCTGTTTATCATAGTTGACAGCATCCCTAATCTCTGACTTCCTTAACACGTTTATACTAAGTGAAACTCAAGTTTGGGGAAGAAGCGCTTTGGGAACAGCGCTCTCGTGTTAGTCTGCCTGGTGTGTGCTTCCCGGATTCTCCGCTCACCGCTCAAGTGGAGGCCTCTGCTGGAATAAGGACCTCAGTCTTCCCACGATGAGCCCTGGTCACCATCAAGGGGCCGACGACGGGCACACGGCAGGGCCCCATGGACGATGGACCAGGCTCATCAGGACAGCATCCAGGAGTGGGGAGGGAAGGCCCAGGAGAACGTGGCTTCCTTTTCTTTAGAGATGGAGTGATCCATGGTGTTTCAGAGCTCGAAGTAACCAGAGGTATTGAAATAAAAGTGCTTCGACTTCTCGATGACCAAGCCCATGTTGGAGCAGTGAAGTGAGTCTCCGTGTTTGCAGCTGCTCAGCCCCCGCTTCCCAGTGCAGGACACTCCAAACCCTCCACTGCACTCAGACCCCAAGGCCCAGGTATGTGTGTGAGTCCCGAGCTGCCCTTGGTCCTACACGTAACAGACCTAAGAGCGAACAGGGAAATCAGCCATGTTCCACAGGCAGCACTCGCTCACGGGAGGACAAAAGGAAAATCGGCAAGCACTGGAGATTCTGCTTGGTGCTATGACAACTGGGAGTCTGCAGGGATGCACAGGGTTACAGTCTTCTCAGAGGTGAGGACTTGAAGTGCGGGGCTGGTAAGCCACCTGCCCGAGTTCACAGACCCTGCCGCCTGCCCAGGCCCCTTCTGTGTCGTCCGCTGCGTGAGGCGTCGTCTTCGTCAGAATCCACGAGCCTCCGCTTTCTGTGAGAGTTTGGCCTTTTGAGAGTGAATATAACTTTATCGTATGTGGATTAAATAAGCCAAATGGCAAGTTCTGGTCTAACTCAGCATCACTCATTCAGGACGTTTGAGGAGTCTGGGCACAGATTTGGCTGAAATAGCCAACTGTGCGAAGGACACGCCTCAGAGTATAGTTTTTAACTTTCCAGGTCTCACGTATGGAATATGGCAAACTGAGTTCTTTTCTGCCCTGTAGGAGGGACTCTTTTATAAATATTTAACTGTTTTAACCAGTTAATTGAAGTCTAATATTGCCCCCAATTTAAACTCAAGCAGATTCTCCTTCCTTTTGCTGCCAGTGATGGAACAATCCCTGTGTAGCTTCAGGCTTGTGAGCTGCGCTGGAAATGGTTCTGTATGTGTTGGCATAGTTAGGAGTTTGAAGTAGAATGCTAAGTGCAGTATTAATTTTAAGTATAAGCAGTTTATTTATATGAGAAAAGCAAAGCCACAGCCTAGCCTTAGGAAAGTGTTACAGATTTAGCAAGGTACAGGTTCCACAGTCATCACTCTTTTTCTTTGTAGACGACAATTCACGCATTGAAATATTCGAGTCCTATCGGGTGATGCCTCTGTTAGCTTTTCTGATGATGCAGAGAGCTTTAGAAGCTCTTGCCCAGGAAGCCACTCAGCAGAAACGTTAGGGAGATCCTAGGCTTCCGTCACCACTGTTTTCATAAAGGAGCAATCTAGTCTAAACACAGACAAAGACGCCGTAGGGTAAGGATCAAATAATCCCTGGCAGAAACAAAACAAGAATCAGAGATCAGTCTCTTCCATGTCTTCACCTGCCCTTTGGTTGTAGCAGGTTGTCCTCACGGTCCATCTCTGCATCTCCCTGAATCCTTGCCCTTCCTTCCTCCCCGAGGCCAACCCCGTGTCCAAGAGACTCTCACCCTCTGGCCTGGTCTTCTGTCTACACAGGCTCCATCACAACAGACACATTTCGGCCCCCTTTGCTTTTATTTCCCCACCTACCACCATGGTTGCATTTGCCCCCCCAAAAGGCATGTTGAAGTCCTGACCCCTGGTGCCTCTGAATGTGGCCTTTTATGAGCAAGTTAAGGTGAGGTCATTAGGCTGGGTCCCCATCCCACAGGCCCACAGGGAGAAGCCCCCCGGGGACAGGGGCCAGGAGGGAGGCATGCATCCCATCCTGAGGAGAGCTTGTGGTCACCAGCCCCACTAGACGCTGGGCCTCCTGATGGCCCTGCCGACCCCTGAATGTTGGAGGTCTGGCCTCCAGTCCTCCAGAACTGAGAGAATGCATTTCTGAGTTTGAGCCGCCCCAAGCGTGGCACTTTGCTGCTGCGGCCCTGGGGTACTTGTGCACTAGGAACCTCTCAAGCCGCTGCCCTGCCCCCGTCCACCTTTTGCCTCATTGCACATGGCTCCACATTGTCCGTGATCTTCGCTCCTGTTCTAATTTCTTGTCTATTTGGGTGCTTGTTTGTTCCTTACCCTCCTACAATCTCAGGGGATGGTGTTTGGAGACGTGCTTGGTACCTGTGGGATGGTGTACAGAGGTTGGTGGCAAGATCTTTCTCCTCATTCATCATCACAGGCCCTTTGAGAGACCTTGTCACCTGTGACTCAGATTAGTAAGGCAAAGCCAGCCTATAGCACAAAACAGCACCTTTGGATGCAAAGTTTAAAGAAGGACGGCTCTGGTTATACTGCGGCTCTTGGGGGCAACTCCTCCCTTACACATCACTTCTCCCGTCAAAACACATCCTGTTTCCATCCACACATCAGGAAGCACTTGGGCAGTGCTGGTGCAGCCCCTGGGTTTGCTTTTAATCTCGGTTATAAACCACCTGGGTGATGCCACAGCCCGAGACCAGGCACAGTCTCAACCCCTGTCACCTGTGGATTTTCATGAAGTGGCTTTCGTCACCGCACTGGTTCTCCTCTGCACTGGCCCATGTGCACCGTCTGGTTCTCATTAGCAAACTGGGAACTGGGTGGTCCTGACGAGGATTTGAAGAGTTCACGGAGCCCCATCACCGGACCCGCTGCTCCCCTCCCTCCGTCTCTCTCTCAGTTTGTGGTTTTGTCTACAAGGCTGAGAAATATGAGAGCAATGGAAACAGAGGCGACACTTTGAAGATAAAAAAGTTTCTCAGGACGATCTGCTCCTGAACCTATAGATGTGTCCCCATTTTCCATTCTCCCTGACACCAGTTCAGTTCAACTAAGCTGCAGTGACCCTGGGAACACAGGGCCTTCTTAGATCCATGGGAGCCAGGATCAGGTGACCGCTTGTCCTTAGTGATAATCCTGATATTGGAAGAGCAGCAATTTAACCTCAGATGTGAGAGACGGTCGGTTAACTAACGAAACGATATTTCTGCCCTGTACGATACCTAAAATATTTATGGTTTCTAATTTGGGGAAGTTTTATTTTATAATTTGAAAAAAAAAACACTAGCTAAAGCGTATTAAGGGGGTTATGTTAGTTTGCTTAAGCTCTGCAGACTGTTGCCCTGGGCACGTCTATTTGTATAAACACACCCACACATGCCGCTTAATCTATGTCTTTGTGCCCACGGTGCCGGGTCACATCGATGGGACAGCAGTCGCAAACGATACTCTTATTTCAAAATTTTGCTCCCCCCTCATGTGTAGTTCACGGGAAGAAAGCAAGCACAGACTTGGGAGCTGAGTTTCCGTGTTGGTTTGTCCTGTATTGTGTTCACCTTTTCACATCCAGTGCTGTTAGAGACCTGGAGACACCTGACGTCCGTTTTCTTTTTCTTGTATTTTATTTATAATTTTTTCTTGAAGTACTAGGAAAAGTCTAAGTACTGTGAACCCCCATCTTAACAAAAGTGACATCAGCTAAATTCCTTCCAATGGTAAATTAAAACATTTGACTTGACATCTGTTGAATTAATTACTCATGAAATGCTTATATATTGACACTGCTTAAAAATTTATACCAGTTTTGGGAAAGGCAAAATCACAGCACGAATGAATCAAGACAATGTCGCTTTGTTGAATTTTTATTGTGTGTTTCATACTGTTTATGGAAAAAAATTCTTTGCTGAAGCTTGAAAAGCTAGACATGCCTGTGGTACTTATAAAAGTCAGTCTGGTGCTTCCAGTAACCCACTTGGTACGGGCACAGGACCAAGAAAACCCTCCTAGAGGTGAGGGCGTTCCTGCTACTTGCAAGCACTTCAGCTCTACCACAGCTGACCCTCAGGGGGTCACACAGCAGAAAACGAGCTGCTCTCAGACCGGTTTTGCGAGGAAGTCTCTTTCCGACCACCTCCCTGAGCTCAGCAAGTGCGGCACCGGCTGGGCCTGGCGCTGGCCACTCTGGGCTTGCATCTCTGCCCCTCCTGGACACCAGCCGCTCAGACCCGCCAGGGGCCCCTGGCTCTGCCCCTCTGCTCGGAGCTGCTCTCCCTCCCGTCCTCCGTCCTTGTCTCCCTTCCGAGACGGGAAGAGAATCAGGTCCCCAGAGGGCTTCCCCCAGCCCCATCCTTTTCTTCCAGTGCTGCTTGTCGTCCAATGGCTAAGCCTCTCCTTGGGTGAGGGGCCTGCAGGGACCTCTAGGGGACCCCAGTGGGGATCTGCCTCTCGGGTCCTCAGGTCAGGATTCAACACCCGGAAAAAGGCACGTGGGTTACAGCCAACGTCTCTGTCTTGAACATATGATGTGTGAGGACAGATCATCAAAAGAAAGGAATCTGTCACCCATCTCAGGAAGGAGACCAAGCCAATGCAGCAGAGAGAGGGCTGCCCAGACGCCCCGTGGGGTCCCAGGGCCCCAGCAGAGCGAGGATTTGCTCCTCAGTGTTGGGACCAGGCTGTGGGCCACCCCTGGGTGCATGCGGCCGTGAGAGGTTCATACATGGGGAGATCAGGGCCACAGCCCAGGGCCGCCCCACAGCAGATGGGAGTGGATTTCACACCATGGATGTGGTCGGCCTGCACGCTCAGATGTCCTTGCAAACGGCAGTGGCTGGAGCTTCCACCGTCCACCCCCTGCTGTCCCGTGTCCTCAAGGTTGAAACTGACACAGGAAGCGAATACGTGACACTTACTGCTGACGGGTACTTTGGAAAGAAAAGCCTTACGGGAGCAGGTCCTCCAGGGACCAACCGGTGACACTGTGTCCGGAAGGATAAATAAAGCGTTTATGACCATGTGTGTCCTCCAAGAAAATGGCTATTCATGGGTAGATCCATTAAATAGTGTGTAGTTAATTGGGTCTCATGGTTATTTTGCTCTGCGGATCCTTGGTTTCCAGGCCACAGTCCTCTTGGGGGCAGAGGAATAGCTTCTTTAAAACCGATGCGACTGTTTATTGATGGCAGTGTGTAGAGGGGCTCACCCACCGCCACCACTGGGAGCGCGCACGAGCGGTGGCCCCGGGCGGGCAGCACTTCAGTAACCTAGTCTCTCCTGGAGTTGTCTCCGCGCCTCCGTCACCCCGGGGCAGTTCCTTTCCTGACTGGGAGACACCTTATTTTATTCTCTGGTTTTAGCTTGTTGTTACTCGCGGGCCTTTGACTTTAGCTGACCCTCCGTACAGACCAGAGCAGAAGCCCCAAACCCCATTTTGAAGGATGAGCCGTCCAGGCCCGGCGGGCTTAGGAGGCGCGCGAGCCTTACTCTTCCCATCGCCTTTGCTACACAGGAAACCGCCCCCAAGTTTAGTGGCTACAAAACGCTCTAAATCACACTGCTCTCAGATCCGCAGCTTTGCAGGGCTTGGGGGCAGCAGCTCACCCCTGGTCTCTCGGCCGGAGGACCTGTGTCCCCGCACCTCTGTCCGGGCGCCTCCCAGCACGTGGCCTCCCGTGGAGGGGGACCTCGCCCGGGGCCGCCTGCTCTGCGGTCCGACGGGAACCGGGAGGGGTCTAGTGGCCAGGCTGTGCTAAGCTGCGCGCAAGTGCAGCGAGGGAGGGATGCGCCCAGCGGCCCCACCTCTGCCCCGGAGTGGTGCTCCTTCCCCGCTGCCAGCCTCGCTCTCCATGCTCTGCTCACCATTTCCAAGAGATGCTGCTTTTGCTGAATTTCAAGTCTCTGCTTTGCTCAGTTGTACCTGAACTCACACTCACCCTGCACGTTCAATGCAAACTCATCTTGGTCACCCCTCATATGACCGTTCCATTGTACCAGAGAGATGTCAGGAATAATGCGCAGTAATCAGTAGTCACATTTAGAGTCTGGTAAAGAAAACGGGACGTGAGTCCCTCAGGGGCAGAGAGGAAGCAGCAGTGGTGACGAGCTTCCGGAGAACAAGGCTCGGGCTACGCTTCATGGGGCGGCCTTCAAGGCCTTCCCAGCAGTGGCCTTTTCTCCCCTCACTACTGAAATCTCACATTTCTGTTTGAAAGTGTGAAAGTTCTGAAGGCCCGCCCACTGGGCTGCTCCTTCTTCCTCAGACTGTGCTGAGGGTATTACGTACGGAGTAGAAGGTAAAACAGGGTCCTGGTCTGATTAGGAAGGAAACTCGGGGGACACAGAATGTGTGTGGCTGCCCACTGGGGTGTCAGGACCACCAGACCCTAAGTTTGGGGCACGACAGTTGTAATCATCCCGAGATTGTAGAACTCGGACTTGTGATAATCGTTGTCAATCCGCTTGGTTTCAGTTACAAGGAGAGAAGTGAAGTCAAGGATGAAGGAGGTGGGGGATGGGAAGGGGACCATTGAGACCAGGATCGGGGTCCTGAGCACAGATGCTTTGCAAGGTCTACATTATGATCCATGAGAAGAAATGGGGTTAGGGGTAAAAGTGAAATGAACCAACTCAATCAGACTTCCCGACGACCACGGAGCATGAGGGGTGAAGAGACCTGTACAAGAGCACAAACGCCATGTCGAGCATCAGCTGGATAAACAGATGCTGGGACAGAGGCCACGAGAG
This sequence comes from Globicephala melas, assembly GCF_963455315.2. Taxonomy (NCBI): domain Eukaryota; kingdom Metazoa; phylum Chordata; class Mammalia; order Artiodactyla; family Delphinidae; genus Globicephala; species Globicephala melas. The sequence continues at coordinate 87,599,604 of NC_083327.1, read as the reverse complement.
GAGAAAGCCTCCCTCCTGCCTGCAGAAGAGTCATCTTCCTGGATGTGGCAAGCATGGAAAGGACATCGCCACATCTGCCAGGACTCGGGCTGTCCACTCAGCTATTTCACCAGAGATGTTTAAATTAGGGAGAGCCAAAGTCTGTTTGAACTCAGTACAAAAATAGCATTTGCGCTATTTGCAGACTTCTCTACCAGATTTAATTATGGTCTTTGCAGTCAGGTAAATGCCCTACACTCTTTTTTTTTTTTCCTTTTCTTCTTTTGGACTGTTTTCCAGACAAAATTTTCCTCTCTTTCAAAAAGCTATAATTATGTCAAGGAATTGTCAATAAATTATACTCATTTAATTTTATTATGGGAGTGGAGGCTTGAGATGTGTGACTGATGGTGAAATATCAGGGTGTTGTATTTGAACCACACTTTCCAAGAGTCAGTTGGGCATTTTTAGAACCTTCAAGAGTTAATGAACAGAATAATGATGTTAATTTCAAGCAAGCAAGTCCAGATGGAAAATAGGAAAGAATAACAAATTTTTACCATAGCGGTAAGCTAAAACATTCATGTTACAGAAAAACAGCAAAGCAACAATTCTAGAAAGCACCCTCTTTACTTCTCTTATGGAAAATGTTTCTCTTACAGAAAACAAATATATATGTATTTAGGTGAGAAAATGTCAGTGCATTTTCGTTTTTCATCGTTGGCTGGAACCAGCACAGTTATTTGTATACGTCATCTCACTACTGCTCATTTCCAGCAGGATCAAGGATGACTTGCACGGTCACACCACACCTGTATTTCGGTTAGCATGTGGCCACCACAGATGGATCCTGACTCTGTGAGCTCTCGGTGTAGAACCAGGGACTTTCTAAGATGGCTACTGGGGACAGATTGCTGTGCCAGAACATGGAGACACCCCAAATCTCTGCAACGCCATCCTACAGCTGGTACGATTCTAAAAGATGGCTGGAAACTAGTGTAGGGGGGTGACTAGCAGTTGGGGTGAGAAAACTGCACAACCTCTGATGGGTCATAAGGGATGCTGGCCCCAACTGAAACAGAAATCCATCTATCAGCACGAGTAGGCACAGGAAAATTAAGTTATATAAAAAGTACCAGAAACTTAAAAAGAAACTAGACTCAGGAAGTAACAGGCATGTATGGATACCTAGAATAAAGGGGGCCAAGCTGAACAGAATAATTGGAGGAAGCAGGAGGGGGAAAAGTAAATTAATTTGTGCACACACACAGTTTGTCAGTGATATTTGTTCTACATCAAACTGTCATGAAAAGATACAGTCTGTGAACAAGAAGTAGTTAGTGCAGGTAATGAATCTCTCTAATTTGAAGACAAACAGACAAAACTGATCGCAACGAGCAGAAGACTGGTTATTGCAGGAAAGAAAATTGAGAAAAGTTAAGGTGCAGCTTGAGGAAGGCCAATAGTCCTGAGAACAACAGAAACAGGGTCTTGGGACCCCGGGAAAAAGCCAAGGAGACAGACCCCACCTTGCCTACCCTCTAACTGGGGCTGGCTTCACTGTCAACCATATTTTCCAAACAGGATTGAAGAATGTATCTATTTTAATTAGGCGGAACCATCTGAATTTGCAGATATTCACCTGTCTTTGACCAGACCTGCGAAAACAAAGGCGTTGCCATGTTGTTCATTTTATTTATCATTTAGTCACCGTGACTTATGCTTTTTCTACTGCATGAAGCCCAGGACTGGCTCTGGGTGGTCCTGAGAGCACTGCCTGGCTGCGTCCAGCGGCCCTAGACTGGGATCCCCTCCCTCTGTGTCCTTGGAGGAGCCGTCGACACCGCTGAGTCTGTAAAATGGGGATGATATCGTCGACTTCAGAAAGTTGTTTCAGGGAAAAATGAAACGAAGGACAAAAGTCCCTTGCACTTTGTCTGAAACATGCTCAAGAATGTCAGTCCTCACAGCTCCTGTTCCTGAAAGCGCCCCCTCCTCCCGGGACGCCCCCAGCCCTGCTGGAAGCAGAGACAGGCCAGGCCGTCTTCCTCATTTCTGCCCCCGTCCACTCGATGGCGGCTCTGCCTTGGAGTCTGGATGGCCGTCAGGTCACTCCCACCTCAGCTTTCAATGCTTGGCTTCTCTCCTGTTTGGCTTCATGCATTTGAGCCAGACTCATGGAAAGCAGCCTCTAAATTGCAATTGTGAGCCGACTCCACCTGACGTCCAGGTGGGCACAGCCCCGCCGGCTTAGGTGACGGAGAGGTGAGGGCAAAACAGCAGGATGGACATCCAGATGGACTTTCTAGTAATCCCAGTGGAACCCAGGACTTTCTAACATGGTATCTGCTGGGCTTTACCAAATTTCCCTTACCACCAGCAACCTTTTAATCCTGAATGAGAATTAGCTTTTTCAATTAATCTACAAATGTAAGAATGAAGGAATCACTCATGAGAGCAGTGTGTGTTGAAAGAGGGATGATTTGAATCAAGCTGCGTTTTTGGATTTTTACCTTTCACCAAGCCTGAAGACATGATTACTTTTCAAAATTTCCTTTTGGTAAGCCTGGCATGCCATTTTATAACACTGACGATTTTTTTAATTTATTCAAGCTGAGGATTCAGAACTCTTTGAAAGCAGGAGTTGTGGGTTGCTGCATCTGTGCCCAATAAGTTTTCGTCTTGCTGTTTGAAGACCTAGTTATAAACTATGTGGAATAAAGCAGTTCTACCTACTCACAGGCTAATTTTTATTGCCAATGTGGATTAAAACCCACATCCATACTTTATGTCTAGTGGGTTTTACCACTGATACAAACCACAGTGTTGGAAAGGATTCCAGAAAGTGGCTGAAGGTAACGTGGCCGACACCCCAGCTTCTTCCTGATCATCTTCAGACATCCGTGGACACCTACGGAAGCCTGGAGGCTTCCAAATCAGCACATAAAAATGCAACCGTGGTGGGTGAGGAACCACTCAAAGCAAAACAGCGTAAACTAGAGATAAATTCCATTTGTGAAAATGAGAATGGTTTCCAAGGGGCCAAGCAATGAAATCTGGAGGAAACACGAATAAGAAGGTAGGTGGGCCCTTCCAGGGCGTGAACGGCACCAAGCACTCACCAAGAAGGGACTCCTGAGGTCCCCCTCCCGTATCTGTAACACAGGGGGTCTCTTCAGAGGACTGGTGTCTGTTGTTTCACATTTGTGGGCCTGTCTACTGAGTCAACCAATTCTCAAAACTTGTACATGTTTTTTTTTCTTTTTTTTTGCAAAAGTAAAAAGAAAAAGTAATAAAGCTATTGTCTTCATTGTAATTAGTGAAGAGCTAGACATGTTTTTTTACATTTGTTATTGGTATTTGGTATTGCTGGGTTCTATCATAACAAATATGGAAGTAAGTTAGTGGGTGGTGAGAGTGGAAATGTATGTAGACTTCTTATTAGGTTTTAATTCCAATGGCCCAACTGTAAGTAGCTTTTTTATTCCAATGGCTATAATTTCACTTTTTTCACTGCTAGGTCTATTATCTGAGCACAGTCAGGACAGGTTATAAAAAGTGATAATATGAGATTAGTGATTAGAGGCCAGAGAATATCTTTTTCACTGAACAAATTTACACTGAACAAATTTAAATAAATCATTTCTTCATTAGCTATTTATTAAGCACATCTCAGGAGTGAATATTTGTTTATCAGAGAAGATACAAAGGTGATCAGAGCAAAGGACACTCACTCTCTCAGGAGCTGGCAGGCCAGAAAACACATAATAACATTTTTTAATATAACCTAGGACTTTTGAAAATACCAAGATCATTTAGGAGAGGAAAAAAGTAACTCACGCTGCTTAGGGAAGAAAGGAATAACTGCGTTGTCTCCTGATGTCAAAACCCACGTGGCACAAGTGCAGCTGCAGGTGGTGCTGGACCCAGGAGCTCTTGTGCCCTGGGATCTGGTCTCACCTGTCTTTGCATCTGGTCTCTTCAGACCCCTTGTGATGAAGTTCACCTGTGGGCGTCTCCCCACTGCATGTTCCCAGATTCATGTCCAAGGGCAAGGAGGAAACACCTGTCTCTATTAACGGCCTCATGCTAAGTCCTCAGTGGATTCTGACAGGGTCATAGATCCACATTCAATTTGTGATGCTCTGATTAGCTAAGCCTGAGTTAAAGTCCAAATGAATAAACTGGAGAAAAGCAAAAACAGTTGCAGATTTAGCAGAAATCACCAGAGAAATTGCTAGGTGCAAAACTCAACATATTTCCATTCCAAAACTACTAAAACCTTTATTTTCTTGTGAGTTTACTTTTTAGTGACTTTCCCCCCTGTTTTATTGAGAAATGATTGGCATACATTAATATACATATTCATGGTGTGCAGCATGACGATCTGATATACATATATTGTGAAATGATTACCACAATAGGCTTAGTTAACATCCATCATGTCATGGAGTGTACGTGAGACCATACAGTATATTTCTTTCTCTATCTCACTTGTTTCACTTAGTATAACGTCTTTAAGGTCCATTCATGTTGTTGCAAATGGCAAGACTACCTTCTCTTTTATGGCTGAATAAAATATTCCCTTGTATATACACCACATTTTCTTCTATTCATCTATCGATGGACACTTAGGTTGTTTTCATGTCTTGTTTGTTGTAAATAAGCTGCTATGAACATGAGGGTGTGGACACCTTTTCGAGTTTGTGTTTTAATTTTTTTTGAGATATTCCTAGAAGTGGAATTTCTGGATCATACAGCAGTCTTATTTTTAATTTTTTGAGGACCCTCCATACTGTTCTCCATAGTGGCTGCCATTTACATTCCCATCAACAGTGCACATGGGTTCCTTTTTCTCCACATCGATGCAGCATTTGTTATCTTTTGTCATGGGAGACTGAAAACTAAGTCTTTGGGGAATGTAACCTAGTGGGATTCTTAATAAATACTTGAAGAGTATTGATGATGACAAAAATCTGCTGCTGTAGATTGTGCCTGAAAAATAAATTTCCTGTCTTGTGTCCCCTCATTACCAAGTCCAAGAGCCACACTAAAGTAAAGAGAGCTCAGTGTGACCTGTAACCTAACCCCTAAGAGTTTTACATAAAAGTATTATCAGATTAAATTAAACCTTTCAAGTGTGTCTTTGGAAAATTACACAACATGGAAACAATACTATTAATCACCTAAACTTAATTGACATTTATAGGACATTCCAGCCAAAACTGCAGAATAGATGCTCATTTCTGTTATACATAACATATTCATCAGGCAGTATGGTCACATTCTGGGTTATGAAACAAACCTCAAGACGTAAAAAATGCTTAAAATTGTGCAGAGTACATTCTCTCACTATAATGACGTTGAGTATAAATCAATCACAGAAAGATATCTGAAAATTTTCTAAATATTTGGAACTAATCCAACATACTTTTAAGTAATTCATGAGCTAAAGAAGCTATGAGAGAACTTAGAACATATTTTCCAATAAATGGATATAAAACACAAAATTTCAAAAATTGTGAGATACTGCTGAAGAGATACTTACAGGGAAATGAAGAATTTTAAATGATTATAATAAAATCAATGCTTTCCTAAGAAATGATAAAAAGTAGATCAAAGTAAAATCAAATTAAGTAGAACAAAGGAAAAATAAAAGAAAGAGTGGAAAATCAGTTCAATAAAAAATAGATAAACAATAGAAAAATCCATGGAACCAAAAATCTTTGAAAATATCAATAAAATCTATGAAACTCTAGCCAGGCTGAATAAGAAAAAAACAGGAAAAGATACTATTTACTAACATGAGGAGTGAAAACGGAAACATTTCTAAGATCTTAGAGACATTAAAAAAATAATAAAGACATTTCAAGTACTATTTTATGGCAACACATTTGGCAAATTATATGACATACACATATTCCTTGAAAGCTACAAATTACCAAAACTGACTTAGGAAGAAATAGAAAACCTGTAAAGTCCTTTATACAGCAAGAAAAATAAATATTGTAAACTTTCCACCAAAGTCCATATATATCCTAGCCCATGTAATAAGGTAATAAAAAGGGGGCATATAGATTGGAAAAGAAGTAAAACCATCTTTATTTATAAATGAAATGATCATGCAAATAAAAAATTCTAAAGACTACAAAATAGCTACTAGAACTGATAAGTGAGTTTAGTGGGGTCATAACACACATAGTAGAAGTGCAAAGATCAATTGTATTTCTATATACTACTATGAAAAATAGGAATTTGAAATTGAAGTACTATTTACAACAGGATTAAATATGACATACTTAGGAATGAACTTAAAATATGAACAAGATCTATACACTGAAAAGTACATAGGACTGCTGAGGGGATTAAAGAAGACCGGAATAAATGGAGAGAGAGATGCTGTTCTTGGATGGAAAGACTCAATATTGTTAGAGTGTTAACTTTGCCCATTTTGGTCAATAGACTCAAAGCAATCCTAGTCAAAATTCTGAGAAGATTTTTTTTTTAGAAAACAGCAAGTTGATTTAAAATTTAGGTGTAAATGAAAAGAATCTAGAGTCAAACAATCCTAAAAGAAAAACAAATCTGTGTGTCTCACTCCGTCTGAGTTTGAAATTTACTGTAATGACAGTGTAATCAAGATAGTGGAGGGTTAGAAAGAGAATCGCCTCACCAATCAAAGGAGCAGATAGGGTCAGAAAAAGCAATAGACACAAATGGCCATTTGATTTTTAACATGTTTAGCAATACCAACTGGGAGAAATGACAGTCGTTTCAACAAATGGTTCCAGGACAACTGGATAGAGATATAAGGGGAAAACACCTCGACATCCACTTCATGCCATAAATGAAAGTACGTTAAAAATGGACTGTGGACGTAAGTGCAAAAGCTAAAAGCATAAAACTTCTAGGAGGAATCATAGGAGAAAATATTTGAGACTTTGTGGCAACTTCTTATATAGGAAACAAAAGGTATGTATAGTAGAAGAGAATTTTCATAAACTGGACTTTATAAAATTTAAAAACACTGCTCTTAAAAAAATGAAAAAGAAGCAAAAGGCAAGCCACATACTGGGAAAAAATATATGACAAAGAGTGTGTATTCAGAATATAAAGAGAACACATAACTCAATAATGTGATGAACAAGCCAATTTTAAAAGGAGCAAAATATTTGAATAAATACTTTCAAACAAATTGTTAACAAGCACGTGAGAATATGTTTAACATCTATGGTTAACAATGAAACTTAGAGCCTCCGTGACCACTGCAGACGCAGTAGAACCTATTAGTCTTAAATTTGAAAGACAAATATCTTTCCCGAATATTTTCAATAATCTAGGTGTGAACCAAGTCTGAAGACAAAGAAGGAGAGGAAATAAGGTAGAAACCAATGTTCATTGCTGCCCACTAGTAGCGGGGTTGGACTAGAGGTCGGCTCTCCCCAATTCAATTCTCACATTCCTCAGTGAAGACTGTTATCCCACTTCACATGTGAGGTGATGTAGGGTTAAGGCCAGCTCTCTTTGGCCAAAAATCCTTGTTTTATCTGTGGTATTGCATGGTCAGTGGGACACACAGCAAGACCACCTGCCACGGGATTCCTGGGTTTCCCTTTCTGGGATCAGGCATCATCCCCACGTTTGTGAGTGGTACTACTAACAGTTCAAGTTTGAAGGGAGGCAGACAAATCCCTACACATCTTTGCATTCATACGTCTTCTTCAGAAGGAATTCCTTGGAGCGAACATACCTTCAAGCTATGGAAAAGCAATTACCTTCAAGGCAGTGTATTATTTCTCAATCTTTGACAATTTTTGTTTGAACTCTGCTTGTTTGAGGAAAAATACACCATTAATTTTAGCCTGAGCATATAAACCCGAAGATAGTCCAGGGAACTGACAAAGTATCCAGAAAGCTATCAAATATGTTAAAAGAATTGAGTTAAAAATTACTACAGTTTAAAATACGTTGAGAGAAACAGCACATTCCTTTTGCTCTATATTACGTTTAAATCTTTCACACATGGCTTAGTCACAGAATTCTCAGGGCATGTGGGACTAGCCTTATTTTCATGCTGAGGGATTGATGGAGAATTTTTATGTTCAGTTAGGGACCTGAGGTCATGCACTTTCCTGACTCACAAATAATATTTCAATTTGTCATCTAAATGATTACATCTCATATGAACTTGGTAAAGTGGAGCCAACTGAAAACAAGCAATTACTAAAAATAGCTTCTAGTCCCTCACCTAGACAATCTCCTACTTGAAATTAGGGCAATCCTTCCAAACAGCTGGCAGATTGACAAGTGAGGATGCTGTGTCCACCTGAGACCTCCAGAAAGAGAGAGAGAACACCGGAGGTGGCTCTGACAGGTCTATAATTTGCTGACAAAGAAAACTGTAAAGTTTGCGTATTTTCTTTTTGTCCATATTTCTGACCACATCACGCTTCCCCTTGGAAGCTGCCTCCTTCACCTGCCGCAGGCCGTACTATTTCCCCTCTGCTCTCCCTGCCGTGTTGGTAATTACCTTCCTTCATACCGTCCATCCCTCTATTCTTCCTTCCTCCTTTCCTGCCATACTTTGGGGTAACTAGGTATTTCCTTAGGATTACATTTTATCTCCTCTATCGTTGGGTTGTTTTGGCTATAACTCTTCATATTGTATTTTAGTATTAGTATAGGATTTATAAATACCAATCCTTAATTTAATAAAATCTACTCTGAATTAATATAATACCACTTTGTTCTCTTATCTCTGTGCTACTGTACATTATATATATATATTATATATATATATTATTGAAGTATACTTGATTTACAATACTGCCTTAGTTTCAGGTGTATAGCAAAGTGATATATAGATACATATATATGTGTGTGTGTGTGTGTGTGTGTGTATATATATATAACATATATATAAAACCGGATTCAGATTCTTTTCCATTAATATGTATATATAAAACTGAATTCAGATTCTTAACCATTATAGGTTATTACGACTTATTGAATATAGTTCCCTGTGCTATAGTAAGTTATATATTTTAATTCAACGTATATCATAGGTTCTACAATGCATTATTATATCACTTTAAAGAATCAGTTTACTTTTAAAGATATTTAGTAAATAAAAGTATTTTATACTTATCCACATTTTTGTAATTTCTAACACTCCTATAAATCCAAATTTCCATTTTCCTTTCGTCTGAAAAAGTTTCTTTAGCAATCATGGCATGCTGGCAGCACATCCTTTCAGCACTTGATCCTGGGAAAATGCCTTTATTCTGCCTTCATTTTGAGGGACATAGAAATCCAGATAGGCACTTTTCATTTGTATCACTTTAAAGATGTCATTCCATTTTCTTGTGGTCTCCACTGTTTCTGATGTAACAGACTCTCACTCTTATCATTATTCCTTTCTAGGAAATGGGTTTTTTAAAAAAGATATACTTGCTTTGAACAATTCCTTTTTAAAATAAACCTTTTATTTTAGAAGAGTTATAGATTTACAGAAAAAAGATAACACAGAGTTTGTTATTAAAATCTTACATTGGCACGATCAATTTGTCACATCTAACGAATCAGTCTTGACATATTAATATTATTATTAGCTGAAGTCCATACTTACTTGAGATTTTCTTAGTTTTCCCCTAATGTCCTTATTGTTTTCTTGGATCCTATCCGGGAACCATATGACAGGAAGTGGTTGCCTCTCCTTAGCCTTCCCTGGCTATGGCATTTTTCTCCTCCTCTGTTCTGGTGGCCTCTGTCTCAGGTGGGATTTGTTGGGTGTTTTCCTCATGACTGGGGTCAGATGGTGGGGGAGGAGGAAGCCAGGAGTACAGGGCTGTTTCCATCACCAGCATCTGGGTGTACCTCCTCACTGCTGACGTTACCCTTGACGACCTGTCTGAGGTGGTGTCTGTCGGGTGTCTCTACTGTACAGTTACACTTTTTTACCCCCTTTGCATGCTGTGATCTTTGGAAGGATTTCACTGTGTGTAGCCCACACTGAAGGAGTGATGCTACACCTCTTAAAGGGCAGAGTATCTGCATTAATTATTTGATGTTCTGTGCACGTGAGAGGTGCGTTTTCCCCCCATTTTAAATTCATTTCATCATTTATTTATCTAAGTATGGTACTTTGGGTTATGATCCAATACCTTTATTTGTTCCTCCAGTTGTTCCAGTTTTAGCCGTTGGATGCTCTTCAAGATGGCGCCAGTGTCCCTTTAACAGACCTATCTTTGTGCATTTTTGTGACTCACTTCCGCACTCTCTGTCATGACAAGATGCAGCAACCTCCTATGTGTGCTTCTTGCCTCATTCTCAGAAACAGCCATTTCTCCACGGAGACATGGTAGGATTTCCTTGTATCTTCAGTTTGATGGAATTGACCATGGGGTGGCCGGGTTTGGTTTTCTTTGTGTTTCTCCTCTTGTTGTAACAGTTTCTTGTATCTGTGGGTTTATACTTTTTATCACATGTGGGAAAAACTCATGACCAAACCCATATAGATTATATAGATTTTTATCCTATGTTATCTTCTGTGAGTTTTATGGTTTGTGGAGAGTGTAAGGTCTTTGTCAAGATTCATGTTTTTGCAGTTGTTCCAGCACCATTTATTGAAAACTCGATCTTTGCTCCATTGCATTGTCTTTGCTCCTTTGTCAAAGATGAGCTAATTGTATTTATCTGGCTCTCTGTTCTGTTCCATTGCCCTGTTTGTCTGTTCTTCTGCCCACGCCAGCTGCCTTGATTACAGGGGATTTAGAGTGAGTCTTGGAGTTGGGTAGCATCAGTCTTCTTAGTTCTTCTCCTTCGACATTGTGTTCTGGGTCTTGAGCCTCCATATACGGAAGGTAGAAGCGGAGATCAAGAACGCAGCTAGAAAGAGCCAGCAGGGCTAGATTTGAGAAAAAGACAGGAAAACAAATGATGATTTAAAATCTTGTCTGTGGTCTCTCTTTGGTAATTTTGAAAATTTTTAGGAAAGATTTTGATGGTCCGTCAATTAATTTTTGGTTTTATAACTGTTATATTTTGAATGATACACTTTGGGGAGATTGGGTTTTAGGAGAAATCAAGAAAGCTCTGCTTTATATGAAAACACAAAGATAGAGATGTCCCAGCAACTTATCAAATGAAGACCACGGAATTCTGAAGAATGATGGCTCACCCAGCTTGCCTAACATCACTGGGTGATTGTGTAAGCTGAGAAACTGGGTCATCCAGTACAAGGCAAAAGGCACGTAACGTCGACAACATATTCTGCCATGTTTTATCCCAAGGACTGTTATTAGCTGATGTCACTCAATGCTGCCATTTCCATGATTTGTACCAATCCCTTTTTATTTTATGACATTTCTCAGAATAAACAGTATTACCTGCCTTTATTCTTGTTCCAGAAACATCTCTTCAACATAGTTTTCAGTATGCGATTTCTAAAACACAGATTTGATTATGTCAAATTTCCTCCAGCTTAAAACCCTTAATCAGCAAGTACCCCATTGTGTATAGAAAGTCAGCGTGGCTCTGTGGTCAGGGAGACACGTAACTGGTTCGAGTCCAACCCCAGCTCCAACCCTGGGAAACTCAGTCTGGCATGGATTGCCACACTCTTGTCAAAGGTTCTTCATCTGCATGATTATATATTATTGTGAAAATTAAATAAATATATAATATTGGTTTTATTTATAAAATATTCATGATTTATATAAAAACATATTATCATACATAGATATAAAATGCAAATAAAATATAGATAATATGGACGTGAACTATACAGCAATACATATTATGAACATGTGTGTAATATACACGTCACACTATAGTGTCTGATGCATAACACATGCCCAAGGCATGGTAGTGATTACAAGTATTAGCATCAAAAGATCTCATTTGCATTACATCTGAGGTCCTAAGTGATCTGGGAACCAATCTCCTTTCCATCAAAATTTTACTAACTTCATTTCCTTTATTTGTGCTCTTCTTACCCTAATCACAACTTGGTTTTGCACACAGAGCTTCTGTAGAAACGGCGTCCCAGAAGGGAGCTCGGTTCTGCCATCCACGTTGCGCCCCTGTGGGCCTTTCTCTCGTTGACTGAACATTCTTACAGGTCAGAAGAGTGGCTGCCCAGGGCCCTCCTGTTCCCACGGAGGGTGGTTTTTCATCTGCCAAATATCAAGTTTTTAAATGGAATCAAGCTTTTCAGTGGAATATCAATAAAATCCTGCCTGTATCACTATAAGATTGATTTTCTAATGCTTTTCTCACTCTATCTTCAGCCACATCTCCAGCCCTAAGCTTTTAGAAATGACTTTATGATGTTGTCTTGGAAAGCCCTTGAGTTCACTTTGAGGTTACATTTCTTATGAAAATGATAATACTGCTGACTGGGGCGGCATTGAGATGATAGTACAACAGAATTTCTGAATCCTGATTTAACTGGGACTTTTGTTCTCCATGACGTCTTAGAAGGAGTTGTTTAAAAAAGAGAAAAAATGAATCACAACACCTCTTTATTTTGAATGGGGTTGGGTGAGAGGTCCCAATGGCCTCAGATCCCAGTATTTAGTACTTGCAATCGACCATGTAGAGGGCAGGTCTGAATACTCTCAGCTCCAAGCAGGCACATATACAGGTTTGCTCCCATATATTTCCCTTTACTGCCTAAACCGTGGTATTAGTGATCACCAGCGATCACCATTGAAAGGATCCAGGTTTGCCAAGGGCCAGGACAGATGCAGACGGAGAGAAGCCTAGGGCTGCTTTCAGCCACCTTGCCTAGAGTTCCAGGGACCACAGCTTTGCACCGAAGCTTAGAGCCCCTGCCCCGGCCAACTCCACTCTGCCCACACCCCCCATGACATCCTGTGGAAGAAGAGAAGGCTCTGAAGAGGAAAAAAGAGAGAATTAGGGTCTCAGAGCATCGTCCTATCCAGAGCACATTCTTGTAATTTTCTAAGGAAAGGGGTGGGGGGAGATCTTCTGTTTTATATATAAAAGAAAAACATAAATATTCTGGATCCCCAGGGAAGGTAAGACAAGAGCGCGTGATCTTGGACAGCCTGTTTTGTAGTTCTCTTCACATTTTGGAGTAAAGAAGAGGAGATGGTGATGGGCCAACACTAGGGTCCCTCCCAGCCGTCCACAGACAAGAGTCTCTTGCAGCCAGCACTTTAAACCATGTCTAGGTGCCTTGCCCACAAAGGTATCAAGCTGGCCCCATACACATTCAAATGATAATATAAAAACTGGTTACTTTATAAAACATAGTAGGTGTCTCCTTCCATTATGGAATCACTTATCCCCACAGAGAAACCAGACTTCCACTGGAACACAGCTTCCTCTGTTTTGCTCCCCAGAGGAAATCTCAATATATGGCCCTTTCACTTTTCATTCTGTTCATGCTGAAAGAACAGCCCTTATCTGGCGACTGATTTGTGTAAACTTCCGTTTTAGCCTATGGAACCATTCGTAGGAACCCAGAGAGGGGTTTTCTCAACCCCAATGCACTCTCATTTCTCAAATTTCCATGGTTCTAGGATCACTCAGTACGGATAAGTATAGCACAGCAATGACCTCACACCCACAGAACTGAGGACACATAAATAACAGAAGTAAATGTGAAGACTGCAGCAACTTTAACCCTAAGCACCGTCCTTGGCTGGTGTCACCAGCGATGCAGTCAGCAACCTCCACCATCCCTCAGCCCTGCCCACTGGATCGTTATGATGTGAATCATTGCTCCCCTTTCTCTGCCATTTCACAGTTCTTTCAAATACACCACAGCATCTTCAAGCCTCCATGCATCAGACATCACAAAGAACAGAGAAGTCAGAGACACATTTCCCTTGAAGTGTACCTTCACGTCTGCACCCTGTGCATGCTTTGTCTTCCCTCCTTCCTAGAGGCTAATCTCACGGCGTGGTCTGTGGACCTCATCTCCTCAGTATTCCCTTCCCCTCTGTCTCTCTCTCTCCTCTTTCTTAGTTTCTTTATTTTTTTAATTTTCTAAAAATTTATTTTATTGAAGTATAGTTGATTTACAGTGTTAGGTTAATTTCTGCGGTACAGCAAACTGCTTCAGTTTTACACATATATACGTCCTTTTTCATATTCTTTTCCATTATGGTTTATGCCAGGATATGGAATACAGGTCCCCGTGCTCTACAGTAGGACCTTGTTGTTTATCCATTCTGTATATAATAGTTTGCACCTGCTGACCCCAACCTACCACTCAAACCTTCCCCCACCCCTCCCCCTTGGCAACCACAAGTCTGTTCTCTATGTCTGTGAATCTGTTTCTGTTTCATAGATAAGTTCCTTTGTGCCATATTTTAGATTCCACATATTAGTGATATCATATGATATTTGTCTTTCTCTGACTGACTTACTTCACTTAGTGTGATAATCTCTAGGTCCATCCATGTTGCTGCAAATGGCATGACTTTGTTCTTTTTGATGGCTGTCTCTCACCTTCTCTATATCTATAAAGGCCGCATGCAGATGCTGAAATGCCTCCCCTCCGCCCACATCTCCAGTTATCACTCTCCTCCATGCCACCCACCTATCAAGATTTTAAATGGCTTTCAACCTACTAATTTTTTCTTTACTTCTTTGTTTTGTTGTTATTTTACACTGTGGTGAGACACACACAAGACAAAATTTACATCTTAACTATTTTTAAGAGTGTCGTTCAGTGGCATTAAGTACATTCACACTGTTGTGCCACTGTCACCACCATCCGTCTCCAGAAAGCTTTCATCTTGTAAAACTGAAACTCTGTCCCCGTTAGACAGGAACTCCCCTTCTCCCCCTCCCCAGATGCTGGCAACCACCGTCTACTTTCTGTCTCTGTTAGTTTTACTACTCCAGGGATCGCACGCAAATGGAATCATACAGAATTTGTCTTCTGTGACGGGCTTATTTCACTGAGACTAATGCTCTCACGGCTGATCCATGTGGTACCGGGTACCAGAATATCCTTCTTCCCACCACGGAGCACAGGCTCTGGACGCGCAGGCTCAGCGGCCATGGCTCACGGGCCCAGCCGCTCCGCGGCATGTGGGATCTTCCCGGACTGGGGCCCGAACCCGCGTCCCCTGCATCGGCAGGCGGACTCCCAACCACTGCGCCACCAGGGAAGCCCTATCCTCCTTTTTAAAGCTAAAGAACGTTCCGTTGTATGTACCCACTGCATTCTGTTTATCCATTTCTCCACTGACGGACACCTAGGTTACTTCCACAGTTTAGCTTTTGTGAGTAAAGTCGCTGAGAACATGGGGGCACTCATATCTCTTCAAGACGAAGCTTTCAGTGCTTTTGGGTATGTGCTCGAAGTGGAATTGCTGGATCACGTGGTAATTCTCTGTAATTTTTGAGAAATCATCATAGTGTTTCCCACACAGTTGTACCATTTTACATCCCCACCAGCAGAGCACAGAGTTCCTCCTACTTCCGTTTCCGTCATTCTGAGCTTGTTTCATACCAGCTACTTAATTGAAACTATCTTGACAGGATTACTTTTCCTACCACTAAATCCAGTTGTCCCTGTTCAGTCCCTGTTTGTCATAATTTCTCACGAATTTTCATTCATTTATAAATATTTATTGAAGGCTTAGTATATGCCAGCCCGTATCTACTTTCTGGGGAAGTAGTAATAAATGAGACAGACAGAAAGGACAAACAAACAAAAAAGAACAAAAAAATAAACCTTGATCTCCTTGAGCTGTGTTGATTAAAAATAAAAAAAGTGAAATAGAAAGCATGTATGTTAATTATAAGTGGTAAGAGGAAAATGCAAGGCAGAGACAATGTATAGAAATTGTTGATGAACTGGTCATGGAGAAATCACTGAAATGACGGCATTTGTGTAAAGACAAAAAGGAAGTGTGTGTTAGACTGTATACTTAAGGATGAGTTTGTGGAATGCAGCTGACACCTCAATTAAGCTGTTTGAAACAAGTCAGATATAGAAATTTATAGTTGTTATCAGTAGGAAAATAAACAGAAGAATCTTATTTGAGAACAGGGGACATTTTGCCTTATTAGACAAGTTGGTTTTGAGGCCATGGCAGAAAATTAAGGGGAAGGTGCCCAGTGGGGTGTTGGACCCAGGAGAAACCCCTAGACGTGAACAGTATGTGGACACTGCCTGAGACCAGCAGACCACACCCTACTGAACAGCTGCTCTTCTCCCAACATTCAAGATACACATCTCTGAAAGTTTTATTGACTCCTTCAAATCACTAGTTTTTGGTTATCTTATTTATAGTTTACATACTGAAAGATTATAACTTACACTACAAGACTACAATTCTATACTTACAGTGCATTGTTAAATTTAAAGGTAATTTAATTTTCATGAGATGTATAGTCACAGTTACTTAAGTAAATGTCATTCAGGAAGCAACAATGGTAGAGTGTTATTTTGAAAGAAGAACATAGAATACATTCTACATAATTTATGTTGCTTACGGAGTTTTCAGTCTTTTTTACATTTAGTCAAATAGAGCGCGCCAATTGTAGAATCAAATTCAAGGCACTGATTTCAGAAATTCAAGTTTCGTTTCATTTTAACAAAAATGGGAAGATTTGGTTCAAAGAAAGAGATTTCCAAGGATTTCTGGTCATTAAACATTTCTTATAAAGAGCTTTTTCAAAGACTTAAGAGTAACTTAATCAAGTGCACATGGTTTAACGTTTCTTTGCAAATCCAGTGATTGAAGGAAAAACAATTTTGTGCAGAATGTATTTGCCAGAAACTTTCAAAACCAGGTAAAGATGTATTTTGTTGAAAATGAGAGGGTGCTGGTTTCGTCCATCCCTATCAACAGATACCATTGTTGAAAATAAGTGAGCCAAAGCCCTGGAGGATCTGACACTAGAGCCAGATGTGGATTCTCACACAGGAAGATTTTTTTATGATGTTCCAAAAAACTAACACTACCACTTTGGTTGCCATCAAACGGAAGCTTTGCAGCTGATGGAGCTCCAGGCCTTTGGAAAGTGGTCCTGGGGTTTGTTCCAGGAGGGATTTGTCTCCTGTGCCCAGGCCCGAAGGCTTGCTGTCATTCGTCTCTAAACTAATATCCTTCCATATTAGCCCAAATCTTTAATCCATCTCTCTGTCTCTCTCTCTCTCTCTCTCACACACACACACACACACACACACACACACGTATTGCCTTTTCTAAATTAAACAAAACTCTGCTTTATTGCATGAACTTATTACATAAACTTGCATGAGCCTAGGATTCTTTAGTAAAATGGGAATAACATCACCGTCCTTCTCTTTTGTTGTGACAGTCGGATCTGTGATGCACCCAGTTCAGAAGAGCAGCTGGAGCGAGGTGCCCTCTTTGTAAGTGGCAGGAACCCAAGGGTCTTCAGGGTCACTGCAACCAGCCATGTTTTGGACTCTTTCACTGCATCACCACACTTCTGTGTCTAATTTATGTGGCAATCCATATTTTTTTCAGTTGTAACAGAAATCCAACCCGAACTAGAATAATAAAAGTAGGATCACTGGACGAGTGCAAAGGTAGACGACAAAGTTATCGAAAAACCTGAAAGAGTCAGTGCATCTGGCAGCACCACTGTCAGCAAACTCTCTCCCTGTCTGCCCCACCCCCACCGACAATATCTCCATATTTTGTCCTTGCTTTTTGCTTTTCTCCCTGTGTCAGCTTCATGCTCTTGTTTATTTCATGGCCACACAGACGCTGGGAGCTCAGGAATATCTTCCTTAGAGAGTTGGGAGGAACATAAAGGAGACTCCTCCCCCGAGAGTCAGACAGGAAGCTCCTGGAAAGAGCTGCCTGGCCTGATGGGGTCACCATTTCTTCTGGACCAAACATTGTTCTGGGGGATGGAGCACGTGATTCACCCAGACAGTCAGGGTATACCTAGGCCGGAGCGGGTGGGGGCTGTGAGGGAAGCAGTGCGAGAACCAGGTTGTCAGGAAGGAGCTTAATGTTTTACCAAAGGAAGAAAGGATGTGGTTTCCGGCAAAATGAGTTTTGTTCACTATAGAAGCAACCCCCCCCCAAAGAAAAACCCACTAAGCTACAATTAATACCACTGGGTGTGTGAGTGTGTGTATGGGATTTCACTTAGCCATCCTGTCTTCAAGGCTTTCCAAGCATACTGAGATATGAAAATATTTAAACAAATCATTAGAGTATTTTTAAAAATTAAGGTAAATAAATCTTTGTCCAAATGAGGATGATAGTCTGTTCCCAGCTGTAAATGAGCAAAGAGAAAATGTAAAGCTGCCATGGGTTATTCAGATGTTTTTTCAACAAAGAGGTACATTTGCAGACCCCTTGTCCTCAATCATGACCTTCGATTCTTTCCTTAGAGTGCCCAAGTGCGTCAGATTTCACCCCAATCTCGTTTGTTAAAAATGAGATCTCCTCCATCTTCAACCTCCTCTCTCGTTCACTTAGTGATTAAAAATATTTATTTAGCACCCACTGGGTTCTGAGTAGGATTCCAGGAATTGGTACATAGCAAGTAATATTACTCACAGTTTATTCCTTATGGAACAAGGTTGATGGCATGCCTTCTACATGCTGGAAATTACTCCTTCATTGTCCTACAGGCACTATTACATCCTTCATCATTTTCTTTGTTGCGGTTAATGAGGCATTTTTATACTACACTATTAAATTGTTTAAATATTATCTTCCACGGTCAGAATGTTTTCAAACTTCTATTTCCTTTTGGTTGAATATAGTTTTGCTCAATAACGTTTGAGTAGTGCTGGGGATTCTCCGGGCTGCCGTTCTCTGCTTTACTTCATCGCCACAGCACTCCTTACTTCCTAAAATACTATAAACTGTACTTATTCATTACACTGAATGCCCATCTCTTCCACCAGAAAGCGATTTCCATGAGGCAAGGGCTTTGCCTCTCTGTTTGCTTCTCTATCCCCACACCAAGAAAAGTACGTGGCATCCAGCAGGCCCTCAGAGTATATTTGCTGAATTGGGCACAAATAGGACAGGATGTCAGTCTTTGAAGGGCTTCTGCCTAGTTGGGAAAGCAGGACTCTACAGGGTAACAGCAGATGCAAACGCTGCCAGCAGAGGGGTCTCTACTCACACTGGGACCAGAGAGACATGATCATCTCAGCTATTTTCTACATAAAACAGATGGGAGTAAGGTCACGGATTTTGAGTGCCTCATGTCGAAAGTATGTTTTCCTAATAACCACGCTGTCTTTGAAAAGGAAATTGGTTAACTGGCTTTCGTGATTTAACAGAAAGCTGCCTTTCATTATGAACTTAGAAGAGAATAATCAGAAAATGGCCAAATAGGATATTTTTAAAACTCAACCTGTATTGAACAGAAAAATACAGATTTTACTAGTGGAAATGCCTTGATTCTGAGGAAGTCTTAGCCTTTTCCCCTTTGCAAGTTCAGGAATGTAGGGCAGGTGGCCAGAGGCAACCTGATTTAAAAGGGTACAGACACGGGGCCCCTGGCACCCAGGTCTGACGAGGTGGATGCTAGAATAAGCTGGTGGAACTGGCAATGAAGCCACATCATCTGCTGGGCCGTGGAGACTGAGGGCCGCCTGCAGACGGCAGGTGAACAAAGGGAGAAATTGTAAGTCAGCAAATATTGAGACTAAACTGAGAAGCTTGAGGGCAAGACCTTGACCTCATGCCACACTGCTGGCCCATGGTAAGCGGTCAGCGATGGTTTGCTCATTTGAGTTGAGGTTACCACCTATAGGTGGCTTAGCTTTGTGTTTCTATGAAAGAGTCATCTTGAAAAATGTATCTTGGGATCAGCCTTTCTCACTGAGACAGTTACTAAATTCACTTTGAATTGGATGTTATCTGGCAGGTGTAGAGAGGACACGGGGAAAGTGCCAGCTGGATGGTGAATTTGAAAATCTTGGGTATCCACTGCAGGAAAGTCACCATCACTTCTCCGAAAAACACCAAATTACTCACCAAATACAATTCATGAAGTCCCAAATGAAATAACAAATATTTCATAGTGGTTCTCAAATGCGAATGTGTCAAAAGAATATCCAACAACATTTTAAAAACGCATGTTTCCAAGCACCATTCTAAACACACATGCATTTGCACATCTGCGTGCATGACACACACACGTGCACATGGTCACTTACACATGCATACACACATGCACGTACATGCATGTGGACACACATACGTTTACCTAAACACATATACCCAGATACATACCTAGACATGCGTACGCATGTATGGACACACATATGCACGTATACAAGCATATGTATTTTGTTCTAGTAGGTTCCAAATGGAAATACTTACATCTGTGCGGTCATCCTTAGGCATCCACAGCTGGCGGTCTTAGGAGGCCTGCACCATGAGAAGTGCTGCGGAGGTGGCCCTTGCCCAGTCCTCGGGTTTTGGTGACGGCAAACACAGCAGGAAGCAGTAACATTGTGGACGGTGCAGAGCGTGTCGGCAGCCACCTCGCTGCAGTTTCCTGGCTGCAGGGTGGGCGGTGAGTGTGGAGAAGGGAACCAGCCCTGATGTGTCAGACACAGAGAAGAGATTTACATCCACAAGCTCCGAGATTCACACGGTGACCCTGACGCTGGACACATCCTCTTTGCAGTACAGCCAGGAGAACTGAGGTCCAAGGTGATCAATAGCTCACTCAAGGCCTCACCATCTGCTGGTGGTGGGACTCCTGAGGCTCCAGGCGCCGGCCTGCCCAGCCCCTGGCCGCACCCTGGACTGTGCGGGGCTCTGAGCTCAGGCGTTGATTCCAAGCGGGTGGTGCCATCTGGGGATGGGGGGGGGGGGAGGGGGGAGGGGGTGTGGCCTGATCCCAGAAGTGGCTGTACATGTGCATGTGCTTATTTGTCAAGCAGTAAAGTCTAGATTTGTGTCTCCTCTGCACTGCGTATGTCTATCTCAATGATTAAACAAACAAACAGATTTTCCTCAGAATTACACTTGGGAGTTAGAACAAACCAGTTCATTCCTGACAACAAGGCTCCTGGACCATGACCCAGCTTTCGGGCAGAAGCAGCAGTGGATGTCCTGGGGACATGAATGCGGCCCCCAGAGACCCAGTGACTTCACCCTCGTGAAACGCTGGGACATGTGAGCAACCTCTAGCTCCATAAAAACTACACTGAAATGATAACTTCCTAGCTAACGGAGAAGGCCACGACTGGTCGTGAACTGATGATGGGATAAACTGAGAAACAGGCACACAGCAGGAAATGAATTTTCAAAGAAAATTGACAGGAAATGAGAATTGATGGGAAATGAAATCAGTGGATTCTTCTAAAAGTCCATAAAACCTACAGTAGGAAACTGCTGTTCTAATAGTTTTTGAACCAAACCCTAACCCTAACCCTAACCCTAACCTAACCCTAACCCTAACCCTAACCCTAACCCTAACCCTAACCCTAACCCTGTGTAATTCGGTGGTGATTACGTACTTGGGGAATCCCGTGTAATTGTGAGTTCACATTGTCAGACAGGATCTGAGGCACTTTCTTAAGGCAGAAGTCACCATGTTTCTTCCGAGCAGGATCTGGGCAGAGGAGCACAAAACATGACTTGTTATCGAACTTACTAACAAAAATTGCCCTGGAAAAATCACTTCGATAGGATGGTGGCAGCGGCAGGGTCAGTCCCTTCGTCGCTGTAGCTGGAGATTAACTTACGTTTATTCCATCCCTCAGTTGCACCTTATATATACAGACAGACTTTGAAAGCAATTCAAGTATGTGTTTATCCTTAGCTCAATCTTGGATGAGTTCTACAATTGTATAGAAAGGAGTTTCTGTGTGTAGATATGAAAAAAATGAAACCAGTTGAAATCCCCTCTGTAAATAAATCCCTCACCAATGTTATTAACAAAAAAAATAAGATCTCCTGTTTCTGGGAAAAACATGATTTGAAATAAGTTGCAGGGGTTTTCAGTGTCCTGGCCATACTCCCTTCTGCTTTCCCCTCTGTAGGAGCATTTTCAGAGTTTGTAATCAATGACTTAGTTTTGTGATCCTTTATCAATGTCCTCTCCACCGCCACAGGTAAGTTCCAGGGATGATGCCTCTCTTGTTCACTGATCATCTCCAAGCCTGGGACAGCACAGGGGTTGTAACAGGAAGTTATCAAATGCTAATTACGGTGCTAAATGAGAGCTTCCTGAGAAGGGTGGATGGCGGTACCCTGGGTGTTATTCAGACCTCCAAGACACAGTGGCCCTGGATCCCAAAGAGCATTTAATTGAGTTAGAAAGAAAAGGTTACTGTGTAGAAGAATAATATACAATACAGAAGAGACTGTGAGTGGGCCTCCACAACGGGGTAGGATGTGGATAGATAGTGGAGAATCCAGGGAAATTTCCAACAAGGGAGCAGCAAAAACAGAAGCAGAACTGGCTTTCTGGAGACAGTGAGATTCCTGTGTGGATTTGGGATGGAAAGTTGACTGCGGTGTGTGTGGTTATGGACAGGTGGGGAAAGGGGGTGGAACAAAACAATGAGCCTACCCTGATGTGGGCGGGTGGGAGACCCCTGGAGGTTTAGGACGAGAGGGTGTCATGACAGATCCAGGGTGGATTTTAGGAAGAAAGTCTCAAATCTGGGAAGTCAAGGTCAGAAACTATGGTGGAAGCGAGGCAAGATCATCTGTTTGGATGACAGCAATCTGAACTGAGAAAAGGAAGTGATGTGAGAGACATTTTAATGGAAGAACTCATATAGTTTGCCATCTGGTGTGGATACTAAAGGAATGAGTACAACCAAGCTGACCTGTAGAACCTTGTGATTTTGAGAATGCTGCTTCCATCCACAGGAGTCTTTGGGCAGGTATCACAGAATGGGTGAACAGCAGGGAAACTCGTGGGCTTGGCTTTAAGGCTATTAGATTTGTGTGAGAATAAAGCTTCCTAGTGAGCTGTTTGGCTGTAAAAAGTCATCTATCTGCTTATCGTCATTATTTTTATTTAGACACATTGCCTGTCAGCTCAGATTTATGTGGCTTAAAGTGTTGTGATCCCATGACACATCAATGTACATTTGGGGGAGAAGCTTGTGGGCCTGGTCAGAGCCCTGAGAGTGGACGAGCTTTCGTGGGGAGAACAGATGAGCAGAGAGAAAGAGACCCAAGCTAGAGCCTGAGGGATTCGCGCAGCTCACAAATGGAGAAGTGGGAAGTGTGCAGTAAACACACGGTGCTTGTAAAAGCAGACTGAGTTTATATTTAGAAGGATTTACAACAAGAGGATAGAAGTGCTGGACAACTTCACCCAACAACTGGAAACTTGAGAAGGGCTATATTGAGCATGAATTTAGCCCGTGGAAGAGCCATTTGTACACATCTGTGTTAATAGAAAGGAAAGAAAAGGGAAGACATGCTGATTCCAAAAATGTGCAAATAAGCAAAATGTCTAGCTTTGTAGCCCAAGTCTCTCTGTCTCTCTCAGAAGCCAAGGAATGATTAAAGTGTACCGGCAAGTGCATTCAGATGCTGCTAGGAGGATATGGCCTTATTCTTGGTACTGCTGACTTACTAAGAATACCCACTTCAGGGAGCTTTGCCAGTGTGAAGCCAAAGTTTTCTTGGAGCCCAAGATCTGTGTTCACAGCTTGTGACTCAGGAATTGCATTTGTCCCAGAGGAAACACTCATCTGACTCTCTGAAAAAACTCCAATTCACTGGGTGTCATCTGGCCTGAGAGAAGGGGCCCCTCTCCAGATCCAGGTGGCAGCATCTGTCTCACTGTCTCCCCTGGAATGGCCACACCACCCGTGTGAACGTGGATCTAGGAGGGAAATTGTGAGGGAGCATTGCGACTGCCACTTGGTGAGAACAGAAGCCACCGCCCTGAGGCTACTTGGAACTCTGAACCTCAGAATCCGTGAACACGCTTGGCGACTCGTCTTGGGGCCACCCTCACATATGGTCTACCTGGTAAGTTTCCTGAATTGCTGACACATATATTTATGCTGCCCCCACCAGGGGTCCAGAGAGCCAGGACTCAGAGTCCAAACACCAAGCACCTGGATGTTGTGGCCCTTCTCTATGCACCCAGACATATCAGAGATATGTTTAATAATACGAATAACATGACAAAAATGATGTAAATTACAGCTGTGTAATCTCCATTTATAGTACTAGCTTGTCATATTAATGTAAAATTCACCATTTTGTTAAATTTACCACATTCAAATTCACTGATTTGTTTAATTTTCAAAGTGTTCCATGAACTAAGTATTATTTTCTCTATTAAATGAGCAAGTGCCTAGAACAGGGCTTGGCCTCCATAGTTATTAGTATTCATTATATCCTGGCCTGGAGAAATTTGAGTGTTTTCCAAGGAAATTTAGAGTTTAGGTTATTGGAGAAACTTGAGTCTACAGACCCTGGTGTTGACTAGAAGTAAGTCCTAACCACGAATCTTACTTGCTTTAAGCATAGCAGCAACTCTTTGAGACTAATTTTCTGTAATACAGAGATTAAAGATGTTAATCACCTCACTTTGTTGTAAAACTGTAACATAAATGCTTGCAAAACAAAGGCTTTCTCATTTTCTTTTGCCTCTTACATCAAGATGTTGCACTTGCAACAATTAATGAGCCAATGTTGACACATTTTTCTTAACGGAAGGCCATACTTGATTCAAATGTCAAGCTTTTGCCTGTGGGCTTTCTCTGTCCCAGTTCCCATCTAGGATAGCACATGACACCTGGGGGTGAGAGGCACTCTTGTTTTGATGACTTTGAGAGTTCTGAGATGTATTGTCAGGTGTTTTGCAGAATGCCCTTTTTTGGAATTTGTCCCGTGTTTTTCTCATTGTTGGACAGGGATCACAGTGTTTTGAGAGAAAGACCTCAGAGGGAAAGTGCTGTTTCCAACACATTTTATCAGAGTTGCATACTTTCAAGGTGATTTATTATTAGTGATGTAAACCTTGATCACCTGACTAAGGGAGTGTCTGTCTGTCAGGTTTCTCACTGGAAGCCTACTAATTTTTGTCTCTCTTTAATGTACTCTTCACGAGAAAGTCCACACTTAAGGAGTGAGGAATGATTTCCTCCTCATTTGAAATTCTTCTGCAGGGAGATTGGCCTCTTCTCTCACCTCTATTTACTTACCCAATCATTGATATCAGCTTGTAGTCATGAACATGTATGCTATGCTTTTAGTTATAATCCATTACTACTTTCTCTTCTTGCTCAAGTTGTTCTAGATTTATCCACAGGGGTGGAGGGGGCGCTTTCAACTGTCTCCTGTGCCTGTTCAATGTATTCCTACCAGTGGGGGCTGAGAGACATTGGCCTGTAGTTTCCCTTTCTTGTCATGTCTTAATCTGGCTTTGGTATGAGTGTAGTGCTGACTACAAAGATTGAGTTAGAAAGTAATTCTTCTTTTCCTATTTTTTGGAAAAGAGTGTAGAGAATTGATATAATTTCTTACTCAAAGGATTGGTAGAATTCACCTGTAAAGTTGTCTGGACCTAGGACTTTCTCTGTTGGAAAGTTATTAATTATCAGTTCAGTTTCCTTAATGGATGTGGGTGTATTCAGAACATTTTCCCTTGAAGGTGTTTTGGTAGCTTGTGTCTTTCAAAGTATGGGTCCGTTTCATCAAAGTTATAAATGCATAGACTTGCTCGCGGTATTCCTCTGCCATCCTCTAATGTCCGTGAGATTTGGTGGTGATGACTACTCTTTCATTTTTGAGATTTGTAATATGTATCCTATCTTTGTTCTTTTTATCTTGGTTAGCCTGGCTAGAATTATATCAATTTTATTGATCTTTTCAAAGAACCAGTTTTGGCTTATTTGGTTTTCTTTATTTTTATGTTTTCGATTCATTGATTTCTGCATTAATTTCTAAAATTTTGTTTCTTCTGTTTTCTTTATGTCTAAATTGCCTGCCTTTCTCTAATTTTCTAAGATGGAAGTTTAAATTATTGATGTTAGATCTTTCTTTTTTAATAATATACACAGGCAACACTATACATTTTCCTCAAAGTACTGCATTTGCTGAATCCCACAACATTTTATGAGGTGTATATTCATCTTCATTGTTCAAAATTTGTCCTAATATTTCTTGAGACTTCTCATGTAACATATTTATTTAGTAGCATGTTGTTTAATCTCCAGATATTTTCAGACTTCCCAGCTATCTTTCTGTTATTGATTTCTAGGTTAATTCCATATGGTCTGAGAACATACTTTGCGTAACTGTTATTCTTTTAAATTGGTTTGTGTGTTTATCTTTGTGACTTTACATATGCACTTGAGAAGAATGTATATTCTGCTGTTGTTGGATAAAATATTTTATAAATGTCGATTAGATCAAGTTGAATTATGGTGCTGTTTGGGTCAAATATATCCCACCAATATTCTGCCTGCTTGATCTAATGTAATGGATTGTTATGTCTTCTTGAAAACTTGACCCCTTTATCATTATGTAATGCCCTTTTTTATCCTTGGTAAATGTCCTTGTTCTGAGCTTTGTCTGAATATGATGTAATTACTCCAGCTTTCTTTTGATTATTGTTAGCATGGCATATCTTTCTCCATCCCTTTATCTTAATCTATGTAAGTCTTTATATTTAAAGTTGCATTTCTTGTATACAACATAGAATTGAATTTTGTTTTATTAATCCATTTTAATAATCTCTGTCTTTTAATTAGTGTATTTAGAGCTTTTTTTTTAAACATCTTTATTGGGGTATAGTTGCTTTACAATGGTGTGTTAGTTTCTGCTTTATAACAAAGAGAATCAGTTATACATATACATATGTTCCCATATCTCTTCCGTCTTGCATCTCCCTCCCTCCCACCCTCCCCATTCCACCCCTCCAGGCGGTCACAAAGCACCGAGCTGATCTCCCTGTGCTATGCGGCTGCTTCCCACTAGCTATCTACCTTATGTTTGGTAGTGTATATATGTCCATGCCTCTCTCTCGCTTTGTCACAGCTCACCCTTCCCCCTCCCCATATCCTCAAGTCCGTTCTCTAATAGGTCTGTGGCTTTATTCCTGTCTTACCCCTAGGTTCTTCATGACATTTTTTTCCCTTAAATTCCATATATATATGTGTTAGCATATGGTATTTGTCTTTCTCTTTCTGACTTACTTCACTCTGTATGACAGACTCTAGGTCTTACTGAGCCATAAAAAGAAACGAAATTGAGCAATTTGTAATGAGGTGGATAGACCTAGAGCTTTAACATTTAAACTGATTATCAATATATTTTAATCAATATTTACCATGTTTTCTATTACTTGTTTTTTTTTCTTTCTTTCCCTCTTTTTATGCCTTTTCTGATTTTCATTAAGCATTTATATGATTTTATTTTCTGTCCTCTCTTAACGTATCAATGAATACTTCTTTTCTAAATGGTTTTAATGGTTGCCCTAAAGTTTTCAATATGACTTTTTAACTAATCTAAGTACACTATGAATAATAGTATAATGTTTTACATGTAGTGCAAATACCTTAAAACAGTATTTCCAAATGTCTTCCTCCTACCCCCTATGACACAACTGTCATTCATTTCACTTATCCAATATCACTCAACATATTGTTGCTATTATTTGAACAGTTACCTTTCAGACAATAAAGAATAAGAAAAATAAAAGATTGTATTTTACTTTTATTCCATCTCTAATGCTCTTCTTTTCTTTGTGTAGATCCATGTTTTTGTCCTCTATCACTTTCTTCCTTCCTGAAGTGTATTTCTTAACATTTCTTGCAGGGCAGGTCTGCTAGCAATGAATTCCCTTGGTTGTTGTTTGAGGAAGTCCTTATTTGCCCTTAATTCTTGAAAACTAATTTCACTGGATACAGAATTCTAGGTAGGCAAGTTTTTTTCTTTCAACTCTTTAAATATTTCACTCTACTCTTTTCTTGCTTTCATGGTTTCTGACAAGAAGTCCATTGTACTTATTATCCTTCCTTTTTTATAGATAAAGTTTTTATTTGTTTGTTTTGTCCTTACCTCTGCCGTCTTTCAGGCCTTTTTGATTATCTTTAATTTTCTTCAGTTTGAGTATGATGTGCCTTGGTATTAATCATACTTAGTATTCTCTGAGCATCTTAGATCTGTGGTTTAGTTCATGTCATTAACTTTGGAAAATTCTTGACCATTATTACTCCAAATATTTTTTCTGCTCCATATTCTTTTTCTTTCCTTCTAATTTTCTAAATACATACTTGTTAAACTATTTGAAATCATGCTACAACTCTTAAATATTATTTTCTGTGTTTTTAAACCCATTTTTGTATTTGTATACAGTTTTGGAAGTTTTTGTTGACATACCTTCAAGTTCACTGATTCTTTTCTCAGACTTGTCCAGTATACAGATGAATCCATCAAAGGCATTTTTCACTTCTGTTTCACTGTTTGTGATTTCTGGAATTCCCTTACAAATCTTTTTTAGAGTTTACATTTCTCTGTTTATAATCCCCATCCATTCCTGCTCATTGTCACTTTTATCATTAGAGATCTTAGCACATTAATCACATCTATTTTAAATTCCCTCTCTGATAATTCTAAAACATGTGTTATATCTGAGTGTGGCTACAATGCTTACTTTTTCTCTTCAGACTATTTTTTCTTGCCTTTTCACATGGCTTATAATTTTTTGTTATTGTTGAATGTTGAGCATGATAATCTGATAACAGAAACTAAGACAAGCCTTTAGTGTGAGATTTTATGTTAATCTGGTTAGGAGTTGAGCTATGTCTAGTGTTGTATGCCAGATCTTTCCATTTCTTCTAGTTTATATGTGTTTGTCTCCACTGTATACTGTAGGCTTCCCTAAGTACTCCTCCTCAGAGAAAACCTGAGGTTTGCAGCTCTTTCAGCTGTAATTCACTGGAGCCTAACAAGTGGTAGTAAGGTATAGGGGAGGGAAAATACAGAATTATTTTATGTTTTAGAAGGCTTCTGCTCCTGATTTTTGACTTTGCCAAGTATTTATTTGTTTCTTCCATCTTTAGGTAAGGCAGGAAAGTTAGAATGGGCTGGAGTTGGGTTACTGTCCTTTTCTTAGCTCTGAAAAGGCTAATATATATATATATATATATATGAACTCCATACAAAAATCTAGAGTAATCTCATATCTAATTGAAGATTCAAGAACTAAGGAGAGGAGTACTATAGTTTTTTTCTGTCATTAATAGAAAACCAAAGCCTTCTTAATTTTGTCATGTATTGTAAATATTCAAGGGTCTTTTCAGGACACAGTCTAGCCAAGCATTTACAGAAATATTGACCATTGCACTAAATGTGTGGGAAAGTGACTAAATTTCTCTT
This sequence comes from Globicephala melas, assembly GCF_963455315.2. NCBI lineage: Eukaryota > Metazoa > Chordata > Mammalia > Artiodactyla > Delphinidae > Globicephala > Globicephala melas. Next base: position 87,570,307 of record NC_083327.1, on the reverse strand, counting down.
GAAGTGCCACTGAGTTCCTGGAGTAAAGGACATTCCTGAGAAGCTCTTAATAGGTGTTCTGTTTATAAGAAGAGGACCTGAATGTGAGCAAGACCGTGTGAATGATGGTCACATTAACTTAGCCCTCAGCCCCTTCTGAGCAGCCTCCTTTCACATGGTTAATAAAGACAATTGCTAAGTACAAGGTCCACATGGTCAACTTTCACCATCTGTTCTCTTCATAGGACAAAAGCCAGGCATGAAACAGACACTGAAAAATATCTGCTGCAAGAACCAAATGGTGAGAGTTAGAGAGTGGGGTAGAAAGAAGAGGCATGGAAAGAGCATAGAGATACTGCCCTCCTTTCTAGAAATAACCAAATATGACAAAATAAAATTATATACTCCCTTTGAATTTTAGAAAAATGGAAATTAGTACTATATTTACTGACTGAATCAAGAAATATGTATGATACAGAATACCTGATATAATTTACTTTCTATGTTTTGAATGAAAACAAGATGAATGGCATTGTTTTCTTAAATGATGAATATGAATACTTGGCAAGCCTCAAAGTGATGGCGTGGTACACCTAACTTTGCCTTCTTAAAAACGTCCTCATTTCTGGTTCAGGTCACACATGTTTGATAGAGGTGGAAGCTCTAATTTACATTCTTTTTGTGTTTTAATAACTTTTATCCAACCCCAGGGCTCTCACTGCCAGAGGTCCACAGACATTCATATTTCATGTTGCTACATCCCTGGATCCCAAACCCAACACGTGGCTGTTCTCACTCTGCACTCTCCACCCGTCTCCATGTTATCCATTGCCGTGGTCGCAGCTGTGCCCTTTATGCCCTGATCTCCCAAGTCGACATCCCTATCATAATCCTCTGCCACAGTATCAGAATGCAGCCCTATGCTTCGGTTTCCTTTAATGTAAGGTTGAGTTAATAGTATTACCCATCTCTGAGACCTTTTGAAAATTCAATAAGCTACTATATGTAAATTACTGGGAAAATCACCAAGCACATAATTAATAACAACAGCTCACAATTTAGTTGCCCCAGCAGCATCTCATGCTCAATATCCCAAATTAAATTAATTGTTATCCTCCAGTGGTTGTGTACCTGAGATGAGTTTCCCATCTCAGCTGGCCATGTGTCCACCCGTAGCATGACCCAGACTGTGAGTCACTCACGAGTTACCATTGGCTACTCCCCTCTCTCCAATCCAATAAATCACCAAGACTTATTAGTTTTGTTTTACAAGTACTTGTTGATTTTATCTCCATATCTTCATCCTTATATCCCCTTGGGTTTCATCATAATGTGCTGGATTACACAATACCTTCCACTGAGTCTCTCCAACCCAATCAAGTCCCTCTCAAAATGTATTTCTATAGATACAGTGCCATGAACTGTCAAAATTACAAGTCTAACTCATTTATTTTCATCTATACCTTTTGCAAATCTCCCATGGTCTTCAGGATAGAATAACAACTCATTTGCATGGTAGGAAAGGCCCTTCATGACCTTGACCCAGTCCCTTCCCCACCCCTGACCCTGAACTCCACACTAGCCTCCTCTTATCCAATGTGCACGTGGTTCTTTAACATTTGATGCTTCCTGCTTATTTTCAAATGCATTTTTAATCTCTCTGTCTCCTCTCTCTGCAAAATATCTCTTGCTTTTTCCAAGTCTTTCTAAATTTTTATCAACTTCAATTTTCCCATAACACACACAAAGTTCATTACAGACACAAAGATGGGGGTATGTATTGCAGTCCAGCTAAGCAGATCATTAACACTGGATACTTTAGGTCCTAGATGGCTGAGGGTTTTTTCACTTTGAAATGCATTATTATAAAACCAAAACTGATTTGAATCTATAAACTGGTAAAATCCATAGTTAGAAAGGTTAAAAAAAATGTACTTAAGCCCCTCTTCATTAACAGTGCCAAGTTATTTTTGGATTTTGTTTAAAATCTGTATTCATATAAAAATAAAAGATAAAGTAAAAAAAAAAAAAACAAAAAAAAAAACTGGATACTTTAATATAGAAGAACAGACTTCTTTCCTCTTAGAAGTAAACGTTTTCTAATTTTCTCTTCTACTTGGAATACATCTTCTAACCACGTACCGGATTCTTTGCCTTTTAACCTCCTCTAATATTCTTGTCCCCAATCATTAAAGTTCTATTTTTTTTTTGCTTACACAGAACATTTTAGCCACCATTTCATATGATACAACCTCCAGAAAATACTTAGAAAACTTCATAGTCTTAACTAAATGCAGCAATCATGAAAACATTCTAAGAAAATCAGCTCTTTTCCTTAAATATATTCATAAATTACTCCCTTCTCTTTTCTAGGACATAAGAAAATATATTTTATTATTTTATCTCCCAGGATAATGTGATTTACTAAACTATGTAAGGAAGATAGAACAATTTCATCACATAGCTTCTCTTCCAAAGATTCTGGTAGAATAGATCCTGTAAAACAGATGAATAAAGTGGCAAAAACACTTCAGAAACGAAAGCCTTGGTGTGAGAATAAGACATAGCCATACATTGTACAAGCATTTTACAAATATAAAACAAAAGCAACTTAAATGACATAAAAAAACAACACAGAACAAAAATCTAAGAGGAGAAAGCAAGCCAGAGTGGCCCAGAAAGAAAAATACAGCTCAGTGGGAAAATATCCAATTATAGATAACAGCCTCATTTTTTATTCTTAGTGTAAATTCCAATCTAGTTTTTGGACCAAACTTTTGGGAGTGGGTTTGATCCCTCTCCTTGGAACTAGAGCTACTTGCAGATCCATTTTTTAAAAATTGTGTATTCTAAGGGCCATCAGTTTTTAATGAACTTTTGCAAATATTTCATATCTAAAGCACATAGTCATTTTTTAGGACTGGAGTTTGGGAATATTTCTGAATATATCTGTATGGAATCTTCTTTTCTTTTCATGGTAGTCTTATTAAACTCAATAGAAAAGGACTTTTCCACTTAATTTAGATGTGTGTGTGTGGAGGAGATAGAACATCTCATTAAGAAGTTCTTGAAGACATGCAGGAGTTTGTGATCGTCTATTAAAACTTTGCTGTGTATTACTTCTTCAAAAATGCAGAAGATGAAATAGAAAATTTATCCCCATATCCAGTCCTTTCTAAGAATAATAGGAACACTAAGCTCCTATTAAACTAAGCAAGACTCAGTTTAAATATCTGTATATTGTACTTTCTGAAACATCTGGTAACACAATAATTATATGGGCTTGTGAGTTATAACTCCTTTCATTTTTGCACTAATATTGCCATGTTTATTCTAGTCAAGGAATAGCTCAAAAGCATTTTAAAATAATTTTTCAAAGAGAAATAATTAATTCATCATAGGTAAACATATTTAGAGAAGCAGCATCATTTCAAGAAATACGCCATCAAAGTGTACTATGAATAGAGCTCCAACTATTCTTTAATACAAACATGATTTAACTGAAGAAGAAAACATTGCTGTATTTTGTGTCACTGAAGTGGATTCTCACCAGCTATCATGTACCACATGCTATGGTGTGTAGAAGTGGAGTTTTGAAAGGTGAGTTAGACTTGGCAGACAGAAATGTCAGATTGTATAACGGCACAGGTATGGGAAGCACGATTCACAGATGGATGGATTTGCGCTGGTCCATCCACATCCTATCACCAAATACGTCTTTGTAGAAGTCAGCCCAGATCGTGGGAGGGAGGGGGAGATGTCAGTGACCTCCGAACAGGGTGAAGCAAACTGGCCACACCACGTGATGAAATAATAACCTTGACCTTATCGCCATGGTTGCAACAAATTGAGTTAGCCAACCTCCACTGTCTTGGTAGATCCTGACAGACTCAGAGTCATCTATGATTATTTAGCAACTGCACACTCTGTGTTATCACCCACCAACCTCACAGAGTCTGGGGTTAGTAACGCTGTACAGACGGGACAATTCGAAATACCTTCCTTCCTGCTCAGAATCCAGAACATTAAGCATAAAGCAGATGGTTGAAAGCATTGCTACTCCCACAGTTGGTCAATGTTATTACGGAAAATACTTAATGTTAGGTTATATTCTTATTCACGTTCCTTATTGATATTTTAACGTATATCATATGCTGATAATCCTTGATAATGGAAGTAACAAAGAATCAAAGAAAAATTTGTCCAGAGGAAGCACTCCTGATCTATGAAAATATTCACAAGTGGTGGATGCAAGATGGCATTGTTGAATCTTCATAGGTGGTCAGAGAGCCGTGCAAGCTTCCTGGGCACAGAGGCTATGTCCTGCAGTCACGGCAGCAGGAGGATAAAGTTCCTCAAAGAATATTAGACTCTTCAAGGTCAAGGTGAGTGAGTTCAGCCAAGCTGCTAGCAAAGTGGAGATGGTGATATGGACTGGAGCCTGGAAGAGGGCCAAAGGAAACAATAATTTGCTTGTCCTGATAATTATCCCCGGCTCAACCCCAGCTTTCTAGGGGAAAAAAAGGAAAAATAAGAAAAAGAAAAAGGTAGAGAAGCAAGGACTGAAAAACAATTTGCACAGTTTTGCTTATTGTCATGGAGCTTGGGACTGAGGGCCCAGTATGGCCAAATCCCACCTCCTTCTGGATCAATCACACACAGTAAATGTAGACCAGTCCCTCTACTGCGCATCACTATAGGTGTGGAAGAACTGAGGTTGGCCTAAGCAGAGGGGAGCTCATGCCTATTAAAGAACAGTGTGGTTCTAGTTCAACATGATGTTTGGTGAAGTATGATCACTTCCTCATTGTATCCAACAGACAGAGAAAAGACCTCACATCCTTTGGAAACAAGCAAGCCAATTAAAACTATTAAAACAATGAGACTATTTCATATTCCAGTTCCCTTCCACATACAATGTCCCACACGTCATAAAAAATCATAAGACATACAAAGTAATATGAGGCTTACAAACAAGAGAAAATAAGTAACACAATGGCTTGCTGGGTCCAGAAATGGAGTTAGCAAACAGGACTTTAAAAAGCCATGGTAAGGGGCTTCCCTGGTGACGCAGTGGTTGAGAGTCTGCCTGCCGATGCAGGGGACACGGGTTCGTGACCCGGTCCGGGAGGATCCCACATGCCGTGGAGTGGCTAGGCCCGTGAACCATGGCCGCTGAGCCTGCACTTCCGGACCCTGTGCTCCGCAATGGGAGAGGCCACAACAGTGAGAGGCCCGCGTACAGCAAAAAAAAGAAAAAAAAAACAAAACATGGTAAGGGTGTGGAGAAAAGGGAACCCTCTTGCACTGTTGGTGGGAATGTAAATTGGTGCAGCCACTATGGAAAACAGCATGGAGGTTCCTTAAAAAACTGAAAATAGAACTACCCTATGATTCTGCAATTCCACTCCTAGGCGTATATCTGGAAGAAAACATTAATTCAAGAAGATACATGCACCCCAATGTTCATAGCAGCACTATTTACAATAGCCAGGACAGGGAAGCAACCTAAATGTCCATTGACAGAGGAATGGATACAGAAGATGTGGTACATATATACACTGGAATGCTACTAAGCCATAAAAAAGAATGAAATAATACCACTTGCAGTAACATGGATGGACCTAGAGATTATCATACTAAATAAAGTAAGTCAGACAGAGAAAGACAAATATCATATGATATCACTTACATGTGGAATCTAAAAAAATGGAACAAATGAACTTATTTATAAAACAGAAGCAGACTCACAGATGTAGAAAACAAACTTATGGTTACCAAAGGGGAAAGAGGGGGTGGGGGGGCGGATAAATTAAGAGGTTGGGATTAACACATACACTCTCCTGTATATAAAATATATAATCAGCAAGGACCTACTGTAGAGCACAGGGACCTATACTCAATATCTTATAATAACTTATAATGGAAGAGAATGTAAAAAAAGAATATATATACATATATATGTATAATGGAATCACTTTACTGTATACCTGAAACTAACACAACATTGTAAATCAACTGTATTTCAATAAAAATGTTTAAAAAGCATTGTAAATCAAGGATTTATAGGGAAGAAGGAAAGACAGAGTGAACAGATGGGAGGAGAGAGCAGAGAAAGGCAGGTTAGGAAATGGGACCAAACAGAAATTCTAAATCACAAAGTTACAATATCTGAAGTAAAAACATACAGTGTGTAGGCTTAACAGCAGAATGGAAAATGCTGAATAAAGATGAATAAATTCGAAAAGAGACCTGGATAGAAACGATCTAGACTGAAGCTCAGAAAAAAATCCAGATTGATAAAAGCTGACCCAGGGGCCATATGAAGAGGTTTCACATCCATGGTCGGGACATCAGTAAAGGAGGGAGGGATGGGAACAGACAGGCACTTGGAGGAAGAGAGGGCAAAAATGTCCCAAATTTGGTGAAACAAACCCTAGTGGAATATATACAAAGAAATCCACACCTATGCACATAATAACTGTGAGAGATACACAAAAGGAAATCCTAAAAATAGCCTGAGAAAAAATCACTTACACCTAAGGGACCAATGGTGACAGTGACAATGTAAGAATCTCTCTAACATGTTGAAAGAAAGGGGGAAAAGTCAGCTAACTTGGAATCTATTACCAGCAAATTATCCTTCAAAAATGAAGGGGAAAAATGTCTGTTAAGAGGGTCTATTACCAAAGAAATTATTCCTCAAGAATAAAGGAACATAAATAATTTTCAAATAATACAAGCTGAGAGGATATTCTGCCAGTAAATTTGTACTATAAGAAATTATAAAGTTATTTCTTCGGGCAGAAGAGGAATTATAACAGCTGGAAACCTGGATCTTTAGAAAGAAGTCCCGAACTGGTAAATGTATGCATACATATAAAAGACTATTTTTTCTTTTTCTTAATTTTTGAAAAGTAAATCAACTTTAAGATAAAAACTACAACATAGTATGGAGGGGTTTATTTCATATGTGCTCTTAAAATGCATGGAAACTGGGGTAAACATCTTATGTTTTCCAAATTAAAAGGACCAAGACTCATAGTCATGAGGCGAATCCTATAAAATAACTTCCTTTGATTATAATTCTCTTTAATATTTTTACACTTTACACCTCCATTAATAATTTTTCTGTGTCTCTTTCTAAAAGAGTAACATGAATGTTATAGAGAATATGGGTGCATGGAAATGAGTATTTCTAAATACCTGGAATATTTCTAAATACCTGGAATTATTAATTAAAAATGCAGAAAACTCTGTGTCTGGACTGAGTCTGTGGAGCTCACAGGTAATAAATAGCTCCAAGGGATGAAGGTTCACTTGGCAAGACACCCCACAAGGAGAGTCTACACCCCGCCCCGCTTGTCATCGCGGATTCTCAGAAAGGAGAGCTGAGTGAGTGGGTACGGTTTGAGTGGACCTCTTAACTTGGGGTGGAGTTTTCTATTTTGTCCCTTTTATGCACTGGGATCCGAAACTGTATTCCCACTTTCCCAATGGGTAAATATTTTTCTTTCTGGGTCCTAAGGAGTTGACATAACCAAGTGTTGAGGCTGAATTACATCTAAGCATGGTTGTTCTTGTCTTAATTTAATGTGGTGTCTACGTTGCAGACCGTGCTGCGTTAGCAGATATTTTTGAGGCTTCTCTGACATTTTGTCGATATTTTGGGGAGGGATTAGGGAAGAGAGAGCACTATGGACTGAATGTTTGTGTCCCCCAAGTTCATATGTTGAAGTTCTAATCCCCAACAAGAAGATATTTGGAAGTGGGGCCTCTGGGAAGTGATGATGGTTGGATGAGGCCATGAGGGTGGGACCCCCGTGATGGGATTTCTGATTTAACAGAAGAGAATGTGAGCACGGCCACTGCAAACCAGGAGGAGGGTTCTCAGCAGACACCACAGCTGCTGGTGCAGACCTGGGGTGTCCAGCCTCCAGAATGATGAGAGATACATGTCTGTTTAAGCCACCCAACTGGTATTTCGCTATGGCAGCCCAAACAGACTAGGACAAAAAGCTAGACCACTCTTCTAAGTTTGACTCACTTAAAATGACTCATTTACCATTTCTAACTTGCAAAGTAATTTGTGCTCATTTTAGGATTTGAAAAATGTATAGAAAAAATCAAAAACACCTTCATGCTATCACACTGGTAAAATTCTCAACAATGTATTGGGGTTACAAGTATGAATATTAATATGTATGTGTGTATATATACATACACAATTATATCACACTGCATATAGAGTTAATATATGTTTTATGTAAAGTATATCATCAATATTTACCATTTAATTAATTTTATTCAAAATACAATTTATATGTGGATATATGATTATTTTATTCTTCCTTATTCTTGGACATTTTCTTACTTTTTTCTCATTCTGACCATATTATTTAATATAGTCATGAACACTTGATATTTAAAATACTAAATCTGTTACATTTATTTTACTTACAATTTTAATATTTATTTTATATTGTTTCATATGTATAGCATGTACACGTACAGTTTTTAAAATAAAATAAGAGTCTCTATATACACACTACACAGCTTAATATACAGGATGTTTTCAGTACTTATGAGACCTACTGCTCATCTCTCTGAACACATCCACTTTCCTCCAATCTCTCCTCCACCCAAGTAACAGTTATCCTAATCTTTACATTAATCATGCCTTCTTTTTAAATGATTTTGCTGCATATATATTCTTCCTAAATAATTTATTGTTCAGCTTTCCTGTGTTTTGAATAATGAATAAATGGATGTATACTGTACATATTCTTCTAGAATTTGTTTTTCACTCATTTGGTTTTGATAGTCATCTAAGATGATAAGTGTACCTACAGATTAGAAACTTTCACTGATGTCTAATATTCCTTTTTGTGACTATTCTTTCTTGATATATTATCTGCTGAGGGTACTGAGGATATTCCACTTTTTGCCCTTGTCGACACAGCTGCTGTGCACATTCTTGTAGTGCCTTCCTGGGAACAAGAACAAGAATTCTTCTCAGGTCATGAGATTATTTTCCAAACTGAAGGCTGATCCATTAATAGATCATTAGATCAATGTAAGTGATGGTGAAATATCCTTTTTGTAAAAGAATAAATAAATTTATTACAAGAGAGGAAATGGGAAGACAGAGAAGGGGATGAGAGGGGCGGGAAAATAAAAAAGAAAAATATCAGCTTGCATCACATAAAATAAGAGAAAAAGGTGTTTTGTGATCTTCCATATTGGATATCTGTGTTCCAGCTTATGATATTAAGTGTATTTCTAACTGTGCCTTATATTAAAAATTGGGGCTTCCCTGGTGGCACAGTGGTTGAGAGTCCGCCTGCCGATGCAGGGGACACGGGTTCATGTCCCGGTCTGGGAGGATCCCACGTGCCACGGAGTGGCTGTGCCCATGAGTCATGGCCACTGAGCCTGCGCGTCCGGAGCCTGTGCTCCGCAACGGGAGAGGCCACAACTGTGAGAGGCCCATGTACCGCAAAAAAAAAAAAAAAAAAAAGTGTTTGAAAGGTGCAACTTGATAGCATGTGTTTTGCAGTGGGACCTCAGGCATCACCAGGACGTGTTGGATTTTGTTGCACAAGTCGTATCGCTGTGTAGCTATGTCACCTTTGCCAGGAGGAGGTGGGGGGAGCTGGCCTTGGATCCTCAACCACCACTTCAAAGTCACGACAGTGAAGCAGGTGACAATGACTGTCTTTCACTGGCTTCCATTTGTTTGCCGGTAGGAGTTCATCTCCCCAGCTCTTGGTTTCTTCATCTGCAATAAGCACACTCACCATATTGCGATCCCTAAAATCTCCCATGAAATGTCTTGATTATAAATACTTTTTAAAGAATCTTCTCGGTTATTCTCATAGGGAAGAGCAAAACGTGAGTTGCTGAAGAGGAGGCACTGCTGTTCACAGCGTGACCTGCAGCTCTGGGGGTGACACCTGGTGCGGAGCAGGAGCTCAAGTCCAGGACTTCTCATTGGTCAATGTTCAGTATACGAATATGAGGTCCTGCTCTGGTGATGACGGTGGTCCCTCGTGAGCCCATTCTTATCCTTATCTGACTAAGTGATAAAAGTGTATAAAACATGCCAGTGGTGGAGTCATGGCTGGAGGTGCCGTGCCTAACTCAGCATCAGCACCTTGGGGTTTCTCGTTACCATTTGAAGAGTTTGGGGGACTCATAATATACGGATTCTGTGCCAGATGCCAGGTTGCTTTGGATTTCACCACTAAAATTTGGTCTGGATGTAGAAGAGTGGCCAAATTCAGAAACTCATTTACAAGTGCACTTTTCAAAAGCATCTTGACTTGGGGAGCAGGAGACTGGTACCCAATCAGCACCAGCGTTCAGCGAGATCAAGTTGGATGTATTCTGGTGTCGGTCCTGAATGAGCAGGACATCTCCCTCCTGTCACAATCCACCCTCCTCGGGCTTGGGTTTCTGCAAAGACTAGTCTGCTCTTGGACCTCAACCAAGAGCGTGACCCCCAATGCACATGCATTCAAAGTGATCCACTCAAATAGATTTTAAAAGTACAAAGTCATCCAATTCTTTCTAAAAACTCAATGGTCTCAGCTGCCTAGTTGAAAATATGCTTTATTTGTGTCAAACTAGTGTTTCTTATGCATTCTCCTGTGTCCTTGTAAAGGCACCATCAACTTGAACCAAGAGAAGTCCCACAAGTGAGGGTGGAAGACTTGCTGAGAGCTGAAGCCCCTTGGAGACAGGCGCTGGCGGGGCTCCATTCCCCAGCGCCTGCTTTCATCCAGATGGCAGTTTGTCCTCAATGTAATCCAACAGGACACGTCCAATTCCCTTTCTCCACCCCTGAGCTTTTCCAGGGGAAAATGTGATTCTGCCCTGCTTTTAGCAAATTAATGTTCCTGTGCTTTTGCTTTGCTATGCATTTGAAAACATATGGACACTTTTGGCCAAAAAGAAGCCATTTCTGATTCATTTGGCTAAAGTGTGAATTTTTCCGAATACAGTAAAAGCCCTGTTATGAAATGCTTTCTTCTATCTTAGAATCCATTAGACCATGAAGCAAACTTTTTCCTTGGATGCACAGTAAGGCATGAGGTTTATTCCCGAGCCCAACTTCTGATCTGTTCTTTGGAGAGGAGCCCTCCACCTGCCCCACTGCCTGGAGGGAATCACTGACCTTTCCCAAGAGGGTCCTGCTCTGTCCTCACTGTGAGGTAAACTGAGGAGCTCCCCAAAAGAAAGCACATAGGAGACAGTGCTCAGGAGCTGGATAGAGAAGTCTGTTTAAGCTGTTTAAGAAATGTGGAGGGATGCTAGGGACGTGTAGGAAGAAGAGGCGAGATGAGACTCCAGGCAGAGTCATCCTGAGTCAGACTGGATGGCGTTTATGGGAGAGAAAAGTAGGGACTTCCTGGGAGAGAAGTAGTAAGGAACCGAGTGACAGTTGGTGATGGCCACCAAACAGGGACTTCACGTTCTGTGTCTGCTGCAGCTGGGAAGGCCCCCATGGAATCCAGGGAGAGTGGGATCTCTAAAATGTTAAATTTCCAAAGCACATCAAAAGTGAAGCAAGGCACGTTAACCTTAAAAGGAACTTACAGAGAGTGGAACCATGATACGGATCAGACTCAGATTGAAATTGTAGGCCTGTCCATTGACAGATGAATGGGTAAAGAAGATGTGGTACATATATTCAACGGGATACTACTCAGACATCAAAAAAGAATGAAATAATGCCATTTGCAGCAACATGGATGGACCTAGAGATGATCATACTGAGTGAAGTAAGTCAGACAGAGAAAGACAAATTTCACAGGATATTACTTATATGTGGAATCTAAAAAAATGATACAAATGAACTAATTTACAAAACAGAAACAGGCTCACAGATGTAGAAAATAAACTTATGGTTACCAAAAGGGAAATGTGGGGGAGGGATAAATTAGGAGTCTGGGATTAACATATACACACTACCATATATAAAATAGATAAACAACAAGGACCTACTATATAGCACAAGGAACTATATTCAACACTCTGCAATAACCTATAACAGGAAAAGAATCTGAAAAGGAATAGATGTATGAATATGTACAGCTAAATCACTTTGCTGCACACCTGAAACTAACACAACATTGTAAATCAACTATACTCCAACATAAAATAAAAAATTTTTTTAAATGTAGGCCTGCCAACAGTGCAGATCAGCTAAGGTCTTCACACCTACCTTGTTACCTCATCCTGGACCCTTTATGCCTCTACATCTGGGTAATTCTAATCAACTTCTCCAATCTCCCTCACCCCTGATTATAGAGACAGTTTCTCTGATGTTCTTACTGATGGAATTCTGAGAAATGAAGAGCAGCAGACAAAGCAAATTGGTGTGGAAACTCAGAGAACACAACTCCCTTTGCGTTAACAGCAGATGGAGACAGACCCTCCAAAGACAAGAGGCCCTGGGAAATCAGACACCAGCTGTCAACTGGTTGAGATTTGTGGGAACTTCCTTTGCAGCTAGAGGCAGAATGATTGGAATTAGGCTCTGTGGCTCTAAGCCAGGCTCCCAGGGCCCTACTGCCCCAGGACGACGTGTCTGTGTTGGCACCTGAGACATATCAGGGTAACTGCCTGAGCAGCTACCCGGCTCTGTGTGTGATCGGTCATGGCCAAGTCCCTCCCTGGTGGGAATGGTCAGTTACCAGAGAGAAGGAACATGCTTGGGGTCAGAACAGGTTACCAGCTTGTCCCTGACTTTCCGTCCTGTCGGGTGCTGTCCTCTGGAGGCTGGCACGGTGACCCCCATGTCCCCAAGATCGATCTTCTCTTCCCCTCCCAGCCCCAGGGCCAGGTTGTCCACGTCAGGCTGAACCTTCCCCAGAGGGACTGTGCTTTTCAACCCCAGGTTCTACCAATGAGCACAAATCCTAACACGTCTGTTGCGAAGTCAAGGTAACCTGGTGCCAGCTGGATACCACCCGGGTGTCCCGCATTTCACAACAAAGCACCCTCTGTAGATGGGGCCATCTTCCAGGCATCCCAGGGCCAGGAGTTTATGCTGAGCCTGTCTCTGGTCACCGCCACTCAGTGGTGGGCTTGTCCTCTGTTTGGCTGCTCTGGGTGACACACACCACCCGGCTTCTCAAAGGAAAAGACCAGCGGGCAGCCCAAGCTCTCGAACGTGCATCCAGCCTGGGACGTAGAGCTGGGGGCATCGGATGCCCAGGGGCTGGGGACCCTGTGTCCTCTGCTGTGAGCGGGAGCCGTGACAGCCAGAGAGGATGGTCAGATGCACAGGGCATCCTGGACGGGGCAGCCAGTGGGGTGCCAGCACCCAGGTGGGCAGAGGAGGGCACCCCTGAGGGCCTGGCTGGATGGGTGGGTGAGGCGGGTGACGAGCACATCCAGGTGTCCACGTGTGGAGACAGCTCAACACCTGATGTCAGGACCACCACAGGGTATGGACAGAGGCCCAAAGAGGGTCCAGCTAGTCTGACGTGAAGGAGGTAAAGCCATATGAGGAGGGCTCGCTCCCCTGTGGCCCCACTGTCCCTGAGGCTGCGGGTGCAGCTCCTTCAGCGACTTTGGCTCCAGAGCCCGACCTCACTGAGGGAAGTCTCATCTGAATTATGGTGTCTCACACCTGAGACTAACACGATATTCTAAGTCAATGATGCTGCAATAAAAAGGAGGACACTTGTCACCTTGATCTTGGCTTCTCAACACTGCCCTTCAAGAAGAAAAGTCTGGGCTTCCTGGCGAGAAGGTGGATTCAAGGTGAGGAAGGGAAGCAGTGAGATGAGTCTGCACCATCTCGAGTGGCCATAAAGGCAGGCAGGGGACCAGAGGGGATTGAAGAGCCGGGAGATGGGCCCAGGGCCCAGCTTAGGCCAGGACACCACCTCCAGCCAATTAAAAAGAGAGTCACAAAGTATGTGTGTCTAAAGCTCATAAAAGAGAGAAGTAAAACCAGTGACTCACTGGGGTAATTAGCAAACATCTATTGTACACATGGCAAAAAGTCAGTTTGCAGCCTGGGTCAGCTCCCAAAGCTTCTGCCTGCAGGGACGGTCCCGCCAGGGCCTGGACGCGTGACCCAGGCCGAGCCTCCAGCCTGGGTGGAGCCGTGAAGCTGGGGTTCATGGAGGAAAAGGTGGCTGGGGGCAGAGGGCAGAGTGCAGGGAGATGGCTGCACAGAGACTCCAGGACTCAGAGGTTCAGCCTGGACTCTCTGGCCATTAGTGAGAGCTGACATCCACAGCCAGGAGGAGACTGCCCGAAAGATTCCAGGAACAATCTTTCAGATCAGCCAATGCTGGGGATAGGTCTGTCCCCAACAGTCAGAGTGCCTGTCCTTGTACATCCCAGGAGCCTTGGGGGCGTGGGGTTCACCTCACCGGGAGGGCAAAATAGCTCTGAATCAAAGCCCCCTGGATGCCTTCCTCCAGCAAATGTTAAAAGCAAGACCCAAAAAGACCCAGCTGTTTCCAGAGGAGAGCTCAGTAACCCTGTTTTATTGCAAGAATATTTGAAGCAAAAAGAATATTGTGTTTTTTTTTTAATATTTACAAGTAAAATGTATGGTAATATACAAAGGAAGAGTAAAGTTCAAAGTCCTCATACTGTACCTGAAATGGTATATCAACTAAAGGTGGGCTGAGATAAGTTAAAAGATATATGGTATAAACCCCAAACAACCATAGAATGACACAACAAAGAGCTAAAAATGAAAAAGTAAACAAAGAACAAACGTGACACAGAGAAAATAAAGGGTATGATGGTAGATTTAAGCCCGATCCTGTAAAAAGTCACAGTGAATTGCAAAAAGTCACATTAAATTAAGTTAAATGATTTAAACACACCAGTTAAAATACAGAGTTTGTCAGATTAGATAAATTTAAAGAGCTAGGTCATCTATCTGCTGCCTACAAGAAACCCACTTTAAACATAATGACACAAAAAATTAAAAATATTTATGCCATGTTGACATTAGTCAAAAGAAGCCTGGGGGGCTTCCCTGGTGGCACAGTGGTTGAAAGTCCGCCTGCCGATGCAGGGGACACGGGTTCGTGCCCCGGTCCGGGGGGATCCCACATGCCGCGGAGCGACTGGACCCGTGAGCCACGGCCGCTGAGCCTGCGCGTCCGGAGCCTGTGCTCCGCAACGGGAGGGAGAGGCCACAATGGTGAGAGGCCCGCGTACCGCAAAAAAAAAAAAAAAAAAAAAAAAAAGCCTGGAGCAGCTGTGTTAATATCACAAGGAGATTTCCGGGCATAGTCCGTTCAGGGGCAGAAAGCAGGTGTCCTAATAATAAAGTTGTCAATTTAACAACACGATGTAAAAGTCCCAAATGTTTAGGTGTCTAATAACAGAGCTTCCAAATATAGTAAGAAGGACTTGGACAGAAAGGGAAAATGGGCCCACAGCATAGTCAAAACCCACTTCAATACTCATCTGTAAGTGATAGAATAAGCCAACAGGAAATCAGCCACGGTAGAGAAGACGGCCAGCTCGTCATGACAGACCTTCATAAACTCACCTCCCAACAAGGGCACACATTCTATCCACTTGCCAAGGAGCATTTACCAAGACTGACCATGCTCTGAGCAATAAGACAAATCTCAATAAATTTGAGAAGATTTAAATCATACAAGTTTATTCTCTGAAGGAAAAAATATATATATTAACTGAGTTATTAATAGCAGAAAATTAACAGCAGAAAGATACCTAGAAAAATCCCCAAATAGTTGAAAATGAGTAAACGTGTTTCTGAATAACCTGCATGCCAAAGAATAAGTCAAGAAGGAAAACAGGAAATGTTTTCAACTGAATGACAGCACATCATACACAAACCTGCCGGAGGCAGTGATAGATTGGGGTGTTTAGATTGAGAGCACTAGGTACTTCCATTAGAATAAAAGAAAAATCTAAACTAATGACCTCAGCTTCCAGCTTTAGAATCTAAAATCAGGAGGGCAAACAGAACAATAAGCTGAAGGAGGCACAGATCAAAGATCAGAGTGGAAATCAGTGACATAGAAAACAGAAAAGTAATAGAAAACTGAATGAAACAAAAAGCTGATTCATTAAGAATTTCAGTAAAACTGATAACCCTCCAGCCAGGCTGAACAGGAATGATATTGGGATGACCGACACTGGGAATGCCAGAGGCAAAGCACAATGGATTCTACAGATACTAAACATACAACAAGAGACTATTAGGGCTTCCCTGGCGGTGCAGTGGCTGAGAGTCCGCCTGCCGATGCAGGGGACACAGGTTCATGCCCCGGTCCGGGAAGATCCCACATGCCGTGGAGCGGCTGGGCCCGTGAGCCATGGCCACTGAGACTGTGCGTCCGGAGCCTGTGCTCCGCAACGGGAGGGAGAGGCCACAACGGTGAGAGGCCCACGTACCGCCAAAACAAAAAGAGACTATTATAACCAACTTTATGCGAATAAATTCAACAAATCAATGAAATTAAAAAAAAAAAAACTCATGAAAGAGCCGTATTACCAAAGCTTACTCAGTAAGAAATAGATAACCTATCACAGAAATTAAATTTGTATTTAAAAACCTTCCTACAAAGACAATTTCAGGCCCAGATGGCCTTACTGATGAATTCTACCAAACATTTAGGAAACAATATCAACTTTATACAAATGCTTCCTGAAACTTAAGAGGAGGCAATACCCCACCCACCCATTCATTCACTGAGGCCAGAGTTGCTTTGATACCAAGACCATTACAATAAAAGAACTTACAGACCAACACTCTTCATGTGAATAAATGCAAAATGCCTGAATACAATTTTAACAATATAAAAAGAACAATGTTATCATGATAAAGTGAAGTTTAGCCCAGGAATACAAGGTTGTTTTAACATGAGTCAATGTAATTCACCTTAGTAAGAAAATAAAATAAGATAACATTAAATTAAACTAAACTTTAAAAATAAAATAAAATAATATATATGATTATCTCAATAGATGCAGAGAAAGTATTTGAAAATATTTAACATTCATTCTAATAAACACTCTCAAAAAACTGGGAGTAGAAGAGGACTTTCTCTACTTGATAAAGGACATCTACATAAAATCTGACATAATGCTTATGATGAAAGACTGAACACTTTCCCTGAGGTTCAGAAAAATGGCAAGGACATCTACTCACATCACTTTTATTCAACATTGGACTGAAAGTTCTAACTAGTAAATTAAGGTAAGAAAAAAAATAAATGGCATCCAGACTGGAAAGGAAAAAGCAAAATTGTCTTTATTTGCAGACGAGATATTATCTACGTAGAAAATCCTGTGGAATCCACAAAAATGTTACTATAATAAATGAGCATAAAGAGATTGAAGGATACAAGATAAATATATAAAAATAGTTATAATCTATATATCAGCAACAGACAATCAGAAACTGAAATTGAACATACAGTGTAATTTAGAATAGCATCATCAGTATAAGATACTTAGCGATAAATCTGTAAACAGATATACAGGACGTGTACACTTAAAATTGTAAAAAACATGGCTGAGAGAAATTAGAGAACAAATAAATGAAAAGTCATATCATGTTCATGGTGCTGAAGACTCAACAGTGTTAAATTCTTCCCAAATTAATCTATAGAATCAATGCAATTTTGATCAAAATCCCACGAGGCTTTTATTTATTTATTTTTTAGAAACTAAAAACCTTATTTTAAAGTTTGGGAATGAAAAGTATCTAAATTGGCCAAAAAACATTAAAGGAGAAGAACACAACCGGAAGATTCACATGATTTTTTTTTACATCTTTATTGGAGCATAATTGCTTTACAATGGTGTGTTAGTTTCTGCTGTTATAACAAAGTTAATCAGTTATACATATACGTATGTTCCCATATCTCATCACATGATTTAATTTAAAGTTTACTATGAAGATACAGTAAACAAAACTGTGATGCTGACATGGTTTATACACGTAGAATTACAGTCCAGAAATAGAGCCACATATTTATGACCCACTGATTTTCAAGAAGGATGCAAAGACAATTCAGTGGAGGAAAAAAATAGCCTTTCAACAAATGGTGCTGGAACAATTGGATATCTTATGCAAAAATTAACTTCTATCCATGTCTCATACTATGTTAAAAAAAAAACTCAAAATAGATCATAGACTTAATGTAGAATATAAATTCTAGTAGAAATCATTGGAGAAAATCTTTGTGACCTTGAGTTGGACATAGATATTTAAAGTTGGACAGCAAATGTGTGATCCATAAAAGAAGAGAAATTGATAATCTGGGCATCGTCAAAATGAAGAGCAAAAGCTTGTCAAAAGCCACCACCATTGAGAGGGTGAAAACACTAGCCACAGACTGGGAGTAAACATCCACAAATCACACATCTGAGAAAAGGCTCATATTTTAAATGTATAAGGACGCCCCAGACTCAGTAATAAGAAAACAAACAACCAATTGGAAAATGGCCAGAAGACTTGAACAGACATATCACCAACGGAGATATCTGGATGGAAAATAAACAGATGAAAGAAGCCCAGTGTCATTAGCCATTAAGGAAATGCTGCAACCCCAGGAAGGAGGTATCCCATCCCTGTCAGCTCACATGAAGATGACTAACCAGGACTGGATGAGTCCTGGTTAGCATGGCAGTCAAGGCCCAGCTAAAGACTGAGAATGGGGCATTTCCTGTTAAATATCAACAAACCCGAGACCCCAAGCCTCTCCAGAAAGCCTCAAGGATGTGAAGAGAAGGACCCCCTTCTTCGCTGTGTCCCCTGCACTCCTGGTGAGGGCTTCCTTTTATTTGAGGTAATAAAACATCCAGTTTTCATTTTCAAAATAACTTCTCAGCTACAAGCCCCAAAGCATCACATCGTAACAACCTGGAGTGAGGAAGCTGCCTAAATTGAGGGATTTTAAAAGCCTTGAAACCGTCGGTGTCTGGGAGGTGCAGAGACAAAGGAGGCCACTCCATTAACAGCCACAGAGGACGGCTGGCCTTTGCACCAGCAGCCTCGTGAAACAGGAGAGACGCGGTCGTGCTCTACAGCTCAGCTGAATGACACGGAGACCACGTGTGCTCACCGTTTCTCTCAGAGGTTGCAGGTAAGTTATTTAAAAATCTCCTTTTCTTAAACTGTTTTCTCTCAAAGAAAAGAATCCCCGGGATCTACTTCAAGTGGCATTTATGGAGGACCCACAGCAAGCCAGGCCTGGGACTGGGAATTTACCACATTAATTAATCATTATAACAAGCTGGGAAGTTCTAAATTTTTGCCTGAATTTCATAAATGAGGAGTCTGAGGGTCAGAGAACTACAGTAATTTATCCAAGATTCCAGAGTGAATCCAAGATAAAACCAGTACTTTCTGACATACGTCAGGACTCTGTCCACGTGCCTTGGGTTCTATATTTAGACTGAGTGGAAAGAGGCCTGGGAAATGCATTAGCCCATCTGGAGGTGAATCTGATACTTTCTCATTTGTCTCAGGGAGTAAGGTGAATGGAATGAGAAGTGGGGCTTCAGGGGAGGGGAGGGAAACCAGAAAACTCTTGGCCTCAACCCCTTCCCCTCTCTTTCCTTTTTCTCCCAGTCCCTTTCTGGAAAGTTTGTTTTTCTCCCAATAAAACTGGAATTCATCACTGTGCATGTATTTAAATATTTTAGTTTGTCTCCTAAAATAAAACTTGGTTCCCACGTATGTACTTAATGGGTATCATCATGTGTCCTCTTCAGAATACTCTGTGGACAGAGTTTCTACTCTATTATGCATGGTCAGGAATTGATTTTCCTAATAAATGCTTCAAAATTTTTTTCCATCATGAAATGTAGTATAAATCAGTGTCTCTTCATCTAATTTTATTTCCCCTTGGGCAAGGAATTTTCACTTCTAACAGTTGAGCTTTTCAAAGAAATTTTTTAATGGACAGATTCTTTTCAAATGTGTATTACTTTTTCTGATAATAGTAACTTGAAACTTTTCCTAAAAAGTATTTCAAAAGTTTCATGAACTCAAGGAAACACTTAGGGAAAATGCAGAGCTTTGAAAAAAATTTTAAAAAAAATCATTCCAATTAAGAGAAATGAAGTTGATACAGAAGACAACTTGGGTGAAACTTGAGGATGTTTTAAGCGAGAGAAGCCAGATACAAAAGACCATATATTGTACGATTACATTTATATGAAATGTGGCTGCTGAGGGCTGGGGGGATGGATGTGGGAGGGGACAGAGAGTATCAGCTTCTTTTAGAATAAAAAAAAATGTCCCAAAGTTATATTATGGTTACGGTTGCACAGACTGAGAATATACTAAAAATATTCATTTGTATGGTATGTACATTGTATCTCAATATTACTATTAAAATATTCAGTTACAGAAAAGATCAGTCCATGTAACTTCAGGAGTTTTGGATTGACTGGAATTTCATGAATGAAATGTAATAAGTAAGATCTATTTAACGAATTTTCACGGATATTTGGGTTTTATATGAGTTTGAGTTGATTTTCTGATGTTTTCCCCATTTTTATCACATCTTCAATAGGTATTAATTCTAGTTCTTAAACTTAATGTGTGACCTTGAGCAAGTTAAGTAACCTTTCAAAGCCTTATATTCTTCACCCCTCCCCCATCACACACATACGCCAATGTACACACACTCACTACCAATACATACATCTTTCTGGGAAAGACTTTTCAGAAAGATAGAAAAGAGAAAAATACATACAACTTGTTGTTACATACAACTCCACAATGAGTGTATGAGGCATGTTCACACATGTATGCTATGAAAACTAACCAATACAAGGAAACAACAAAAATGTATGTTGTAGCTTCTTAAGAATCTTCAGGCTTAAGGTTTCTCCAGGGATGTTCAGAGCACCCAGAGCCCCACACTGATTCTCTGCGGTAAAGGTAGGATCTTGGAAGAGCCAGAACACTAACAGAAGAAAGAGAAATTAAGGGAGAGCCAACCCATGCCACGAAAATCACCCAAATTAATGTCTTTGCGAGAATTACGTGTTGATCGTCAACTCCACACAAGCCCACAGGTTTGTTGAGTAAGAACAGCTAAGTTTATTAGATTTACTAATAAATAAGGAGAAATATCACTTGACAGAGTCTTGGTTTACTATGTCAGAAGTGGAAGGAAAGTGTAGGTTTGAGTGATTGGGATTGGGTAGTTAATGATGAGATAATTTAGGGTTGGTGACACAAGGAAGCAAGTTTTGAGGTGAGTCTTCATACCTGCTGTTTGACAAATGAACTTTTTGCTCAGATTAGCAATATACTGTCCTGATAGAGAGACTTTTGCTTGTATTATTGAATTGTTTCTCTTGATAAACTGGTTTACAGAAATTCCTTGAAGCAATCTTAAAGTTGCGTCTAAAATGTCACCTCATGGTTGAGCACAGTTACCTGGGAAACCAACTGACTTGTTACAAGACACTGGTACCAAAAGAGTCTGGATGGTACCCAGAGGAAGTGAGAAAAAACCTAAGAGCTGTTTTGATGGTGTGAATCAGTTAAATTATGAGAATATTAAAATGAGAAATTAGACTCATAACAAGAGTGATTAGGGATGAAAACGTCATACTACAGACAGGAAGGAATATTATAGGCACAATAGTTGAGAGAGACAAGTGTCTGTTAACAGTACAGAAGCTTACACACACAAAAAGTAATGAAAACTCTCAGGAAAACAGAGAATAAAAGTATACACACTGAAGCATGGCCATCTCTAGGTCCAGCCATCTGGAAAATATTTAGTGGCTCTTGGCTGGAAACTACTCACTTTTCTCAATTCTGTTCTTCATCTGAAGGTCTTGGGATAAGTTGTCTTCACCCCAGAATCATCTGTCCTGGTACATTGCTGACAACTTTTGCTGTAAAATTTCCTGATGGGAAGGTGGACAAGGTGATTCAGGGTAAGACCTTATGGCTTTTCACCTGGGAGACCTTACTCCAGGGACCTCTACTCTGGAGTTGAATTGTAGTCATAAGCAATGGATATGGTCCCTTCCAACATGATTCCAAGGCCTGTCCTTTTCTTTCATTCTTAGGAAAGACAAAATCTCCAGGTTCCAGGTCCAGTAGAAGCTTCTTTGGAGCCCAAGGAGAAAAGGCAGCCTCTACCCTTCAGCTACGAAACTGAGTATAATGCATGAATCTTTTGAAGTAACTTACTTTATCTGCCTGAAGTAAGGGAAAGTTGAAAATTGGGGGAATAAACACCTCATGTTAGTGAAACTCGCGTCAGGGTTTATGGCTGCTAGAAGGTGTGAACTCATGGTCATGAGTGTGAAGAGCCTTCATGGAGGAACCTTAGGAGTTCCAGACATTGTGGGTGGTGTGAGCTCTACAGGACCATTGGCCACCTCTGTCCAGGGAAGGTGATAACGTGTCTGTGTAAGTGGCAGTTCTCACTCAGAGCTCTCTGTGACAATCCTGGCAACGATGGGGAGACTGATTTGTTTTCTACGTCGGGAACCTACGTAATTGCATTTATTTATATATTTTCCTTTTCTACTGTCCAGGCCACAGACAAGTAAAAGTTCCAATTAGTTCTGAGAAGAACCAAACAATGACCAGGACACAGTCAAAACTCATCATACAGCATAATTACATGGAACCCTGAGGCTTAGGCTCCTGAGTGTGTTTCCCAAATTTCAGTTTCACTAGCAATAAACACTTGATCAATAGAGATGTTTTGGCATTGTATTCAGCACATTTCTCACCCATATTGACTGAGTCAAGCGGCCAATCTATCTTTGCTGTAATAGGTAATTTCATGAAAAAAAAAGTTGCCAGGGTTTTATTTGAGGAACTCTGGCTCCACCCAGTGGCTGGCCTGACAGCCCCGCAAATTGTCCTGTCATTTGCGACCAGATTCTTCTCCATATCTTCTCTTCTAATCTGGAGTCAAGCTGTTGAGTTCTGTTATCATTTGTAATGCAGTTAGATTCATTTGTCTCGGTCTGCGTTCTCTCTTGGGATCCCCTTAAATCCTGGTTGATTGTTTTTTCCACTTTGCATACAATAAATTTTACTTTGGCTTCTCTATGCCTGTTGGCATTTCTCTGGAATTTGACAAATACATAGAGTCATATGTAACCATACAGAATTCCATCACTCTAATCATTTGACTGTGTGGCTTGTTTGTACTGAATCCCTTCCCAAGCCCCGAGAAACCACTGATTTTCCTTCCATCCCTATATTTTTACCTTTTCCAGGATGTCATATAAGTGGAAAACTATAATATGTAGCTTTGGGGGTCTGGCTTCTTTCACTCACCAAGATGGAGCTGGAATTCATCCGTGACCCTTGTGAATCGTCTGCTCACTCCTTTTCACTGCTAAGTCGTGTTCCTCTGTGAAAATAGACCACGGTTCTTTCATCCATTCTCCTTTAAAGGACAACTTAGCTGTCTCCAGCTTGAGGTGTTATAAACCACTTTTTGTGGAAACATAAGTTTTCCATTCACTTAGGTAAAAATCCAGAAGACGGCTTTCTGGACCATATGGTAAGTATATGTTTATCATTATAGGAAACAGCCAGCTGACATCTAAGGTGGCTCTACTATTTTTGCATTGCTGCCAGCAAAGAAGGAGCACTCTTGTGGTTCCACATCCGTACTGGCGCTTGGTATTGTCACTGTAAAAAAACAAAGTAATTTTAGTGATACTTATTGTTGAGAGAGAGAGAACTCTGGATACAAATCCTTTATTAGATATGCAATTTGTAAATAGTTTCTCCAAATCTGTGGCTTGTTTTTTTGTGTTATATTTACAGTGTCTTTTGCAAAGCAAAAGTTTCTAATTTTGACTGAGTCAAATTTAACAAATGTTTCTTTTATGAGTCGTGCTTTTGGTATTGTATCTATAAACTCACCACCCAAACTAAAGTCATACAGATTTTCCTTGAAGTTTTCCTCTAGAAGTTTAATAGGTTTTCATTTTGCATTTAGGTCTATAACTCATTATGAATTAGTGTTCGTATATGGGCCAAGGTATGGATAAATTTTTTTTTTTTGGCATATGAATATCCAAGTGTTCCCACGACATTAATTGAAAAGACTATCTTTCTCGACTGAAATGCCTTTGCAACTTTGCCAAAAGTCACTTGCCAATGTATGTGTGAGTTTACTCCTGGACTCTCTCCTGTTCCATAGATTTATTTGTCCATCACAATGCCAATACCACACTGTATTGATTACTGTAGCTAAATAGTAAGTCTTGAAATTGGGTCATAGGAGTTGTACAAATTTGATCCTTTACTTGTTTGTTTTTTCCCCAGAATTGCTGTTGTTATTTGTGGTTCCTTTGCTTCCTATGTGAGGTTTAGATTCAGTTTGGTACCTACAGAACAGACTTGCTGGAATTTGACTGATCAACCTGGTGGGAATTGGAAGAACCAACATCTTTAAAATACTGAATTTTCCTATCCACAAAACAGTATATTTCTCCATTTACTGAGATCATTTTTACTTCTTTCATCAGTGTTGTATAGTTTTTAGCATACAGATGCTTCACTTATTTTGTTATATTCATATCTAAGTATTCCATTTGTTTCAGTGCTATTGTAAACAGAATTTTTAAAATTCAAATTCTAAATGTTCATCATGTACATAGAAATATATTTAAATTTTTCTATAAGTTTTTTAACTTATAGGCATAGATATGTTTGTAATAGTACTGGCTTTAGATGTTTCTTATAATCTAACACAAGCATTTAATACTCTAAATTGCCCTCTAACCACTGCTTTACCTACATTCTGCAAATGTTGATATGTTGTATTTTCTTTTAGCCTAAATACTTTAAATTTAGTGTGAGACTTCTCTTTTGACCCACAGGTTATACAGAAGTGGGCTCTTTAATTTCCATATATTCAAGTATTTCCCCAATATATTATTTTTTATTTCCCAATTAATTTTGCTGTGTTCTGAGAATACACTTTTTTGTGTTTTCTATTATTTTACCATTTTTATGTCCTAGAACATCACCTATCTTGGTGAACATTTCAACTTGAGAAAAATGTATGTTGCTGCTGTTATGTGGAATTATCATAAATATAAATAAAGTCAAGTTGTTTAATAGTATATATTAAAAGAACACAGGATAAAAGATTAATGAGCTACTCTTTGGTAAAATTTTCCTAAAGAGGACATAAACAAACATAAATTATGCAGACAGAAAACAATCACAACTGTGAACTTTTATCCTTCAAAAGACATCATTAATGATTATATCAGACTGAGAGAAAATATTTGCAAAACAGATATCTGGCAGAAAGCTTTTGTTTGGAGTATACAGATAGCTTACAATGCAATGGTAACAAAACAAATAATCCGGTTCAAAGCATGGGCAAAGATTTTAAGGGGCACTTCAATAACAGCAAAAAGATTCACAACTGGCGAAGATGCGAATGAAAAGATCCCCAACAGAATTTGTCATTAGAAAAAAGCAGATTAAATCCACAGAGAGAAACCCTTACTCATCAGCCTGAATGCCTAATGTTTAAAGGTGTGACCATATCAAGTGTTGGCAAGGACGGATAGGAACTTGAACCCTTATACATTCCTAGAAGAAGAGTAAAACCATTTTGGAAAACTTTTAGGCAAACTCATAAAATGTTAAAACTACACCTGTCATATGACCCAGTCATTTTACTGCTAGAATTAATACACTTGAAACACCAATTTTTGCAGATAAATGCTCAAAGCACCTATTATTTGTAATAACCAAAACTTGGAAATAATCTAAACATCCATCAACAAGTGATGGACAAGCAACTTGTGCTGTGCTCGGGAAACAGAGCCCCACCCAGCTATGGAAAGGAGCGCGCATCGGGTCCATGCCCTGGATGAATCCAACCTGTCATGTGGAGTAAAGGAAGCAAAGTAAGCAAGAGTGTATGCCATGCGACTCCATCTGCATGAGGCTGTTGACGATGAAGCTGTTCTACGGCGACAGCAATCCCATCAACAGTTGCCTGGGACAGAGATCCTGGGAGGTGGCCTCCGGAACACGAGGACTTCAGGGCCAACTGGACATCTTGAGGATAGTGATATCCTCGTGGGTGTACGCATGTATCAACACTTATCGAAGCAGCACTTTGAACATGTGCAACACATTGTACAAAATTTTACCTCCTTAAAGCTGTAGGGACATAAGATGAAATAAAGACTTTGAGTCAAACGAAAGCTGATAAATGTCCTGTCATGAAACTACTTTAGGAAGAAATAGTAAAGGAAATTCTGCAAGTTGGGGAAAAAACCCACAAAATGATCCTAGAGGTAAGCACAGATATTCGGGAAGAAGTGAAGAATGCCAAAAAGTGTAAATGTAAACAAGTATTAACTGTTTAAAACAACTATAATAATGTGGTGTGAGTTTTATAAGGTTTGTATAAGTAGAGTCTTATAAGAGCAGTAAATTCAGTTAACTTTTGGAAACGTCTTGCATTTTCAAGGAAATATTAAAAGCACTCATTTAAAAATTAATTACTCAAGAATGCATATTGTAATCTCTAGGGTAATTGCTAAAATAATATTAACAAAAAGTAATAAAAGCGAAAAATCAATTGATGAAAATAATTGCTTTATCTGAAATAAAACAAGAAAGATGGAACAAAGAAAAACAGATGAGAGGAGTAAAATCATATTGTAAAATGGTAGACTTAAACACAATTATATCAGTAGCAATATTAAATATGAAAACTGAACAATCCAATTAAAATGCAAAGATTCTCTGTATCCAAATAAAGAAAAACACAAGTACCCAACAATGTGTAGATTGCAGGAGGCTCATTTTAAATAAAAGGCTGCAGAGAGATTGAAATGGAATGGATGTAAAGCGGGAGCCGTAAAAACATCCTCCAAGAGGCAGCTGGTGTAGCTGCATCAGCATGAGAGTGTTGATCTTCATAAATGCAAGATAATATTAAATATTACTAAAGATAAAGGGGACATTTCATAAAGAAAACAGGAAGATAGAAAACTCATAATTTCATGTGCACCTAAATAAGATGGTTAAACAAGGATAAGAGGAAAACTTGACATTGTTAAATGGAGAAAGGAAGTATCCACAAGCATAGTTGAAGATTTTAGTGAATCTCCATCAGAGGCTGACGGAATGAACAGATCACAAAAAAAGTGTGAAAATAGATTTAAAGGACATAATTGAATTTTCTTAATTGACATGTATAGAACAATAGACCCAGCATTGCAGTATAAACGCTCTTTTTCAGATGATCAAGAAACATTTATTAAAACAGGCAGGGCCATAAAGCATGTCTCAGCAGATTAAAAATAAATAAATAAGTAAATGAAATTACACAAAGTATGTTTTCCTGCACAAAGCAATCTCACTATAACCCAACAACAGAAAGATAACTAAAATAATTGCACATCACACTTCTATACTATTTAGGAGTAAAAGAAGTATAATGGAAATTAGAAAATATTTTTAATTGAAAGATAAAAAAATATGGCATATCAAAACTTGTGGGATGCAGGTAAGAAGTGTTCAGAGAAAATGTTATAGCTTTTAGTGCATATATTTAACAGGAAGAAAAAATTGCAATAAAAAAGCTAAGCTTCGGGCTTCCCTGGTGGCGCAGTGGTTGAGAGTCTGCCTGCCGATGCAGGGGACATGGGTTCGTGCCCTGGTCTGGGAAGGTCCCACATGCCGCGGAGCGGCTGGGCCCGTGAGCCATGGCCGCTGAGCCTGCGCGTCCGGAGCCTGTGCTCTGCAGCGGGAGAGGCCACAACAGTGAGAGGCCCGCGTACAGCTTAAAAAAAAAAAAAGAAAGAAAAGCTAAGCTTCCACCCCTAGAAGCTAGAAAAAGCATGGCAAATTAAACCCAAAGACAGAAGGAAGGAAATTATAAGCTAAGATGAGAAATTAAGAATCTTTTGCATGAGCAGATATGAGTCTGATTTTCCAAAGTCAAATTGTTTCTAGTTGAAGATCAACCAAACTGCTTGTTCATTCACAGGATTGTATGTTCCGAGTACTGGTTAAGCTCTGCACAGAATACAAAGTGCCCAGTCAGCTGGAGAGTTAGAATGAGCACGTTAACAGTTCAGGAGAAGCACAGGAGAATAACAGTTTCAGGGATAAAATCTGAAGGCTCGCAATAACCCCAGGAGCCATGCTGCATGTCCTCTGGCATTCCAGAGCGGATCCGTGTGATGAAGGGCAGGGCTGGGGGGCAGGTGGTTGGGCCCAGCATCCTCTGTGCTGAGAGCAGGTGGCCTCCTGGGCTCCCAGGTGTGCACAGGTGTGACACCTCTACTCCACTCCGCAAGCTGGCTCCCTGTCACTTTCATCTGGCCCTCTGGCCACCGCTGCCTCCATGCCGGGTGGGGAAGATAAACATCACTGTTGCCACTTTAAAGAGGAAGAATCACAGATGGAGACAGGTGTGGTGAATGGTGGTCAGAAGTCCAGGTCAGGACTTAGGGTGCATTTCCTGACCTGTCCTTCTCGTCACAGAGGCCACCACAGGGATAAGCACTTAGGGCTCAGAAGAGGTCAGGAGGCCATGCGCCAGAGAGCATTTACAGGGGATGGTGGAGGATGTGGGCTGGGGCCGGACTGGGCAGTGGAGGGGGTCTCGAGGAAGCGGGTATGGGGCAGCACCGCCCAGAAGCCCCTCATATCGATGCACACAGGACAGAAACCCGGGCAGCGGCTCCTTTGTCACATCTGACCTCCCAAGACATGCACAAAAATTGTTTTTCTTTTGTTTATAAAACTTACTAATTAGGTAAAACTCTCAGCTTTAGTTGTCACACACTTTTCAGCACCAAGTGCCTCCCTCGTGACAACCCGGCCCAAGTGTGTTCTGTCATCCGAGAGGGACTGGACTGAAGCCTGCACATCCTGGGGCGACGGGTCCGCACACCCTCTCCACGGAGGGGAGTGGGGGAGCCTCGGGCAGCGGACCCCACAGGCTGGACCGAGGGCATCCAGGGTCTTTTACAGTGTGTATTTTAACCTCCAGCAGAGGTAACCTGTGCCCACAGAGGAACATCAATCGTGCTTTAATGCGGCAGCGGGTCCTTACTTATTCCAGACGTAGCCTCCCCGGGACACCGTGCCAGGCTACAATAACAAGGAATAAGCGAGCTCCAGCCCTGTTGTGAAATGCACATCCTAGATTTTAAAATGTTTTTCAACATAAAGTCATGGGAATGGAAGCTCAAACACCAAGACAAAGTTATATAAGAGGAGTAATGAATTAAAGATGTGCAGAGGCAGCTGCGGCTGGAAAGCATCACCCACAGCCCACGTGGCTCTCTTGCCCACGTGGCCACGTAAGAAAGGCCACCACCACTGTTTATTTAGAATTTATACCATGCATAACGCCACTGCCTCGCAAATCTCTGCTTAGGCATTTTGACAAAAGTTTAGAAAAGCAGAGAGAATTAACCGTTGTAGTTCATTTTTTCATAACTGGCTCAGCAAACAAAAGAAAAACACTGCAAAAGTATTTTGCTGCTGAGGCTACAGTAATTAGGGAAGTTATATAATGCTCACAGTTGTAGCAGTTTTCATGACTCAGGGAGGTAATACCATGAAGGCAATTCATGGACGTCCTGCCAAAGAACACGTACAAACGCTTACCTCCTCTTGTGCCCCAAGATGTGAAACTTAATGGATGCTTTGCAGTGATGACATACTTTGGTTTTATGTTTTATAAAATTCTCAAGTAGCAGTGAAGTAATTTTTTCCAATCCTTGCCCAGATACTATGGGCTGTTTGACCTTGGGCAATTCTCTTCTCCTCTCAAAGCCTCTGTTTACTCATTTCTAAAAAGAAATAATAATAGTGCCTGCCTCATAGGAACGTCGTGAATGTTTATAGAAGTAATACATTGAAAACCATCTGAGTACAGGGCTTTCTAGTGAGATCTGTATTGATTCGTCTTTCTTACAGGTTACAATACCATGTGTGGTCAGCTTTCTTTTTCAGTCACTTTTGTTATAAACCGGGATACCGGGAATCAAGAGTGTTGAGGTAGGAAGTGATTACTGCAACTTCAAGTAAAATGATCAAGACTTGGGAGTGAAGGACCCCCCTGGTCCTCTTGTGGATGCAGATACTGGCCACTCCAGATGGAAGGAAGAGCAAACTCAAGGCTTCGGGACAAGCGCATGTTTGGTTAAAGTGTCAGAAAGGGGCTTCCCTGGTGGCGCAGTGGTTGAGAGTCCACCTGCCGATGCAGGGGACGCGGGTTCGGGCCCCGGTCCGGGAGGGTCCCACATGCCGCGGGGCGGCTGGGCCCGTGAGCCATGGCCGCTGAGCCTGCGCGTCCGGAGCCTGTGCTCCGCAACGGGAGAGGCCACGACAGTGAGAGGCCCGCAGGCCCGCGTACCACAAAAAAAAAAAAAAGTATCAGAAAGGAGGACCACATGGGTAGGGCAAAAAAGAACAAGGGGCGGGGCATCATGGGAAAAGAGGTAACTTAGCCAAAGAAAAGAGATGGTGTGTTCAAAAAAGGTGGTGGGTTTAAGGGAAAGCACTCGACCCCTGGGCATGAAGGGGGAACAGAAGGCACAGTCACAACCCCAGGAGGCCACGGCTTCTGGTGACTCAGTGGATGAGACCTGTGGTCAGGGGAGGAGCAGCCCTACCCTTGATGTAGAAGGAGGGAGAAAAACCAGGGTCCCATCTTCGCTCTCCCACACCCTGATTTCCTGCTGGTGTCAACTCCCACTCTAACCATAGCAGAAACCAGAGGGCAAGGGACCCTGTAGATAAAGGTCATAAAGGTCAGCCTCCCAGCACACAGTGGATGCAAAGACTGGACAGTTGATCAAGAGCGGCAAACAGAAAACATCCCGTGTTGGAAGCTGAGGTCGTGGGGAGGCTTAGACCGTGCAAAGTCCTGTGGTTCCTGTTGTGGATCTCACTCCAGCCAAGCAGAAGCTGTAGGGGCCCAAGTCTGGGGCCTGAGTGCATCTGACTTGACTATCAGCAAAATCCTCCCGGCTGCTGCGTCGAGAAGACCGAGGACCAGAGGACGGAGCAGTGAGGTCACTGGGAGGCTCTTGCAGCTGTGGCGCAGGGGCTTAGTTGCTCCACGGCATGTGGGATCTTCCCATAAGAAGAAAGAAAACAAGTAGAAACCAAATTATAAAATGACAGAGAAGCCCTAACACAGCAATAATTATATTAGAAACAATCATGACATCCAGAGACCCGACACGGCAAGGAGGCGGCCGTGAGCAGTGAGGATGCACGAGAATTGTCGACTGCAAATTGTATATCCGAAAAAAATTACTTTGAGAAATTACCGGAAATAGAGACATATTCAGATGAAGAAAAAGTGAAAAGAATTTATTGCTAGCATATCCTCAAAGGCTGGCTAAAGCAAAATTTTCAATCATAAAGAAAATGATAAAATAAAGAATCTTAAAACCACAGGATGGAAGAAGGAACGATAGAAAGAGCAGAACTATGGGTATTTACAGTATTCCAGCGCCAGCATCATATGTGTGTGTATCTGCTGCTCAGTGATGCTCCAGAAACACCTTTACGCACGTGCATCCTTCCTAGTACTAATGTTTAGTTCCCAAGGACTGAGTACTATGACTCTGAGACGATGCTTCAAAACAACAGCAGCTGTTCTTCCTGGAAAAGCCCGGAGGTGGGAAGACCAGTGGCATGAGCTCTGTCTACCTGTGCGGTTCTGGGGGCGCATGGTGACAGCTTCAGGGTCTGGAGGGGAGAGCTGCTGTTGGTGGAGTCACCATAGATTTGCGTGAGAGAGACATGCTCGCATCTCTTTTGTTAGTGAGAAGTAATACACGAGTGGCCTTTGTTAAAACATAGCATTACTGTTGGGAATAAAAAGACATTCTTAGAGCCCCTGACAAGTTTCTCACGGCAAAGAGCACAGGAGGCGTGCTAGGTCCAGTCTGTGTGCTAAAGGTGCTTGCACGCCTGGGTTCTAAGTAACGACACATGTTGTCCGTTTCTACTCACAACTTGAGAAAACGTCTTGCTAGCTAAGAAGCTAGTTAAATGCTGTAGTGAACCAGATGGTTTTATTTATATAACTTACATGGAAACAAGCTAAGAATAGACTTTTTTTGTCATTTGGAAATTTGCTTGTGCCTCTTTCCAACTTCTCCTAATGATAATTTTATGATTCATGAGTCAGTGTTCATGGCGGGGTGTGTGTCTGGGTCCTGACAAAACAGAAGAAATTTGTTCCCTGGGCCTTGCACTCTGTTTTTGGGTTCACCCCAAAGCAGAGGGGGTGCTCACATCCCCTTTAGCAGAGAAGACCCCGGAAGCCCCCCTTTGGTGTAGGCACTCTGCCCCCCGGAGCTCAGCGTTTGGGGAAGAGCAGGGGCTCTGGGGGATTAGAGCTAGGATCAGCAAACTTTTTCTGTCAAGGGCCAGGAATATAGATTTCAGGCTTTGTGAGCCATGTAGCCCTAACAAGGGGCTAGATCTACTCTGCTTATGCAAACCCAGTAAGTCTGTGGTCCCAGCCCACCGCCTTCACTAAATCTTCTACAAGCTCAGGGTGCAGGTGGCATGGCTTTTGGATGTCCCGAGAGGGGAGAGGGCTAACACAGCGGTGGGTGGGGTGAGTTTCTGTTCCACCTTGTCACAAAGCCACATGCAGCTCTGAAGCCTGAGTGTTCTGAGCCCCAGCCGTGCGGGGGAAGCCTGTGGTGTAGACACAACTCGGTTTCCATCAGGATCTA
Organism: Globicephala melas; assembly: GCF_963455315.2. Classification (NCBI taxonomy): domain Eukaryota; kingdom Metazoa; phylum Chordata; class Mammalia; order Artiodactyla; family Delphinidae; genus Globicephala; species Globicephala melas. Next base: position 87,537,592 of record NC_083327.1, on the reverse strand, counting down.
CTCCATTACAGGATCTCACGCTCCTGACTTGGTCTGGGTTAATCTATATTGTTTCTTTCCTTCTTTATTCCATAAATTTTGCATTCAATAAATATTCATTAAACACTTTCTATTTTTTTAACATCTTTATTGGAGTATAATTGCTTTACAATGGTGTGTTAGTTTCAGCTTTATAACAAAGTGAATCAGTTATACATATACATATGTTCCCATATCTCTTCCCTCTTGCGTCTCCCTCCCTCCCACCCTCCCTATCCCACCCCTCTAGGTGGTCACAAAGCACGAGCTCATCTCCCTGTGCTATTTACACTTTCTATTTTTGATCATTGCTTTACATATTAAAAACAAAAATGAATTAGACATAAACCTTGCCCTCAAGAAATTTCCAGCCTAGTAAAAGGAGACCTATTGGTGTTTAAGTTCAAATAGTGAAAGTTTGGGTAGTAGGAGTAGCTATAACTTCTCAGATCTTTCCACATTTAACCCCACTGTCACTGAACGTGCAAAGCCAATAAAACCTCATGCCAAGCAAAGTATCATTTCTTTTAAGTTAACTTGTTTCTCTCTGAAAGAATCTTGAATTATCTCTATTTTCTCTGGCTCCCAATACATCCATCCCAGATAGTTTGAAATTTAGGAGCCACGTCTCGGTCTAGGTTATTATAGATACATCCCTGTTGGTCACTCAGTGATCTCCGAGGACCTGTGCCTTCCTTTGGCCCCAAGGGATACTCTCCTAGAACGTGCTGGGCATGTGTACCCACAGTAAAGGACGTGCTGTAGGGCAAAGGGCACCCACTGGGGGTCAGATTGTCTGGTTTTAATCCTGGCCCTGCCACTATGAATGATCCTGGACCTCTTTGTTAAACCCACCATGACTCAGTTTCCTCATCTGTAAAATGAAGCAATGACACCGACTCAACAGCTGTTTAGGGTCCAGGAAGCACTAGCCAATGTTAGCGATTGGTACCCTGTTCTCTTCACTGGGAACTTCTGTGAGATGCATGTGTGTTGTCTCTTAGCATCTCTCACATTTCCATGGTTTTCCCCTTTTGCACCATGTTTGAAACAAATCCCCAGCATTTTCCAACTCACCAAGTATTCTTTAGTTATGATCATTGATTGAAATAAATGTTAATAATGTAAACACACACACACACACACACACACACACACACACACACACACACACACACATGAAATATCCATCAGGCCCAGAATGTTTTTACAGATGCGTATTCTGCTCATCCTCAGATGTGCAAATAACTCTATACTTATATATAAATTTTTCCAGAAACCAAAAAATGAAGACTACTCCCCAAATCATTAATCTGACGCCAAAATCTTAACACAACCAAGTAACAGTACAAGAAACGAAAATTACCCACAAATCTGATTGATGGATACAGATGCAAAACTACTCAACAAAATATTGAAAACAAAACTCAGAAATATTAATTGAAACATTGAAAACCTATTAGTGTTCTTCAATATTACCATAGTAAGAAAATTAAGGAGAAAGAACTCCATGTGACTAAATTAATAGATGCAAAATAATAATTCAATATTCATTTATGATCTTTAAAATTGGTTAGCAAATAGGAATAGAAGGGAACACTCTTATCCCAGTGAGGAATAGCTTACTGCAATAACGCTTTCAAACATCAGACCTGTGGGGGATGTAAGAAGCATTTCCTTTATAAACCAGGAACAACTCCAGGACACTCCATGTCCCAGACTCTGTGCACGTCCTACCAGCAGAGCCAGAAGTAAAAGGTAGCAGCACTTGGAAGGAAGGCGTTGTCATTGTTCCCAAACTGCCTGATGGGTTACATGGAAAACAAGTAGCTTTGCTTATTTTTCAACAAACACTTCTGTAGTCCTCAATATTTGTCTGGCACTATTCTAGATGCTCTACTAGGAGAATGTAAAAAAGCTATTGATCACAACATAAAATGTCATTATGTATCCTTGCACCACCAGAAAGAAAAAGTATAACATGAAAATAAAGAAAAACAGCATGTGTAATAGAAAATAAATAAATAAATATAGAAGGTACCTAACAAAAATTCCACAAGAAATAACTGGATAAAATTATAAATTGCTGAGGCATTATATTTTTAAAAAAGCCAACTGAATGGAAAGATTTACCAGGTTCGTGCACAGAAATAGTCAATATTATGAAGATCTAAAATGTCTGCAAATAATTTATAGATTTAATGCTCTTCTAATCAGAGACCCGGTGGATTCTTCATGAAACGTAACAAAATTGTCTAGGACTCAAAATAAAAAACAAAAGTCTTAAAATCGCTCAAAATGGGGGGAAAAAAGAAAGAAAAAGAAAAGATGAGGAAAATTACCTTGTAAGTTACCAGATTTATTATAGATCAAAACAATGTAATAGTGACATACAGATGGACAAGTAACTTTACGTACAAAATCGAGACCCGAGGGTGATTAAGGGACGGGGGCGTTCATGTGGCAGTGAAATCACTGCGGCGACTTTGGAAAACAACTTGGCATCGCTCACGGGTGAAGTTGGAGGCCTGGCAGTTCCACTCTTGGGCATCTTGTCTAGAAAATCTCTTGCACATGGGCAAAAGAGGACAGATACACAAATTTTCATAAACATAGAACAGTAAAATTTTGAAAAATCTCACAAAACAGGAAAATATGTGAATAGTGATGTGTTCGTTGATGTACCTCATATACAAAAATGAAAATAAATAAGCAATATCTACACACCTCAATGTGAGTAAATCTCACAAGCAAAATGTTTACTATTAAAAGCACGTCACGAACATACAATGTAAGAGTCCACTGTATAAATTTTAAGACATACAAATTAATAACATATTGTATAAGGCTCCATGCAAATGCAGCAAAATAGAAATAAATGTTTGGGGAGGATAAATACCAGTTCAGGAGGTGATTACTTCTGGAAAGGAGGCCTTGATCTGACAACACTTGTAACATTTATTTAGTTGTTACATTTCTTTCTTAAGCCGGCAGCTAAGTACATGGGCATCTTTTATGTTATTATGTATATACCTTCTTTGAAATGTTTCATTCTAATGTACCTTTAAAATAAATACCATTAGTTAGAGGGGCAAGAGGTTCCACTAGTGGGGAAAAAATAACAAATGAGGAATACATACAAACAGGAGATAGAATCTGAAATGAAAAACAAAACTAGGCTACTGTTTTTAACGTATGCTATGAATAGAACTTGATCTCTAAACATGTATTGAAATAATGTCCAAAAGAAATACCACAAAACTAGCAGCGTTTTACTACGGTACAGTAATGATGGTTCTTCTGCTTTTGTTTTCATTTCCATGCTTCTTTATAACTGCATTTCTTAAATATGCTGCTACTAGGCTCTCACTGGCACAAGATGAGAAATAGCCAGCTAAAGCGTCAAGCTAAGCAATTTTTTAAAAAGTTAATCAAACTTCGAAGTGGAGGCCACACCCCCTTTTCCATTCGACGCCCAGGAGAGCTCAGGCCTCATGAGCTCTTACCTCCGCATCTGGTTAAGAGTCAAGCTCACGACGCTCCCTCCCGGGCCTGTGTCTCTCCTCCGTAAACCCACGTGTGGGGTCCGTCTGTGCCTGTACTCCCTTGTTTCCACCCTGCCACTGCTGCCGGCCAGGGCCTGGCACGCAGTTGGTGCCCACAGTTCCTTACCTAAGGGAACGCCAGCTGACGGAGCTCTGGTCTGGATGGGGGCTGGCACGTGCCAAGCTGCGCGGGAAAGGCCACCATGACACCGCCCAGGGGCACCTCCTCCTTTTCCACCCTCGGGACCCCATCAGGGCAGGAAACGTGACCCAGCCTCTCCAGACAGCCATCTGTCATTCACTCTGCAGCCTCAGAAGAGAGAGCGTTTTGTTGCTTCCATTCCATGAAATGCACAGCAGGTCCTAAGTTCTTAAATGAATATTAATCTAATTTTAAATGCCTGATTCTCCTGAGTATTAAGGAAGGCACATATCTGGAGCTCCCACTGCTAACTGAGCAGCTCCCACTGCTAATAAACTTTAAAGTCTTTTTTCAACAGGTGGCCAGTGATAACACAGACCAAACTGAATCCTGTCACTCCACAGTTTAAAACCTTCAACTCTACAGTTTTTCAACCTTCGAAGTTTTTCAACTTGACCGCTCCCATCCTGGAATCTGTCCTGTGGCTGCAGGCTGGGCAGCCCCTCAAGTTCGGGCTGGGGCACCCGTGAGGCCTGGAAGCTCGGAGCCCACAGTTGCTGTGTGAACTCCCCTTAACTAATGATTCTCTTCCGCCCCCGCGTCATCCCAAGTGAGCTTCTCTACGGCAGAGGGTTGAGAAGGTGCTCTCGTTAGAGGCCTCGTGGCTTCCCTGCACAGTGGGGGTCTCAGGACGGACTCTCCCCCGAGGACTCTTCCTGCCATTGCAGCTCCAGTCTCTTCTGGGGCAGGGCGGACCGGCAGGGCTCTGGGAGGCTGCAGCGGGGCAGGGCACCCTCTGCTTCCACGCAGAGGGTGGAACCCAGAGGGCACGGGCGGCAGGTTGGATCCACAGAATAAAGAGGGCGTTTCCATTCAAGCTGGTTCTCAGCCAGGCAGCTTGCTGACCCCAGATGAACGGTGAGCTCTGACTCTCCCATCAAAACACAGTGCAGTCGAACGCTCTGTCCCTGACCTGTGATGTTAGCCCCATGCGGTGTCCAGGCAGGAAACGCAGGGACAGGAGGTAGAGGGAGGGTGCCGCGGGTGGGGAGGTGGGAGGGGGAGGGGAGCAGTGACCGATAACTGGGGTTATGTGATGGCATGTCCTAAAACTGATTTCGGGGACAGTTGCACAACTCTGGAATATACTACAAGCTAATTGTATGCATTAAAAGCGTGCATTTTACAGTATGTGAATGATAGCTCAATAAACTGTTATAAAAAACTTAAAAACAGAATTGCAATGATTTTGATTAATACTGTTAGTTATTCTTATTATAGATGTTTAGAAAAGAAGAAAACATTTGGAAGATATCCTAGTCTTGATGAGAATTTAGGTCCCGGGACCCTGTAAAGTAAAATAGAAAACCAAGCAGAGGGATCTAAAAAGTGACAGAAATGTGAAACCTCTTTCCCTAAATATGAGATATCACCTTTAAGCAGTGAAAACACTGTCCCTGTTATCCACTGTAGATTGCTCACTGGGGAAAGATACTATTACTTATTGAGGAAGAAATTCATATGTATTCATATACGTGTATAGATAGATTTTAAATTGTTTAAATAAACTAGGAAATCATATCTTTGGTTTATTTAAACACTGAATCTCTACTAAACAGCATCTTAAAATTTTTGAAGCACTCTTTTTAAATTCCTTTTTACAGATTCCTTTTTAATACCTACTTTAATTCCTTTAACACCCTACAAGTCTTACGGCTTCTATGGGAGAGCCTTTTGCATTATACAGACACTAAATTAAAAGACTTCTCTTCACTCCCAGGTAAGGGAGCACCAAAATGTCACTAGGACGGCACAGAGGCCCTGGAAGGAGGCAATACCACCAAGACCACTGAAGCAGAAACCCTTGGAAGGAAAACGGCAGAACCTTTGATTGGGCAGCTCTGCTTCCTTACTCCAGGCTGCTTTGTGCTTTTTCCTCAAGGCATCGTGGACCCTTAGACTTTGGCCTTTGTAACATTCCTTATGCCTTGGGTAACACCCTGAGCATTCCCATCGCTGGGCTATGGGCACCCAACATGTCATTGTCACCAGGTGGCTGAGTTCCTTTCTGGTGGAGTAAGGGACAGCTCAGAGCTGGCCATGCAGATATTTCCCTCTTTTGGGAAAGTGTCCACTGGTGACGGAAGCCTTCATTCCTCCACAGCATGGCTCAAGATTACACATTTGCCCTAGCATTTAATGACAACCCTTTTATGGGAAAACATTCATTTTGAAACATATGTTTCAGCCAAAATATATAGACAGTGCACTGTGCTCAGATGTTCCGTTCCTTTATAAGGAAACTCCACTGGCTCTTTCAGCAACCGAGGGCTTAGTGGTCAGAAGTTTGGTTTGGGACACTTCGTCATTTCCGATGTTGGCAGCTTCCATGAGCCCTTTCAACAGCCCATGGTAAACAACTAGGATTTTGGCCAAAAAAAAGAAGGAAAGAAACAAAATAATTTAATGAAAAAAAGTCCAAACAATGTCATCTTTTGTGGCTGGATGTTTGAGACATCCACATGTAAAGGAATTTTTCCTCTCCTTATACTTTCCCTTTCTCTCCCCCTTTTGTACAGAAGTAGTCTGCACACGCTGCAAGAATGCCCCTTCCCAAAGTGTAAGCCTTCAGAGAACGTAGAAGTTTTTCTGGAAGAGATTAAAAGAAAAGGAGAGTGAAGTTGAATACTAGGAAGTCTTTGAAAAGAGTGTGCTGGCAAAGCAGGGGGAGAGAAAAGACCACTTGCGCCTAGGATCCCCACAAGCCATGGGTGACGGGAGGTCTGAGAACTTGAAATTAGACAGTCCTCTTCTTCCTGGTGTTAGTGAAGGAGTGGAAGCAGGAATATGAGGTGTGTTTAGGAAAAGGAGGGAGAGAGGTACCTTCCCAAATAGTTCTTGGCGTATCTTAGAGGCCAACCCACAGGAGCCAGGCATCTGGGGAGAGTCTGGTTGGCAGGACAGCCTTGGAGCAGCTGCTGAGCTCACATTCCACCCACCTGCCTAGAGCCGTGGTCTTGGGCAGGTCACGTAGAGACCCTACAATATTGAGAAGCATCATCAGCCCTCATCCAGGGAACCACATTTCTACCCAAGTATACCATGAGCATTAAATAAGTTCATCGTTAGAAAGCACTTGGTGCACATATGGTCACCTTATCTTTGATAAAGGAGCAAAGAATATACAATGGAGAAAAGACAGCCTCTTCAATAAGTGATGCTGGAAAACTGGACAGCTACATGTAAAAGAATGAAATTAGAACACTCCCTAATACCATACACAAAAACAAACTCAAAATGGATTAAAGACCTAAATGTAAGACCAGACACTATCAAACTCTTAGAGGAAAACATAGGCAGAACACTCTATGACATAAATCACAGCAAGATCCTTTTTGACCCACCTCCTAGAGTAATGGAAATAAAAACAAAACTAAACAAATGGGACCTAATGAAACTTCAAAGCTTTTGCACAGCAAAGGAAACCATAAACAAGACCAAAAGACAACCCTCAGAATGGGAGAAAATATTTGCAAATGAAGCAACTGACACAGGATTAATCTCCAAAACATACAAGCAGCTCAATATCAAAAACACAAACAACCCAATCGAAAAATGGGCAGAAGACCTAAACAGACATTTCTCCAAAGAAGATATACAGATTGCCAACAAACACATGAAAGGATGCTCAACATCACTAATCATTAGAGAAATGCAAATCAAGACTGCAGTGAGGTGTCATCTCACACAGGTCAGAATGGTCATCATCAAAAAATCTACAAACAATAACTGCTGGAGAGGGTGTGGAGAAAAGGGAACCCTCTTGCACTGTTGGTGGGCATGTAAATTGATACAGCCACTATGGAGAACAGTATGGAGGTTCCTTAAAAAAACTAAAAATAGAACTACCATATGACCCAGCAGTCCCACTACTGGGCATATACCCTGAGAAAACCATAATTCAAAAAGAGTCATATACCACAATGTTCATTGCAGCTCTATTTACAATAGCCAGGACATAGAAGCAACCAAAGTGTCCACCGATAGATGAATGGATAAAGAAGATGTGGTACATATATACAATGGAATATTACTCAGCCATAAAAAGAAATGAAATTGAGTTATTTGTAGTGAGGTGGATGGACCTAGAGTCTGTCATACAGAGTGAAGTAAGTCAGAAAGAGAAAAACAAATACCATATGCTAACACATATATATGGAATCTAAAAAAAAAAATGGTTCTTATGAACCTAGGGGCAGGACAGGAATAAAGATGCAGACGTAGAGAATGGACTTGAGGACACGGGGAGGGGGAAGGGTAAGCTGGGACGAAGTGAGAGAGTGGCATGGACATATATACACTACCAAACGTAAAATAGATAGCTAGTGGGAAGCAGCCGCATAGCACAGGGAGATCAGCTCCGTGCTCTGTGACCGCCTAGAGGTGTGGGATAGGGAGGGTGGGAGGGAGACGCAACAGGGAGGAGATATGGGGATATATGTATACATATAGCTGATTCAGTTTGTTATACAGCAGAAAGTAACACAACAATGTAAAGCAACTATACTCCAATAAAGATGTTAAAAAATAATAAAAATAAATAAAAAAAATAATGTGATAGCAATGAAAAAACTCTATAAATTGTCAATCATGACAATTTTATTTATTTATTTATATTTTTAATTTTTATTAGAGTATAGTTGATATGACAATTATTTTATGTCAGTTATTTTAAAAGACAATTATGAAATAGTAAAAATTTTGAAGTAAAACATACCTGGGTGCTGGTATGGGCACTTCACTTTAATAAGTGAAATTATAGCACAGCTAATGCTGTGTGGTTTGGGGCAAATTACCATATCACTTCAAACTTAGTTTGCTCATCTGTAAAATGAGGATAACAATAGGTACCATCCTAAATAAATTGTTACGGATATGAAATGAGAAAAAGAAAAGAAAAGAAAAGAAAGCACTTGGAATAGTGGCTGAGACCCAGGAAGGGTTGTATAGATATTTGCGCAATACCCTGCTGGTCCTGTGTAAAACTCCTAACGTGAGACACACACCCACCTGGAGGACGTGATGGGTGGGCCACAGCCTCACTGGACTTGGACCTCAGAATCGGCAATGGCGTTTCAGGGGAGGAGGGCAGCCATATTTCCTGCATGCTTCAGCACGCCCCCTGACTGACGGACCTGCAGTTTCACTGAAGATAGGATGGTGATCTCCGAATTATGCCCCAGTCTTTTAATCATGGTGTATGTGTGGGGTGTGTGGTGTATGCATGCATGGTGTGTGTGCGTGTGTGTTACATGTCTGTGTGGTGTGTGCATGCGTGCGGACATGTATATGTGAAGGCATATGTATGTGCTTATGCGTGTACCTGTGTGTAAGGCAGAGAGACCCCGTTCTGTTGTAGGTCTTTCCCCCAAGAGACAGGGATACCTATGTTCTCAGATCAACTGAAACTCCACTCAACTTAATTTGGTCGGAATCAATTCACATGTGAGTGTGTGTGTCATGAATCCTTAACCGAAAATGTGAAGAGTTTTGTAATTTTTTCATGCCAGCAGGCAATCAAAAGCAGGAACCCAGTTGAGCTAGCTTTGTTCTTTCCTTTGTTTTGGGCCACCTCTGTGGGTTGGGACCTAACATGTCTCAAGTGTTGCAAAAAAGACAATTCAGCTCCAGGCAGAAGATGGCAGGCAACTGCAGCAATGCTGTCCAGTGTGTCCAGCATGAGATGCACAGCTCCGCTCTGCTGTCTCCATGGAAACCGTCCCCATCGTTCTCCGCTGTGCCCTGGGGTCTCCAGTCCATCGAGGACACCGGCCTGGGCAGAAGCAAGGCATGGCAGGGAGGGGGCACAGGCAGGTGGTGAGGATGGTGACTGGGGAACAGGAAGCTGAAAATGTACCAGCTCGCGCATCTTCAGAGCAGCATATAAAATAAATGGGCTTGGGTGCCTGCTTCCACAAGACGGAGATACAGTTGTTTGGTTTCTTAACAAAAGTATTTGAGCTACGTCCTCCTATTTTCCTTACCCACATGTGAGTGTATGTAGTTGTTTTTTCATTGCATTTAAAATACCCTGCTTCTTTGCAAAAATGGTATAAAGTTTGATAGATTTGATCAATAACTTTAATAGTGATCTTCCCATTTCAATTAATGGAACAATTCAAACTTTTAATTCTCTTTAACATGTTGAATTGCCTTGCTAACTATCCTTTTCCATCTTACAGTCTTGCCTGGGTTGCTATTGAACTATTCTTGTAACCCACGTTAAATTAACTGCATCGAACTGAAGATAAAGTGTGTTGTGTGCATTACACCATGTGCTTCATTCTGGAATAAGTGTGGCTCCTGGTTGACGAATTTTTATCAAGAGTAAGTTGTGTTTAACCTTTGCAGAAAAGCAAAGAAGTGGTTAGTATTATAGAAAGAAAGATAGTGACCATGATTAAGAAGGGGCCTGGGTATTGACCTGGTGTGGTTCCATAGATGATAAAAATTAAAGAGTATATTTTTGCTTTGTGCCTTTTATGCGTATGTCACAACATTTAAAAATGTTTAAAAAAAGAAAGTGAGCTGTTATTGGAAGGGCAGCTGCATTCAAAAATAAGATTGGCATTCCCATGAACTTGAGATGGAGGGGAACCAAGTCGGGGAGTTGAAGCTGAATTTGCCGTCTTACTAAGCTCTCGATCTGGATTGGAAAGAAGATGGACAATGTCGAATGCCAGGTGAAAGGCTGAAGAGATGCATGGTCAGGACTATGGAAGCTTGTCTTCCGGTTTCTAACAGTGCTGGGAGAGCTCTTCTTTCCTGCCTGGGGTTCACCGCCGAGGGCTTGCTGCCCGATGTCTGCAGTGTCTTGAGCTGTTTGGGGGGCACAGAAATTGTGGGGTTCTTGGCCTGGAACTCTACCATGGTTGGGCCACTGAAGGGACCTGGATCACCAGCCTTTGGTCTTCTTGAGTAAATAAAAAGTGCCTTTTGCTTTAAAAAAGATCGTTTTCATGAAGTCTCTAAAAATTTTACTAATATTTTTTAATTTTTAAAAATGATTTCCAGAACATCTTCTCACCTGCGAGTTTACATAGTGTGAAAGCTGAACACAGACTGTATTTGTGTAACTTTTGTTTCAAAAAAGTCAGTAGTCAACACAGTTAAACAAAACTTTTTACAGCCATGTTAAGTGTATGCAGCCGAAAACCTAGATGGCTCTGGAGAAAGAACAACCACTGCAGCACTAAAATTAACACTTTAAAAAATACTGGAATACATGTAATTTAAACTCAGAGGGAAAGAGATATAGTATGGGAGTCAAATTCAAGATGTATGATGGAGGGTGAGGTTTCAACCCCAAAGCCAAGGTCCTGCCTTGTGGGTTCCGTCACATCTGTGATGCACGTTAACATACTTCTGTGGTTTCATGTCCTTTGGTTTTCTTTACAATCCTGTTTGGAAGAAATGGATGAACTGATCTGAACTCGCTTTTTTTTTTTTTTTAACATTTCAAGAAGAGAACTAAAATCTTCCAGCTAGATTTGAAAATTGGAAAAAAATGTTTTATAATTCCTTTTTTAAATGTCAGCATTTTGGAGTTCCACTTGTCTTGGTTTAGATTTAGGCTACAAAAAAATAGATATTGACACTGCAAACAGTTCCACTATTTTGGCTTCTAGGAGCTCAGGTTGTAGGTCAGCCCATCCTGCACCTCCAGGGGCGGATACAGAGATACAGTCACAGCATTCAGGTGCCCTGTCCTTCACCAGCATCTGCGTGGGACCCAGCCCTGTGCTTGGAGTTCATCCACCCGCTAGGGTCTCTCAGCCACAGCAGCACAGGATGGTGAGGGGAATTTTCCTTTCTTCCCCCATCTCCATGGGACCCTCAGCACCATCAGAGAGTCACACAGAAGACACTGGGCATGGCAAGCACCCCGCCTCCTGCTGCCTGAAGGAACCTCTTGAGCTTGGCAGTTTGACCTAAGAAAACACGGTGCGGCAACTAGACAAACAGACAAACAAACAGAAGCAGGTGAGGCCCGTTTGTCACTTCAGCCATAGGTCTCATAATTAGGTAAAGTGTCGCAGTCCTTAAAAGGAGAAAGTAAATCTCATAGATCCCACAGTACTGGGATCAATGATTTTTTCTCATAATATTACATGAAATATACCAATAGATAGTTAGATATAAAATCCTTTATTTTAATTCTTATACAACTAGGAAATAAATACTAGTTACAACACCAATACAATTCAAACTGACAATATTAACTTACTGTGATGAGCGATACTGTCTTGCTAAGATTGGCTGGCTGAGCTGTGACGTGGTCCTGAACGGCTGCAGGGCATGTTGTCTTGCACTCTGCCCACCTGTCCCCTCCCGTGCATCCATGCCTCCAGACTCAGACTACTGGTCAACCCCCCTCTGCCTCCCCCCCTCCCCTGCACACAGCATCACACAGCTTCACACCCACGGAGTGCATTGTGAGTCACAGAAACCCTCTGTCCTCCTCTCCTGTGCTGAGTTACTCTTTGGGTAGTATTGCTGACAATTTGATGACAAATACAAAAAGAAAGGCAAATTGAACAACGACGGCACGGCATTACTTGGATGTAAGTAGTCACATAGGTGTTTTAGAACGTCTTAGACTAATTTTATTAGATAATCTTTGAAGGAAACTTAAAAATTCCTATAGAATACATGATCATCTCTGAGGCTACATCTGTGGATCTCAGTTTGAGAAACTTTGACTTTATCTGGGAATTAGATGATAGCCGTTATGGCTACACCTCCAGCCTCGAGGATGAGCTGGGCTCTTCTCCATAAGCCAGCAGGCCACCCAGGGCCACGTGGGATGCAGCTAGGTTTGACAGATAAAGTGCAGGACACCCAGGTAAATTTCAAGTGAAGGTAAGCAATGAAGTTATTATTTGTATAAGCATGTCTCAAAATTATTCATTGCCTCTCCGATATTTAACCAGGCGTCCTGTTTTGTTTGTGTGTGTGTTTGTTTCCTAAATCTGACAATTCTGGGTGCAGAGTCTTTCCAGAGGTCAGGAGGGAAATACCTGATGGGTGATCTGACAATAATTTAACTTTAATGGGAAAATCCCTTAGGCCTCAAATGTCAGTACACACACCTTCCTTTATCTCATGTCAGAGCCAGCCTCAAATAGTATATCCTTCAAACTGCTGCCTGTGTCTCATTGAAAGCCTGACAAAGCACAAAGAAAAATAAGGGGCCATATCTGGCATTTCTAAATTGATCTCTATTGGTATTTTCCACTCATTCCATCGTTGTAAAATAAATGCCCCGACTAGGAAGTCCTTTGGAAGAGATGTGAGTCAGACGGTGGTGGTTTGCAGAGAGGAGCCCAGATCCGAGCCTGTCCCCGCTGTGCACTGCAGTGAAATAAGAGCCTGTGGAGAAGCAGAGCAAACATGTGACGCTGCACATCTAATTGTGCATAATCGTCACCTGAAGTCCAGGGAGACCCACTACCATCTCCATTTTTGCTGATGAAGTAACGGATTCAGAGCAATTAAATAACTTGCGTGCAGAGCACCAGCTCAGGAGCCTTGGAACTGGCGGAAACCCAGCTGTGACTGAGCAGGACCCCAAGGTCTTTCACGGCATCCGCTGCACCTGCTTAGATGTGAATACTAAAACCTACTTTATTACATTAGTTTTTATTATTGCATATGATTTTCTCATATCATCATCGCAAACGTTTCTTAACACACCCCACAATAAAAGTTCCTGAGGGTAAATAAATTTCTCCATTAGAATGAGGCCTCTTTTTAATGACACAGGATCCCTACTGCTAATTAACCATGGACAATAGGTGAGCACAAGAGGTCACTGAAGTTGGGTAGGATTTGGAATGAAATGCACACGTGTGCGTGAAGAAAACACTGTATAACTCTGTTTGGAAACCCTTCTCTTCACTTTTAAAATAGTCTGAGAAAATGATCCTGACTCTTTAATAATCGAAAGCAAGGCCCTGGCACCGCTCGGTTGTGAGGTGATAGAAGACGAAAAAGGTTGAAAAAGTATGCGTTAATTGACACAGAGCGGCTTTTCACCAGCGGCTGCAAAGCCTGGGGACCTGGCAGAAGGACTCCCAAAGGCCTAGAAATCTCTTGACTGGGAATGTCTGTCTTTGGGAACGGGTCTTCCTCTGATCTGATAAAATCCAAACCGTAGGATGTGAAGAAATTCCTCGATTCTGAAAAATACTGTCAAAGGTGGTTTCTATGATTAAAAAGAGTATTCAAGCAGTTACTTAGGAAAAAAATAGAAAGGCCGACAGACATCGATTTGTCTCTTCAGGCCTACTATTGCATATACAGCACATAATCCAGTCTATTCTACCAAAGGCCAGCTGGGACCTTGTCCTGGCCCTGGGGACACAGCTGACTTCTCAGGAATTTGATGTTTCCGCTTTGATATTGGCTATATCGCAAAACAAATGAGGGACAGTAAAATGTCTTCTGACTGTATGCTCCGCTGGGAGGATTAAGACTGTACACTGAGATCTGCAGTGACCTGGTAGCTACTTCCTCTGGGGAGGTCAGAGAAGACCTTTCTGGGGGTGACATTTGACCTGACGTCTGCATGGCTGGAAGGAGCCAGTCCATTTCAGGTGATGGGGGAGGGAAGGCCAGGCAGTGAGGAGCATTTGAGAAGAGGTGAGGGTACCAGTGAGGCCTGGAGGTGAGCGACAGAACACATAAGGTAGAGGAGGCACGCACTCCCAAAGGCTGGCTGTAGCAGCTATCCTTGGGCTACTCGGAGAGCACAGCAAGGGGAGGGAGTCTCCACGCTGGAATGGGAAGCAAATCCATGAACGCACCTGTGCGTGGCCGACGGGGAGAGGATGGCCCTGTCCCTGGACTCCTTGGTAAATACACTGATATCGGAATTCACAGAACAGCTTGTTAGGTTGACTGCAAACACGTGTTGAAGTCCACGCAGTTTTCATATCCAGGATGGGCTTACTGGTTCCCATCTTACCTGCATCCTGCCTTAATGGAGCCTTGAAGAACGGCCTGAGGACCCCGCCTGGTGATGGGGGGTCCCGGGGCTGCAACTGGAGTTCACGCTGCCAGAGTGAGCCCCCGGCCACCCTCCTTCAGGGACACCACTCTGCTGGCCCCTTAGGCTGACCGCTTAGGTGCTCACCGCAGAGGCCAGCCTTGACGAAGGTAGAATTCCATTCTATCAAACATGAAATGGCATCACGCATTCATTTTTATAGATAATTTTGCTACATTCTTGCAAAACCATACCCCCCAAAGGGGAAAAAATCTGCTTTTTTTCTGAAAATAAAGCAAGTTAAATGAAATAATACATGAGAGACCTCTGTAATTACTCAGTTGCTCTCTGTTTTATGAAGTCTGTATATTGGATATTGGATAATACAACATATCATGTAATATTGTGTAATATTATTTGCATAATATAATGCTGATGTCCAGGGAGTCCAAGTCGTTTGCCTGAGGTCACAGCTCAGGACTCGAAGCAGGTGCTCTGGTCCCCACGTCTGTGCCTTTGCTGCTGGGATCCCATGGGCTTCAGACCAGCTGTTGGCCTCAAGATGCCACTTTAAATCCCTATTGTGCCACAGTCTGTGGACAGATACTCTGGAGTCTGTCTGTGACGGGCCATGCTTTTGGACCCCAAGTCCTCCAAGTTTTCTTTTAACCAATCAATGATCATGTCCAGTAAAACCACTTACGGTTACCAGTGGGGAACATGGGGGAGGGATAAACTGGGAGATTGGGATTGACATATACAGACTACTATATATAAAATAGATAACTAATGAGGACTTACCATATAGCACAGGGAACTCTACTCAATACTCTGTAATGACCTATATGGGAAAAGAATTAAGAGTGGATATATGTATATGTATAACTGATTCACTTTGCTGTACACCTGAAACTAACACAACATTGTAAATCAACTACACTCCAATAAAAATTATTTTAAAAAACCACACAATCTGTTCAAAATCACTTTCCAGTCTGAGGGAATTCGGGGGCGTACAAGATTCAGACGGGCTCTAAGTGAAGAACCATTAGGGGCTGTTGCAGAACCATGTAGAGGGGAATAATCTCGCTGTAAATACAGGGGTTATGTGTTACATAATCCCCGCCATAGCCCAACGGCTGGGGGCCGGCAGTCACAGAGCTCCTGGCATCCCCATGGCCTCTTTGCAGGCGTCTCAGCCCTGATGCACACTAGGGGCTCCCTGTGATTTAAAAGCACCTGTTTCTCATTCTCTGGATCTCCTGGTGTCCCTACACTTGGAGGGCGGGTAGTGTGCAGTGTTCAGCAAGGTGCCCTGGAGGCCGACCGCCAGCTCCAAGTCCCCTCTGCGTGCGCCCCTACCCTCTTCCCAAACAAGGAGATACAGTCACTAACTCACTGGGTTATTGAGCTATCAGAGGACTAAGTGAGATGCTGCATGAAAAGTGCTGATTTACCTGGAGCCTGACCAGGACCAGGTAAGTCAGGGTCTGTCCCTTCCAGGTGGGACAGACCCTCCTGCCCCCAAAGCTCATCCTGTACCTTCACAGCAGCTGATGGCACAGGGAGGAAGAGGGGGAGTTGGCCAAGGACCCACCCTTTCCTCTCATCTGGGCGATGCTGCCACAGGGGTCACGTGGCAGCTCAAGCACGAACTGGCTTTATTCTAGTGCAGGGAACCCAGTTTCTAAAAAGTCACTGGATTTAGTAAACTGTCCCCAAATGCAACGACAGCAAAAACAAAGAATGCGGATCCCAATCTCCTCCCGCCAGCATGCTCGGTCTTGGTGTGTGTGGCTCTTTTCTTAAACCCTTAACTATAGAATTCCAGTTTTGTGACACTTGTAATTTTTGCCGTCTAATATCAAGACCAAGGTAACACTTTTTGGTTTCTAGAGAAACAGAATGTTTTTCCCTATGTGGGTAAACATTTTGGTTTCAACAAAAAAATGACTTTTTTAAGCTAATTCTTCCTCTAACTTTATTGTTGGTCTTTGAGAGCTGCTCCAAAAAGCCCTTTATTCTCTCCAGCTTCTCTCCACAACCTTGGTCCTCAGGCCCCCTGGAGTCTGTGTCTTCATCTCCTTCCCGCAGGTGATCACAGTGTCTGCTGACTCCATCTTCACTTCTTTCAGAAGAGTTTTCATATTCAGGACTGTTTTCATCCTACTAATTAGCTCATATAAATATTAATCCTGCAGAAACATGTATATATATATATGTAATGAATATATAATTGTACATATTTTATTAATATATATGAATGCACATGTTCACGAGGGACAATACAATTAGCCAGACTTCTTAGGAGCCCAGTGAAGGGCTTTGCTCACAGTATGTGCTCAACAGATGATTTCTGAAGCATGATTTCATCATTTATGTGGTAGATTTTGCTAGATCACTTTTATTAGCTTTAAGCATTTTTTCTGAGTCCTATGCTCTTCAGCCAGCCTTTCTCAACCAGGCTCCACAAGAAAACTAAGTCCTACCAAAAAGTATTTGTAACTACGTTCTTGATTTCCCCAAGTCTGGAGCTGTTCTAGAGAGAAGACAAGAAAAGTAATTTCACTGAACACCAAGGGTGCCTTCACACACTGTGGTTTCTCTCTGCAGGACCGACTGTCTGAGGAGGGGCTTCCCCTCCATCATGGGCCACGGGCCTGGGGACATTTCCCACGTGGCCTGGCCAGCAGGCTGGGGGCGAGAGGCAGCACGTGGACTTAAAGTTGGCACCTGTATCCCTGCATGGCGACCCTGACCCCCCCTTGGCTCCAGCAGTGGTTTCTGCATCCTCCCCACACGCAGGTGGAGGTGGCCTTCCGGACTCAGGCTCTTAGCTTGTGACCAAATGGCCACAAACACACACGGCAGCCCCCGATTTCTGCTCCTCCAGCTTTTCCAGTGGTTTCGAGGGCTCTTAGTTCTTGTTAAAACCTAAGTTGGCTGGAAATATACTGCAGTGTTTTCTTTTTCTGTAGTGAACCGTGAAGAATGCCTGGCAAAGAAGCGTTCCCAGGCCAGGGCTTCAGGTCATGTGATTCCAACCTTGGACTGGGGGAGGTTTGACCTATTTAAACATGATCCCCTACTCATCACACAGGGCAGATTTTTAGCTTCTTGGGAGCGTTTTCTGATTACTTATTTGTCTGCTATCCCTCCAACAAGGGTCTGGGATTGCGTCCTTAAGGGGACTGAGGAATTTCATGTTGCACATTTTCATGTGCACAATTTCATGTTGCACAATTTCATGTTGCACACTCCCAAGCAAGTTCTGCATCACAACAGCTTCTTCGTATCTTCTGACCTCTCTCTCCTTCGTGGCCTAAGACTAGGGACACTTGGGCCTGGAGGGTGAAACCTCACATCCGTCCTTGCCCTGAATCCAAAGGCTCTTTGCTGCTTCCCTCTGAGAAGCTTCACTGGGAGATGTAGACTTTGGTTGCCACTGAAACGACTACCTGCCATCTTACTTGTTGCCTTGGAAACGACTGAGAACAGGTACCCAGGAGCACCTGGCCCAGCGGATCCTAAAAGTCCCCTTTGCCCCTCTCTGGGGGCACACAGTGACAGAGGGTGGCTTCTCAGACCCCCTTCCCTCTCCTGGAGTACAAATGAGACCAGCGTCTCGTTGATCCCTATAATTTCCTGCCATTTGTTCTCACCCCAAGGCCCTGAGGGTAGGAGGGTGGTGTCATGGAATCAGCTTCACCACTTGAAGAGCCACCGTTTCCTTACCTGTGAACACGAGGGGTGTGAGAATATCCCAGCAGTGCTGCAGTGAGTCACGTGAGGCTGTGCCAGGGGATGGCCTGGTCTGGTCCCACAGCACCTTACTTTGCCTCCCATCCACCTCTGGGTTCCCATAGCACCCGGCACATTATTTCTAGCCTAGAACACAGTGCAGTCTGCATGACAAGCGTCTGTTTGCCCATCGGACGTGCCTTCAAGATGGTAGATTCTTTGTTGGCAGACTTTGTGTCTTATCCACATTGGAACAGAGCAGATGCTCAGTGAAGACTTCTGAGCGTCTGACTGAATAAGTTATAACTGCTCGTTTCTTCCCACACCACCAGGCAAACATTAACAACCTTCGTGCACCTAGAGAATTCCCCTCATCATCACCAATCCAGTATTGTTCCAAACTTCAGCCTTCTGAGAGCAAAGTCTGGAGGCAGGCAGTAGAGAAAGATGCTGGGAATTAAAAGCAAAATCACACTGATTTCACAGACAGAGAATTTGTAGAAGAAGGATAATCACACTTCTGCTGGAGGAGAGTGAAATTAAGGTGACTTTCTACTCAGGAAAAGCTATGATAACAGGACCTCTCATGGGGGTTGTTGGGCTCCTGAGCTTTTGGAAGTAATTTTCCACATCTTGTTCCAGAAAGCCTTGAAGGTGAGATGCAGAGGGGCAAATAGAAACTGGGTTATTTCCTCACCGGACCGCAAGCCACCTGAGGTCAGGGTCTGTTTATTTTGTACCTGTTCCCAGTGTCTGTCAGAGCACTGGGCCATGGTGGGCACTCAACAAACTCTATCAGATGAATTAATAAATGAATTAATGGATCAGAATTATTTTAGGCTCCAAGCCACAGGAGCTAAAGAAGGATAGTGGGTGAAGGAGGCCTCCCGTTAGTAACGGGCTTTCCCTACGGCACATCTACCAAGATGCTCCCTGGGACGGTCAGAATTCCACTTTCAGAACAGGTTTAAAGAGTAATTTGTAGCCTTGCAATTGGCTTAAACAGGTCAAAGCCACTGTTCCAAAGGACCGACCGTGTGACATGGTCCCAGCAAGAGGAGGGGAAGAAGGCTGGGGCCCTCCCCGAATGCCTGCCCTTGGACTTCAAGGCTGACAACGGCAGCCCTACAGAGACCCCCTCCCCAAGTCCTGCGGTGTGTCAGCCAGTTTCCCAAGACAGAGCCACACCACTGCACTTATACATACGCCTGTGTGTACACACTTGCACACCTGCCTGCCTTTCTGGTTGAACCCTCACCGATACACTAATGTTATTCATTAGAAAGGACGCTGTTCTCACATAATGCTAAAAGTGTGCATTTTGGGGTCAGGCCAACCTGAGTTTGAGTCTGCGTCCCCGTGTCAACTAACTGTGTGACACTGGCCAGGTAATGATCTTCTCTGCGTCTTTTTCCTAATCCTGAGTCCTATTTCCTACAGTGGGAATAATATTTTTTCCCAGAGGGATAGTAACGTGATAATATATGTAAAGATCTTAGGTTAGAACCCAATTGGGTAGATACCATCATCTTCATTACTTTTACCATTTCTTCCCCATTACAAATAAGAAGTATTACTTCAGGGGGAAAATGCATAAAATCAACTCTTTAGAACCCATGGAGTAAAAAAGGCAGAGAGGAAAGAAGCTGACAGCCTGTAACACGAGGCTCTGTCCTGTCAGAGTTCAGGTGTCACTCTGTGCTGAGAAGGCGGTGGCGGGGGCAGGAGATGCACTAGGTAGGGGGAGGGGGAAGAACAGGAGGGGGCAGGGCAGAGCAGTGGTGAACGCAGGGGGTTAGGTGACAGCTCAGACCACAAAAGCAGCTGCGAGATTGACCTCATTGTTCTTGATCACCCTGGGCTACCTTCATTTCTTAAAGAAGGCCTTATGGCCATAAAAAACACACTTAAAAAAATTAATCTTCCTTCACACATCCCAATATCAAAAAAGCAAACAACCCAATCAAAAAAATGAGCAGAAGATCTAAATAAATATTTCTCCAAAGAAGACATACGGATGGCCAAGAGCCACATGAAAAGATGCCCAACATCACTAATCATTAGAGAAATGCAAATCAAAACTACAATGAGGTGTCACATCACACCAGTCAGAATGACCATCATCAGAAAATCTACAAACAAATGCTGGAGAAGGTGTGGAGAAAAGGGAACACTCTTGCACTGTTGATGGGAATGTAAATTGATACAGTCACTATGGAGAGCAGTATGGAGGTTCCTCAAAAAACTAAAAATAGAACTACCATATGACCCAGCCATCCCACTACTGGGCATATACCATGAGAAAACCATAATTCAAAAAGAGTCGTGTACCACAATGTTCATTGCAGCTCTATTTACAACAGTCAGGACATGGAAGCAACCTAAGTGTCCATCATCGGATGAATGGATAAAGAAGATGTGGCACATATATACAATGGAATATTACTCAGCCATCAAGAGAATGAAGTCATGCCATTTGCAGCAACATGGATTCACCTAGAGACTGTCGTACTAAGTGAAGTAAGTCAGACAAAGACTAATATCACATAATATCACTTATGTATGGAATCTAAGAAAAGGATACAAATAAATGAACTTATTTACAAAATAGAAATACACTCACAGACATAGAAAACAAACTTATGGTTACCAACGGGGAAAGGTCAGGGAGGGATAAATTACAAGCTTGGGGTAGCAGATGGACGCTACTATATATAAAATAGATAAACATCAAGGACCTACTGTAGAGCACAGGGCACTATACTCAATATCTTGTAATAACCTATAAGGGAAAAGAATCTGAAAAAGAATATATATATATATATATATATATATATACATACATATATATACATATGTAACTGAATAACTGTGCTGTACACCTGAAACTAACACAACATTCTAAATCAACTATACTTCAATTTTTAAAATATTTAAAAAGATAATCTTCATGAAGTTCCCTGGTGGCCTAGTGATTAGGATTCCGGGCTTTCGTGGGGAACTGAGGTCCTGCAAGCTGCATGGTGCCGACAAAAAAAAAATCAATCTTCATGGAAAACGTGTGGCTGTATCCTGACCCCAGTTTACTGCCCACAGCTTCTTCCAAACTTGTATTTCTATCCATTTAGAACGCCCCAGGCACAGCACCATATGACAGTAAGTATGTGAAATAGAACTGTAAGGGATCAAAACGGAACAGTAAAAAAAATCTATTAAAACCAGGCCATTTGTTTTGCTGAATATTTCGGAGTGTGTTTTGTTTGTTCAGAACAGAATCTACAAATGTGCTTCCCTACCCACATCTGCCCGTGCTGTAAGGGAGGTCCCAATTCGGGGTAATTTCATTATTTTTAGTGGAAGCAAGTCAACGTATAATCCCTGGGTTTGGGGCCACGCGCTCAGCTCCCCGCGGTAGGCGAGGGGACCACAGACTCTGCGCGCAGTCGGTGCAGCTGGGCCGGCACCCCGGGGGCGCCCCTCCTCTCTTGCCTCGTTTGTCACTTTCCCCTCCTCGTGGTCCCGCTGCTTTTCCTGCCCCGTCACACGGCCCCGATGTCATGCGTTTCATACATGCCCTTGGATATCCATGTTTACACGTGAAATATTTAGTTCATTACATGTGTCTTAATTCACATAAGTGGGATTATGCTACGGGTCTTACCCCACTTCTCCTTTTTCTCCCTCTGAGTGGTATTTGAACTTGTGTCTCTCGTCCCGTCGTGGGCACTGCAGTCGGGGCTGCGACTGTGCCTCCCCCCAAGCCCCTCCGGCTCCCACAGACGTTCCGGATGCACCTTCTCCGGGAGCTCCCCCGGAGCCAGCCCCAACCCCTGGACGCCACGGGAACCTGTCACCAGGCTGCACAGCCACAGAGAAGCACCTGCCTCCCTGCACTCACGCCAGCTCTCCCCACAATGATGCTGTGCATCCCAGGAGCTCCCATCTCAGATCTAGATGACTGCTCATTCATTCCCTCCTGTCTTTAATTTATTCAACCCATTCCTGAACCCCTATATGTGCGCAGCGTTGCTCTGGCCAGGGAGGATGCAGAGGCTAAGAAGATAGAAACAGACCTTGTCCCTGTGGACGGTGAATCCTGGGATGGGGGGAGATAATACACACCTGGACAAATGATAAGGGGATGGCAGATGGTGGTGATGTCCATGAGGAAATACAGCAGACTGGAAGCTGCAGGGCACCTTAGTGATGCGTCAGCTGCCGTGATCTCACTGATTAATTCATTGGAGAAGCATTCGTTCTGCACCTACTGGGTGCCCAGCCTGGTCCTCGGTGCTGTGGTGTCCCCATGGCGAGCAGGTCCCTGTGGGCCAGGACGCCCATTCTCCACGGGGGCAGAAACGGTCCACAAGTGTCTCTGGTTCCCTCAAAATCCACACCGGGCTGTGTGGCCTCAGGCGACGGAGGAGCAGAGGACACTTCATTCAGAGCCTGTGGTCGGGGATCCCCTGATCCCCAAAGAGCCCTGCTCTGGAACAGCCTCTCCCAGGAGGCCCAGCTGAGCCCCTGCTCCGGCTCTCTGGGCGGGTCCCTCTCCTGACCTCGGCCCCCACCTTTGTGCTGCCTGAGCTCAACCCAATTCCGCGCCCCCAGTGGCTCCACCGCGGAGTCCTTCCCATCCCCGCTTTCGCTCCGCTCTCTGACGGACTCTCAGCGAGCCCGTCTGGTTGTGTCGCTGCCTCTCAACCAGGAAATTAGAACGTACAGACACAGAGTCAGTGCTGGCTGACGATTCCCTCTTTCAAGGTCATCCTTTCACGTGAGGAAGAATCGCTCCAACATCTGTTGCACTGTTTAGTCGGCATCCCAGAGGTGTCAAATACATGCTCGCCTCCTTTTTAGGGAAACTCTGGGAGGGGAGCATTGATGGCCAGTGTCACGGCTTTCTTCCCATCTCTCCCGGAGGAAGGTCATCTTCTCCTTGGAGAGAAAAGTCACCAGAAAGTCCTGAGCGTGGAGACAACTGGATTGCTCCCTGTCGCCTGGGTCCTAGCTGTCTGCACACCTACAAGCCTGCTCACTGGGTACCACCACTGCATGTGTCTCTAGTACCTGCACCCTCCACATCGTCCAACGTTGGGTGGGGTAGAGGGAAGAATCCCACCTCTCTGGTGATATACCTGCTTCCGTCCAAGCAGGAACCCCAAGATGGTAACAGGCCCCGAAGGGTTCCGTCCTGACACCAGGAGTCCTTGGCGTTTACAAAGCTCAATGTTCAGTCTCAAGCAGCTGCACGACAGTCCCAGGCAGTAAGAAGGAAACGTGTGGTGACGTTCCAGACAGGGAGCTGGGAGGACTCCGGGAGCCGCGGCTTCCCTAAGCAGCTGTGTAGCCTGCAGGGAGGTTGGGACCTGACTCGGGAGAGAGGACTCGGGGTGGTGCTGTGACCGCAGTTCTCAAAGCAAGACCTGCAGCCCCTCCAGAGCGGGGATAAGAAAGGAGCATGCCTCGTCCAGGTTCCTGGAGAGTGACAAAGATAATGTAACTGAAGCACCCAACCCAGTGTCTGGTGCGTGACATCAAAATACGGGATGCCTGTTTTTGCACTGGTTGCACCAACTCTGAAGAGACACAGGGGCCGTGATGGGAGCAGAGGCGCTGCTGGTGCCTGGCTCTTTTCAGGTATTTCACAGGACGTGTTTGATGTAGAGGTAGAATGGCGTGTTCTGTGCCTCATGCATCTCCCCCCAATCAACTTAAATAAGAAGGTAACACTTACGAGGAACAAATAGGCAGTAAATTTGATTATTCTCACCTCTCCCGCCCACCCGGGATCTCTGCTTTGCTGGGAAGGGACTGGATGAGAGCATAGCCCACTGATCTGTGTGATGTCTCACCCACTCCTTCCCTCCACAGCCCCTGGAGCTGAATGCAAACTTGGAGCTCTGGAGACCTCACCATGGGATGAGATTTTGAAATGGGGTAAACTGTGATGTAATGTGTACACTGTGTATATTATACATAATGGGCCTAATTTTGGAAATGACAAGAGTCTGTCCAAAATCTCTTCTTCCTGAGAATCTTCCCCCCACATTTCTTAAGCATCACAGATGGGCTAGTGGGAAGAAAGCTCACAAAGGAATTTTTCTTTCTGAACACAGAAAAAATAACCACAAAGGCCACCTACAGTTATGTGGGGAGGAGCTAAGTTGCTCAAGGGTCAATGTGCAACCTTCCCGTCTGGCCGGCCTCCTAAACTCTGACACTTTGGTGTTCGCAATTTCTTCACAGCTCACTGGGAGAAACGGATAAATGGTCTCAGGATATAGACGTTTGCCCCAGAAATATAGCACTTACATTGTTAATTGGCTACAGCTCGAATAAACATATCCAGAATCATGGAGCCCTGCCCCATTCCAAATTAAAATCTCCCCAAATTTCCCTTTAAGCAAAACAAGGTCTGTGTGTGTTTGTGTGTGTCTTACAATTTATTTCTTTCCTTTGCATAAATTCCTATGCACCTTTCTTTAAGTCTTCAAAGAAAGCCCCATTTGTCTCATGGAACTTGGTTGCTCCTCTGCACTTAGGGGTAGGTATCAAATGACAGACTTGAAAGATGCTAAAGTAAGAAGCGTCAATGTAAGCTCCCCTTAAGGGGCCTTCTTTTCAAGGCAAAAGACAGGACCACGTGACTTGCCAAGTGGCTGTCTCCCCACATGTGGGTCCAGGAGAGGCTAAGGAGCTCTCTCCTTCCTAGATGAGCAAAGAAAATAACTTCCTACAGGATCCCTGAATGACCTTGCATGTGATGTGGATGGGAATAAATTCAGAGGCTTTGCCAATCTTTTCTTTCCTCCGCATTCTCTCCGTGTCGTCAACCACAACGGAAGTGGCGAATCATCAAAACGTAAAGAACGGCTTGTTCCGAAGATTCATGAGGTCACTTCTCGCAGAGTCAATTGTTAGAGGGCACATGTTTTGCTTTTGCCGGTGTTGACAAATTTCTTCCTAAAAAAGTAATTTCTGGGTTTATAGACTGAGGAAATGTGGAAAAAACCCAATTATATATGAGAAAGATATTCACAATGTATTGTATCTTGTGTTATTTTGAGGGTTCCATAATGAAGCAACCATTGCAAACAGAAGAAATCCTAAGTGATGAATAATTCATGAAAAGCTTTGTCTCATTATGTGTATAAGGCTCCTTATTACATTACCTTTAATTCTCCACCCCTTCCTCCTCATTTTTACATAAC
The DNA here is from genome assembly GCF_963455315.2 of Globicephala melas. Taxonomy (NCBI): domain Eukaryota; kingdom Metazoa; phylum Chordata; class Mammalia; order Artiodactyla; family Delphinidae; genus Globicephala; species Globicephala melas. Next base: position 87,511,882 of record NC_083327.1, on the reverse strand, counting down.
CATTTAGAATAAATTCCAAACTCTGAAGCCCAGTATCACAGCTCCGCTTGACTCTGGTTCCCGCGGCTCACTCATCCCACGGCCTCCTTCCCGTCGCTTTCCCACAGAAGGGCTGCATCACGCCGGTCTGCTCTTCACCTGGTGCTCAGCCTCATCTCGGAGACGCCGATCTTTTCACCATCCCACGATTTACAGCACCCTATTTCCACCTACCATGTAGCATGACTGATGGCGCTGTTGTTCCTTATTTATGAACTGCACCATTTCAATAGAACGTTTAACAAATCTACGAGCATTTCAGTCTCTTTGCACAGCTGAGTTCCCAGAACCAAGCATACGACTCATCAGAGAGCTGGGATGAAATTACTATTTTTGAATAAATGAACTGAATGTCCTGACCACCTTCAAACATCAGAGGTAGCGCTGCATGCTGGGAGTCCTAAACTCCAAAGAAGACTTATGAAGGATATCAAGAGAGAAAAAGGAACTATACCACCAAAAATTATGAACCAGAATACTGTAACCTCTGGATCCCAACACGATAGCAAACTAACCCAAGTTGCTGGATGCCTTCCCCATGCAGTCCTGAGGTGTCGGAGACGGAGAAGGAGGGGGCAGGTGTGAGAACCAGTGCAGTAGGAGGGGGAGAATTGCAGGGACCACAGGCAGTGCTTTTGTGAGCGCATGTAGAGATTTTAACTGTTTTCTTATTTCTCTACCAAATTTATAACATGAAGCAGAAAATGCTTTTTTCCAAAGAAAGCATCAGGACCAATGAGAAAAGATGGGCATTTAGCAGATGCTCTTAAGGGAAACTGGTCAGTTTATTAACAAAAATAGGTTGGAACCTACCTCATGCCACATTTGATGAATGCCAGAAGGATGGAAGCTCTAAATGTGAAAGCTAAAATTTTTAAAAGAAATAGAATAAATGTAAGAATATCCTTGAGAATTTGGGGTGGGAAGTCTTAAATGTGATGTCAAGAATAAAACCAATGTTTAATTTATTGATATATCAAAATTAAGGTTTTATTTTCAATGAAAGGTGACGTTAAGAAAATTAAGAAAGGTAGTACACTGGGACAAGATTTTGCAATGTACAAAATCATTAAGTGATTAATAATGGGTCAGGATCTATCAGAACCAGAAATATCCCCAACCCCCAGACAGCATAGATGATTGAAAAGTAGATTTGGACAGACGATTCACAGAGGCTAACTCCTGCGGCCAACAGGTGTGTGAAAAATGCCAAATCTCACTGGTAAATAAGGTTGAGAGTGCACTTTTCCTTCTCCCCAGATTGGCAGAAATTAGAGAAATGGGTCATGCCGAGCGCTGGTGAGTATGTGAAGAAACGAGAATCCCCGTGAGATGCTCATAAACTGCTTCAGTCATCTCAGCTCAGAAAGGGTTTTAACCGAATGGATTTAGCTTGTGCGTTTCATGGAATCTGACCATCCTGATACAGGGCAGACATGATGGAGTTCATGGCCACGTTGCTCGGGCTCCCAAGAAGTTCCAGGTGGCTGAGATGACTCGAGGAACCACTGACAGAGGTGGAGTCAAATGTCGTGGGATAACTAGAAAGGTGTTAATTCAACACACAAGGTCCCAACTACAAGGAAATAGGTGCACACTGACTGATGCTGACCTTTTAAGATGTTATGCTGAAGTACAAGAAAACCAGTGTGATGTCCATAGGACAGTATAACCCATGTCAGTTAAAGCCACAGAAACACAAAGAGCGATCATAGTTAAGGGAAACTTACACATCCAGGCGCATACTAAATGCACTACAGTTGTGTTTGTGGGAAGAACGATGGTAGACGCACATCAGAACCAACTGGCAAATGCCCAGGTGGCGCTTTGTCCTTAGAAGTTCGCTGGGTGCACGCCGGTGGACAGACTCGGTCTTGGATCCCGTCAGCTTGTCCAGATGCATCTTCCCATTCCACCAAGGAAGAGCGTACGCTGGCAGCCAGTGCCGTGCAGGGGAGAAACAGGGAGGATTCTCGAAGCAAATGGCTTTGGAAGCTGCTAGAATGTCCCCCAAATCCCCTTCTTCGGGCCAGTGATCCATGAGCAGCTGTTTCACTGCAATCCACTTACACAATCCTCCTGGAGTGTTGTCATGGCCAAGGCTTTACTCTAGAAAACCCCAGGAGCCAGAGTGCAGCAGACCCACGTTGGATGCCAAACACCACAACCGAAAGTGGGGTCCAGCTGCTCACCACTCAAAAGCCAGTAAGGAGGTAAGGTTGGTGGAAAGGAAAGTTTGCTTTATTTTGGCTGCTGGCAGCTGGGTGGGGGGAGGGCAGACCCCTGTCCGAAGGCCGACTCCCTGCCACTGACAATCAGGGGGCAAGAGCTTTTATAGGCAGAAGGAGGGGGCTCCATGCAGAAACAGCACAGGCAGCTCTGACGTCATCTTGAAATCAATCACGAGGTGGTCTGATCAGCGTCATCTTGATTGTTTTAAGTACAGTTAATCTTCATTTCCAGGGTTGGTTTGTTCCAATATCCTTGAGGCCAGCTCTGGGAATCGTGGCAGCTTATGTCATGGCTACAATCTGGTCATCGTGTTGTTAACTTCTTCCACCTGGTAGGGGTTTCGTTATCTACAAGACAGCTCACAGGATGTGGCTCAGAATATTATCTATAGCCCTTGAGGAGGAACTAAAGGCCCTAGACTTTGCTTAATGACTCAACTATTATTACTTAGTGCTGTTGGACTGTTTCCCTTTGCTTCTGCATTTTCTCACTTCTCTGATTAAACTTATTCTTTGGCTAAAGTTTTTCCACAGACAAAAGGCAGGCTGAGGACATGGGGGACATAGACCATAGGGGTCCTGCTCCATTTCATATACACCATATCTCCTTCATCAATTTATCCATCTACGGACACTTAGGTGTTTCCATATCTTGGTTATTGTGAGTAACGCTGCAATGAGCATGGGGATGCAGATAGATCTTTGAGATCCTGTTTTCAGTTCTTTCGGATAAACACCCAGGAGTGGTGTTTTCAGGTTTTCCCTGAAAACCTTTAGACTAAAATAGTCTTTCATCAATTCAGAAATGCCTTAATTTATAGATAAGAGTAGTACGTTGCAGTCAAAAAGGACTTCTCAAAGAAAGAGAATCACCTCAAACTGGTCAGCTCCAGATAAGAGCAGAAATTCCCGGGGCTGGTTATTTCAGAGCCAGCATTCACTCACACTATACAGACTGGTATGGTTCAACCCATGGCATTTGATCTTTAAGCAAATTCCAAAATAGCGTTTAAAGTTCAGTACTACTAAGAGTTCTTGAAATGGCCACTATATATTTAAAAGGTTTGAAGGCCAATTTCAGCTTCAGACTGAAAGCATCCAGGGGTTCCTGGATTGTATGGTAGTTCTATTTTTAATTTTTTGAGGTACTTCCATATTGTTTTCCATAGTGGCTTCACTAACTGGCATTCCCACTAAGGGAAATATGCCAGTCACAGAAGCACAAATACTGATCCACTTACATGAGGAAAAATCTAGAAGAGTCAAACTCACAGAAGCACAGAGGAGAAGGGGGTTGCTGGGGGTGGGGGTGGGGGGACGAGGGAGTCGCTATTCTGGGTTGAATTCTCTGTTTTGCAGGATAAATAAGTTCTAGAGGTCTACCGTACCAATGGTGCCTGGGGTCAATGACTCTGTACTGTGCATTTTAGTTTTGTTTTTGTTTTTTGTGGTACGCGGGCCTCTCACTGTTGTAGCCTCTCCCGTTGCGGAGCACAGGCTCCGGACGCGCAGACTCAAAGGCCATGGCTCACCGGCCCAGCCGCTCCGCGGCATGTGGGATCTTCCCGGACCGGGGCACGAACCCGCGTCCCCTGCATCAGCAGGCGGACTTCCAACCACTGCACCACCAGGGAAGCCCTGTACTGTGCATTTTAAAATACGCTGAGGAGAAACCTCTTGTCAAGTGTTCTTAACACACACACACACACACACACATACACAAAATCATGAAAGAACACAAGAAAGTTTATGGAGGTGAAGGACGTATTTAGTACCTTGATTGTGGTGGTAGTATTGTGGGTGTATACAGATGTCCAAACTCAAGGAAATGTGTACATTAAATATTTGCAATCTTCGTGTATCACTTGTGCCTCAATAAAGCTTTAAAAAAAAAAAGATCTAGCTTTAGATACACAGTAGGATTTCAATGAAAATTAGTCCTCTCTCTTCCCTGGGGCCATTCCCTAAGAAGAATCTTTATTAAAACTGCTGATTTTAAGGTATGAGTTTTTCCAGTGGAAACTGTAACATTCCATTTTTCCAAACTAATGATGTCATATTTCAGGAAGCAGTGAAAAAGCAAATTCCAGGGCAACCCATTTTTGGTCAAGGGAAAATTCTAGAATGGAACACTATCATCTCAGTGTTGTCGATATAGATACCGCAAACTCCAGGAGCCAGGAGCAGGAGTCGCGTGTGGTTTGTACTGAAGCTGGGGACCGTGTTTTAGTCCTGCCTCTGGTTTCCCTTGGGCATGAAACAAGGTCATGGAACATATGCTATGAACGAGTCTTATTTGCAAGTCCATTTGTGCAGACAGGTAAGAAGGTGAAATTGTGACAGTATTTATTCAGCAGAATTTCAGACTAGTGCTGGAATTTCAGAAAATCCTTTGAAGAAAAGACAGGAACGCACCCAGCTGCAGGGAAGAGCATGTTCCAGGCATGGAACCAGTGCTGGAGACGGGCCGGGCCCTGAGGGATGCTGAGTCCTCTGAAACTCCACTTGTGTAGATCCCCTTCTTCCTTCTCCAGAACAAGGATTCACCACGTCAGTCTTTTGGACATCATTTGGGTCTCATTCAGCGAGACAGTTTTCACCTGCAGGGAAGTTTAGTTGCAAATTCAGACGGTCATAAATTTGAACGAACTGAAAAATATTATGCGAATCACATCACTTCTGGACTGTTCTTCCAAGGAAAAATTAAGTGGTGCAGTCAGACAAGACCAGCCTGGAAGCCAGATCTTGGTTTTTCTTGCCTCATCTTGTGCCTCCCTGAGGTCTGAGCCTTCCCTTCCTCTTCCTCTGAATTTATAATTCTGATGCTCTTCAAGGTTCAGTAACAGAGTATCTCTCCAGGTCAGTGTTTCCTCAAATGTCACCCACTAGTCAGGGCTACAGAGGGTTCTGGTTAAAAATGAAGGTTTCCATATCCTACTTGTACCCAGTGCATTGGTTTCCTAGGGCTGCCTTCACAAATTACACAATAGGGGCTAAAACAACAGAAATGTATTCTCGCCTAGTTTGGAGACTAGGAGTCAGAGGTCAAGGTGTTGGCAGGGTCGCTCGCCTCTGGGTGTCCTGGAGAGCATGCAGTTCCCCCTCTTCTCACGCTAATAGCTGCCGGCACCCTTGGCTTTCCCTGGCTGGCTGTGGTTTCCCCTTTCATTCCCTTCGCGGCTGCCAGTGTCTAATCTCTGATCTCCCTGTCTCCCTCCCTCTTGTGATGGTTTGTAGGGCCCGTCTGGAAGATCCAGAATGATCTCATCTCAAGATCCTTGACTTAATCATGAATCATGTCTTGAAATGCTTTTTCCAAATAAGGTCCTAGTCACAGGGTCCAAGCATCAGGACGTGGACGTATCTTTGGGGCCACCATTCAGCCCGGGGAGTCAGAGGGAAGAAACGCCTAGAAATAGGCGTGACATTGAGAGGACCTGCTGAGGTGACGTTTTGTGTCCTGTGGCTTTGGATCTCACGTGCAGGCTGAGGATTCCAAAAGTCTCTCCCTGGCCCAGAACGTGTCTCAGAATTCCCAAGTCATACATATCCAATCACCAATTAAAATGTCTTAATATGTTTCAAAAAAATAAAAATAGAACCACCATACGATCCAGCAATTCCACTTATGGGTATTTATCCAAAGAAAATGAAAACACTAATTCTAAAAGATATTTGTGCCCTCATGTTCACTGCAGCACTATTTACAGTAACCAAGATACAGAGGCCACGAGTCTATAGACGGATGAACGGCTAAAGACATTGTTATACGTACATATATATATATATAAATAATTATTCAGCCATAAAAAGAGTGAAATCCTGCCATCTGTGACAACATAGATTGACCTTGAGGGCATTGTGCTAAATGAAATAAGTCAGACAGAGAAAAACAAGTATCCTATGATCGGTTATGTGGGAAATCTAAATGCTACATGAAAACCTGAGTTCACAGATACAGAGAATAGATGGGTGGCTGGGAGAGGTGGGGGTGGAGGAGTGTTGGGAGAAATGGGTGAACTGGGTTTTTTTTCTTAGTTTAAATGAATTGAATAAAAAGAGACAATTAGGAACACCTTTAAAACAGTAAATACCCATGTAACTGATCACTGATCAATTTTTAAAGGAGCTAGGCCTGATATATCCAATTCAACCCCTTTTCTCAACAGACTTGAGACTTCTCTTGGGATATAGATTGACTTTTGAATAGTGCATGCACTCAGTTCAGAAAGGATTTAATAGGTAGGATGCAACTGTTCTACTGTTACAAGCTAATTGACTTGACTGGTCTTGCTTGTGATTCTTTTCCTAAGCTGAACCTTTCTCTGATCAGTTTATTAGGCTAAACAACTCAGGCTTTGGTCCAGGGAAGATTTTGACCCCTGGGACCCTTCATCACCTTCTAGAATCTACTGCTCAGTTTCGTCTCCGAGCACAGGCTCATGAGATACACCTTTGACTCCGGACAGTAAACACACCTGTAAAGTCCTGGATGTCACCTCTTTAATGCTCCAAGCGCCTAACAACGTCCCTCTGGAAGCAATCTCTTCTCCCATTCCTCATTTTTCTGTGCCTTTACTACTTTGTCTACACCTTAATAAGTTATTTGTTTTTTAAGCAAAGAAAATTTGTTTTCTCATTCCTGGTCTGTTTTCTAAAATAATTTTAAATAAATTAAAAAAAATCTTACCGGCATTTTAAACCTAACACATCAGAAAGTGCACATCTTTGTGTCGTTGCTCTGAAACCACATCCTCTGCGGTTCTAATTCTGATGTGCGATGTGCTCTCCTTCCACAAGCCAGACACCCTTGAGCGTCCTCTGTGTCTCCCCTCCCTCCAACCCATCAGCAGACCTTGTTGATTCTTCCTCCACAATACCCGGGTAGACATCGTGAAGTTCTACTTGAACAGAAAACAGTGCTACAGCTAAACTCCCCTTTCTCTTCCCTTTCTATTTGTTCCTTCTGTGCTTTCACAGCAAGCACTTTCTCTTCCGTCAGTGCTATAGATTCCAGTGTTTTTAAGGACCCAGTGCTCCCTGTCTACCTGGGACGCAGCCCACTGACAGTTTTCTTAAATGGGCCACTGCCACACCCCGGTGGAGACCATGGAAGTAGCTCACCTTACAACTTCATAGCCCCTGATGAGCCCCTAGTTTACCCTACTGTCCTCTTTCACCATTGGTGATTTGGAGGTCAGGGTCACCTTCGTGTCTTACATCAGCTTACCCCCGACTTTAATCTTTTAGTGTCTTTCGCAGCAGTATCTGTACAACCCAGACTTCTTAGCTTGCTATGCAACGTCTGCATGACCCACCCCTGCTCTTGTCCCATCCCCAGTGTCCCCGATCGTCACACTTGATGATTAAGCTCCATCCACATGGACCTCTTTCAGTTATTTCAAGATGCTGAAAAACTCTTTCCTGTCCCAGGGAAGTTCACAATAGGATTCCTTAATGTTCCATTCTGTTCCAGAACGTTCATTTCTTAATTCTTTCACTCTTTTGTGAATAGTTTCTTCCTTTCTTTCAAATGTCAGCTATGCCTTTCTGTCACGGCATGTGAGTTCTTGTAATAGTTACGAATATGCTTGTTCACTTGGTTACCACCTTCCTGAGCTATTGATATTTTTGAATGAATAAATGATGTATTCACTCGACTGGGAGCTAAGCTGTGTCTTCGTGACCAAACCACTGCGGTCTGATGGACAGCTTCTAGGACTGGTAAACGTGAATGTGTCTTATAACCAGTGAGCTATGTTTTGTAGAGAACTTTTGAGGAACTTCCCTCTCTTTCTATGGATGGACATAAGTGTATTTCAGTTTTATACATGGTTAAATATATTATCTGAAAAAACTCACAAGGTGATTCTGGAAAGGCCTTCTGAGAGCACTGCAATCCACCAGGTCCATCTCAGGAGTAGGTGGAGCTCTTGATGGAATATACAGCATCAGGGCTCCCAGGCTGGGCTCAGAAAGAAGAGATGGGAGCTCTTCCTCCAAGATCGGTGGAAAGGGCTTCTACTTATAATAATGGCTGAGTAAGCTTCTTCCCTCTGATAACAACAAGAAGCTCTCTTTTGTAGTTGTCCTTTTACCAAACCACTTTACACACACAGCAGCAGCAGCAAGTATGTGGAGGAAATGAAGAACAGTCAGAAACAGGCACATTCTGGAGAGGGACCAACAGCTGAAGGAATAAAGTGGCCGATGGCATTGGGCAATGGTGTGCTTGTAAATTGACCTCCCACCAAAGAAAGAGGGAGACACCTGATTTGTAAAGTTTGTCAATTTTCATGGTGTAAATACTCCCACCATGTCTGATTTCAAACTACAAGTGATTTTACCACCAGCAGCTCAGAAAACTGCAGAATGCTTGTCAGTTGGCTCTTATGAGCTGATGCAAGCTGGCTGGAGCACATCACAGGCAGTCGTGGGCTTCCTATTTTAATGGTTTATGGCATGAAGGCAGACCAGGTTTATAGCATGCCCCGAAGCTGGCAGGTTTTGGAGAGGAATTATCACCTGGAGAAAGGGAATTTGCACTGGATGAACTTTCCATCTTCACTGCTCTGGCTTGAGGGCAGGCCTCAGGAGACCTGTGGGACAGCTGAAAGCCACCCGAAGAACCGGAGGTTAAAATGTGGGGCAACCATAGACACAGGAAATTGGAGGTACATCCTCGGAAGGGGAGACGGAGAAGCACATCCACAAATTTGGTGTATAAACTCTGCCCTGATATATCTTCTCTCTGGACCTGTGTATGCAAGGCAGACTCAGTAGGCCAGCTAAGGATAGATGGAGTGAATTGGGATTTGAGCTGCCATTCAAAGGCAGCGTCTGCAGCATGATTCTCACCAAGATATTAGCAGCAACAGCAACAACAACAGAACACTTTTCAGAGGAATATAACAAAATTCAGAGTCTGAACAACATAATCTAAGGCAGAATTCAAACTTACACACCCCTCAAAGAAACAAGCAGCTATGACCCCGTCTCAAGGGAAAAACTATCAGTGGAGACAGACCCTAGTGCTGCACTTGGTAGTCTTTAAAGCAAGGATTCAAATCCTGTGCTCAATGACAAAAGGAACATGTGCTCATAAGGAATTAAAATGTGAGATCAGATGTTGCAAGAGACTTGTTAGGTGTGGAGCAGAAGAAGGAGAGTGGGGGAATCTTCAGACCATGACGCAGGCCCAGCTCCCATTGAAGCAGGAGAAAAGGAAAGACTGGATCAGAAGAGACCCCAAGTTCAGCACGGTTCTAACAGAGCTGCAGCCAGGCTGATGGCGAACCCTCAAGCCCGTCTGCACCCACAGAAGGTCTCCGAGAAAGGACGGCCTCAGCGCCGCCCCCAGCTCAGGTGCCACCTAAAAGCAACTCCGTACAAACACGGGGCATGTCCAGAGGGGCAGCCAGTGGGGCTTGGGTCCACTGTGCATCCCCCGGGAGGGGATCTGAGCAGCCAGGTTGGGGACTTCAAGCCATTTCTTTAGATGACCTCTCGCTTATTTGTTCTTCAGCTTTTTTTGGGGGGGGGGGCTTCGCTGCTCGGCTTGCGGGATCTTAGTTCCCTGACCAGGGACTGAATCCCCACCCCCGGCAGTGAAAGTGCCAAGTCCTAAGCCCTGGACGCCAGGGAACCCCCTGTTCTTCCGCTTCTTACACATTCGCCAAATTTAAAATTCCAATGACTCCATTTCTTATTTACTGAAAATCTTGTATTTTTTTTTCCAAGTCTGCCTATTCATTTTTCTTGGTTTATTTTATCATAGTTTTTATGTTGTCTTTATTTTCTTTAATTATTTTAAACAAATTTGTTATAAGTCTCTATTCAATATTTTTCTTTCATGTTCCCTGAGATGTAATTCTTACTGAATCTGTTAGCTTTGTACTGCGATGTACTGTTTCCTTGTTTATCAATTTTTATTGTGAGCTATTTTCTTTATTCAGGTTTCTTTTTTTTCCTGAAAGTATAATATACCACTTGGATTATCAAAGAGTCCCCTCAGAACGTCATTTTATTTGCTTTTGTTGTGTACTCCAGGAGTATTACTGGCTTGGACCAATTTTTGTGTTGGTTTCCTGAACATGGATACCCACACGCAGATCCTAAATCCATTTAGGTATCAGCTTAAACCTCAGTTTCAATTCCCTCCACCCGTGGACAGCGTGGAGAGGTTTCTCACGGCTGCTGGGTGTTACTGCATGTTCACTTCAGAGGTCCCAGCCCTGAGGGTCCAGGACCCTCCCTTTCTTCCAAGTTGAACACCAGACACGGCTGTCACCTGTCCAATAGACCTGGTGTTACACATTTGCCAAGAGGAACCAGGAAGTTGCAAAGGAAACGGTAGAGACAGCATTTTGCTTTGTTGGGTGCTTTTGCTACGGGAGATTTTCAGAGCTGTCTACCTACCACAGGGCAGGAACCAACGAGAAAGGGTCACAGATCTGCATTTTAGAAAGACTGCAAGAAGGATGGTGTGGGCAGGGCAGTTAGGACTTGTCACCAGCTACGCCCTGGACCCGTGTCAGAGCAAGAGGAGGGGAGAACTGTGTTTTCAGCAGTGGCAGCGGGACTCGTGGAAAATACGGAATTCAGAATCAGTAGTGCTTTCTCTTTGGATCTGAGGACGACAGAGAAGGGGGAAAGGCCGCACGAGGAGGAAACCTGTGGGAAATGTCTGAAGACCTGGAGCGAGGTCGCACACTCGAATCTGAGTAGAAGACGGCCTCCTCCCGGTGGGGACGGAAGGAGGAAGGGCTGGCGGAGCAGATAAGCACAGGAGACAGAGCAGACCCTTTTCCTGCGGACCAGTTCATGCTCCCAGCCGGCAGGGAGCCGCCTGCATGGCAGGCCTGAGCCTTACTTGTCAGCGAGGGCGGGGAGGGGGGTGAGTGGCGGCGAGGGCGGGCGCAGGCCTGCAACTGCAGGGTTTGCAGAGAACAGAGACGGCATCTCACCAACCTTCATTCACCCGTGCTCATCGGAGAAGGACGTTCAGGCCTTCGCAGGCGGCTTCAGGTCACACAGCCCACATCACACAGCTAACTGGGGGCGGACCAGACTATACGTTGTCAACAACTGGAAACGTTACCGTTTTGATCTAATGGCATAAAGTGTTTTTGACTCTGCGAGCCCCTGTTATGAAAAAGGGAGAATTCTGAGGGGAAGGGCTGAGGGCTTTGGAAGCTGGAACATCAGGCCTACATCCCGCCCCGAGCGACGGCCGACCCCCTTCCCTCTCCGTTGAGGGCTTGTTTACGGGGGACACACAGGCACGTGCACACACGTGCACACATGTCAGCACACACACGAACATGTACACACATACACACGCACACCTGTGCACACACGTGAACACACACACCTGCACACACATGTACTTTCAATCAGAGACTGAGCTCCATCACATCGTTTTGGATCCTAAATAAACGTTTAAATGTATGTAACGGGGATTTTCATGGTGTCTTGTCAGCTTTCTTCAGCCAGTTTGTCTCAGGGATGAACCAGGAAGCCACACGCCTGGAGAAGCAAACAGGATGCCCCGACACAGTTCGCGTGGGCAGCATCTAATGTGTGGACCCGAGAGCTGGACCAGCCCCAAAGGATGGGCCTGCAGTGCCTCCCGGTGGAGAAGCCTGGCCACTGCACCAGGAGGGAGGGGGCACCTTCCCGGGATTTGCTGGTCGTCAGTAAACTCATTCCATTGATGGCCTGGTCTCTGAGAGACGACTAGTACTTTCTGGGACAAATGCCAAGGGCGAGGTCATGTGATCTCCAGAGGCTGACGGAGGGGAGGGAGTGTGTGTGACCCGTCGCGACCTGCTGGTGGAGGCCGGCCGGGAGGTCCAAGGTGGAGCTGGGCAGCAGAGCGTCTGTGCGAGAGAGCTGCTCCCTGTTTCCTGGGCTGTGACAGTGACCTTCCCCAGCGTGCTCCCCCGGCAGCAAGGGCAGCGGCCTGATCCGCCTTTCCCTTAATGAGGCCCTGGGTTCAACGCCAAACGTGCGGGCCGAGGGCCAGCCATTTGCAGGTAAAATCGTGGTCTTTCTCCTTATTTATTTGCCTCTTTGGATCGAATTAAAAGAGAGCAGAACATAAGAGGGATGACCAGGTAAGGTGGCATAACTTCTTTGAGGAAAAAAGGGAAACGAAGCAAATCTAATTGACAAATTCTTTTAATTGGTCAGAGTCCTTTCCAGGGAGAAAGAGAGGGGTCTGGAGTTGAGCAAAAAATGGGAGGCGAGGGGCCAAACTTCCCAACCCCTGAGGAGGGTTCACAGCAAAACATGGGATTTGAAGTCTGGACAGTTGAGCTCCCAGGAATTAATGCATTAAAATGAAAAAATATGTATAATTGTAAAACATAAAAAGATAAAAAATAAAACTGTATTAGAAATGTATAAAATTAGAGAAATGAAAAGCAAAATAAGCATAAACTCACCAAATCTTAAAATATCAGAATCTGGGTTTCTTCTCAAAGTGTGAAATGAAACATCGGAAGAACTTAGCTTTGCGTCTTTGATGTTCCACCCAGGGCCTCGTAAGGGAAAGCCCAGCAAAGCTGCTGCCCGCCTCCTGCCGGGTCCCAGCCCAGGGCCCTGGGGGCAGCTGCAGCATCGCGGCAGAAGCTTTGCAGCCAGACTCGAGTGCGAGGTCACACCAGCGGCAACCGAGGGCTCGCGTCACGTGCCAAGCGCTGCCGTGATGCTCCTCCAACTCGTTCATCCTCACAAGGACCCACGAGGGCCCCTTCTCCTCACATGGCACGTGAGGACCTGGGTGTGCAGACCCTCCCTGGTCACGAGGTAGCCAGGCCGCAAGGCGCTGGACAGCCTGTGTGGAGCCCGAGCTGAGGCTGCTGCCCGCCCTGCCCCCTGGAACCCAGCCCAGGTCCAGGCGGAAAGTGGGGTGATGCCCTGTGCCCTGGGAGGGGCCCATCTGAGGGGCCCTGCCCTGCGCTGCCCTCACGTGGTCCCAGGAAGCTCTGAGCCTCCAAAGCCGGGTCTGCACTGAGATGTGCTGCAGGGGGAAAAGGCACACCGGGCTTTCCTCCCAGCTCTGTCGGGACGTAACTGACATGCATCCCATGGTGTGGTGGTCTGACTTACACGCTGTGGAAAGATCCCCACCACAGGAATGGTTAGCTTGCCTCAGCTCGCAGAGATGCCGCGATCTCACTAGATTTCAAAGAGAAAGAAATGAAAGAAAACCGTTTTATTTATATGTGTGCGGTATTTTATGTTGCATGAATATTTTACATATATCGAGTTAAATTAAGTTTTTTATTAAAATGAATGTCGCCCGTTTCCCTTTACTTTTTAAACCATGGCTGTTTGTAAACTTTGCGTCCTTGGTGACACTGATTTCTCGGGGAAGATTCCTCTGACAGTCGGCCTAGAAGAGGAATCCGGGAAAGGCCTCTCCTTTCCTGCTTCACCCTGGACACGTGTTCAATGAGGCCCCGAGTGGGACGTTCCCCTGGGGGTGGGGCTGTGTCGCTCACCCTTGGGTGAATGCAGGGGTCCCCGGAGGCCCTAGTCACCCCTTCATCGTCCTTCAGGGCCGCAGCGGGGGCGCCGCCAGACAAGCCTGCTAACTAATGTGCTTTTCACTGTTGCCAATTAGTTTACAATGAAAACCCAAAGGCTGTGCAGGGAGACATCAGCCCTATGACAGGGGCTCATCTTCTGTTTGCTTAGGAGGGGCAAAATTAGGGATATGGGCTCAAGAGATACAAACTATTATGTATAAAATAGGTAATCAACAAAGTCATATTGTATAGCACAGGGTAATATAGCCATTATCTTATAATAACTTACAATGAAATATAATGTGCAAGAGTACTGGATCTCTATGCTAATATAATGTAGTAAGTCAACCATACTTCAGTGAAAAGAGGTTTGAGGTTTAAACACAATTTATTGTCTCTGTGACAAGGAAGAACCCCTGCAAACTCAAATGAGTAAAGGTTTAATGAGTCACATCCGCAAAACGTTCCATTTTATCCATTCACACTCATTTATTACACTTAATCGCATTCGTAGGTTAGATTGTCTTCCTTTGGGATAATTCTCCAATAGACCCAGAGGCTAGCAGCACCTCACAGAACATTATCAATTGAGTCAGATATTACACGAAAGCTTTTACAACACTTTTAAGACCTTCCACAGTTTTTACAGATACAAAGCCCAACGTGGTAGGAAGGTGAATTTATTATGTTTTTAAGATTTATTATTTATTTATTTTATTTTATTTATTTTTGGCTGTGTCGGGTTTTGTTGCGGCACGTGCGATCTTCGTTGAGGCAGGTGGGATCTTTTGTTGTGGTGCAAGGGCTTCTCTCTAGTTGTGGCGTTCAGGCTCCAGCGCACTGTGGGCTCTGTAGTTGAGGCACGCGTGTTCCAGGGAGCGTGGGCTCTGTAGTTTGCGTCATGTGGTATCCTAGTTCCCCAACCAGGGATCGAACCCGCGTCCCCTGCATTGGAAGGCGGATTCTTTACCACTGGACCACCAGGGAAGTCCCTGAAGGTGAATTTTAAAATCTTTCCTATACCATGGAGGAGGGGCACTCTGTAAGTAAAGGGTGGCCCAAGACAGGATGGCAAGCAGCAGTGCACGGTTCTCTGAGGCAGGAGTCTGAGGGGGAAAAAAGTTCTTCTACCCGAATTGGGGCCTGGTCTTCTCCCCGTTCACTGCCATCCTTCCCTTGGAAAAAACATCAGAGTTAAAAGTGAGATGAACATGGATGCCTTCAGAATCAGCTTCTCCCGCAGCATCACGGTGGATGATAAAAGCAAGTGTACTCACATGAGACTTGAATTCAAGGACTAAACACCTTTTTACCACACACATACCTCAAAAACCAGAACCAAAGACAGCCCCTGCCCCCGACCTTCCCCAGGAGAGCTGACATTTCATCACCTGCCCTGATGCCCAGGAAGACGGGCACTTTGGGGAAACCAAGGGCTTCCTGGATGCAGACGCTCCAGGGCAGCACCTGCCCCTGGACGGGCCGTGTCTGGGGCACCTTCGTGACCCTCATCTGGTGGCATGTGTCCTGGTCTGGAACATCCTTCAGGTGACAGGTGAAGACCTGGGGAACCTACGATGAACGTTAGCCTATGGATTTTATTTTCTTCCAGAAGAAATCCAACAAAAGCCACAGACAGGTAACCAGAAAAAATCAGACCAAAAGACCTTGGGCACTTAGATTCTAAACTTTATTTTCAAGTATTTTGCATCAGACTTGCGGGCAGAGCCCCAGACTGTTACTTGTCCCCTCCCTGGGCTGGCTCTCTTTCTCCGGGGCCCGCCTTTCCTGTGATGCCTCTTACCAGCCAGTACTGACCTCATTTCAATTACGTAAAAACCGATTTTGGACATGAATCACCTTTTAAATATAACCTAACTCTGCAAAAAAGCCTTTCCACCACTAAATCTGTCTATTTTTCAGCCATTAAGCCTGCTAGTCCGCCAGTAAAGAGGTTTTTCTCCATTAAGAAAAAAAAAAATCACTAACAGGAATGCAGAAAGCCCGTGGACGCCTTATTTTTAGTGCTTCTTGACATTTTATTTTCTTGTAAACAGCTGGTGGCGTGACAGGTATTTAAAATGTCCTCTTTGCCAATAGAAAAAGAAAGGAAGAAAGAAAAGGGAAAATGGAGAGAAATGAACCACAGACGTTGACAGAACGCCATCGGCCAACAAATATTTCTCAGCTCTGTCTGATGCCGGGCAGGGGCAGGTGGGCCGGCGGCCCTATTGCAACCTGTGTTCACATTTTCCCCTTGGCCGGCTGCCTAAGATAACCTTGCATCAGATACAGAAAAACAAAAACAGCTCTTACTAATAAATCCTGGAGGTTGTTTAGGAAGCCTGGGCCGTGCCCTGTGGTGAAGCCCAGGAGGTAGGAAGCTGGCTGCGTGTCCTCTGCGGGCACCGCAGGGTGTAAATCCTGCCATCCTAGCGGGACGCTCCAGGGCCCCGCCCCCTCGGCCGAAGCTCCTGCAGCCGCCATCTGGGAGGTCCCTTTGGTGGCAGCGTCCAACACTGGAAAGAGCACAGCCGGGGTCTTGGGGTCGATTCCTGAGCAGCCCATAAAAAACAGTTTCCGGAAGTGCATTCTTCTACTTCCAGCCACGCCCCTCCTCCTAGCCAGCTCCTCAAATGATAAATCTAGCAACTGAGGCCAACGGCATCCTTGTCGGAGGATGTTACCGTCGGGAGTGGAGGCCGCACGTCACACAGCAGACAGACAGGCCGTCAACACAACTTCACGCACCTCTGTTCAGTGAAAGCAGGGCAGGGCTGCGCAGCCCGAGGCCGAGAGTGTCCTGTGCCTGCAGCACCAGCGGGCTCTTCGTCACTGGCCAGGGCGGGGGCAGGGACGGAGCCCTGTTGTCACCTGAAGAGGTAGCCGTGGGTCTCCACCACCGTCCCCAGAAGGCCTCGGCCTCACCAGGATGACCCACGCGTGCAAGCCTGGAGCTGACTCCAGAAATAATGCACACGGACCGGCTGTCTGGTAACGGCTGCCTGAGGGAGCAAATATTTACCCCAGAGGCACGTGTGCCCGCTGCAGCTGTGTCGGGCTTCCGTGCCATGGTCGCCGTGGGGCACCGGGGCCCCTCACGCCGTCAGAACCGAGCTGTCGGGTGGCTCGGGGAGAGCGTCCACACTGTCCCCTCTGGACTTTCCCAACCATCCCAGGAGGTAGGACTCGAACCTTATTTGAAAAATTAAAACACACACACAGATTCAAAAAGAGTAAATTACTTTCCCAGATCCCTGCAAGTAAGAAAAGAACAGCAAGACCGGCTCCACAGAATTTAAACCCACTCATCCTTGGACCTGTGAGTTCACGGCGATCTGGGCCAGTGAGGTCCAGGCGAGGAAGGCCAGCGGGGAGCAGGGCTGGCGGCTCAGGGTTTACATAGCGATCTGCCTCTAGAGCCTCCAAAACCCCTTCCGATGACCCAAACCAGAGCCAGAAACCCTTGGAGAGTCCTCCGTCCTCGGCCTGAACCGCGGCTCTGGGACTGCGGGCCCCGCAGCTCCTGCCCCGGGACTTGTCCGAAACTCCGCAATGACGCGGAAGCTCGAACGGGCAGACAGGAGCAAAGAGGCTCCGGATTCCGTCCCAGAAGACAACAGATGAGCAATCAACCATCCTCCCACAAATAACAGAAGAAATGTGCTTGTTCCTGCAAAGTTCTCTAGACTCAAGTCAGCAGGAGAAAGCCACCCACCCGAGTGAGTCGGAGCGGTGCGAACACCAGGGGGCGCTGTCCCACCTTAGAAGTTGCCCCTGTCATTTTCCAATTCCTTCCCACACTTCCCAGTGACCCAAGGATTTCACAGTCATTAACACCATGATGTGTGCAAAGTTACTACAAGAAAGATGCACTTTAAGCCCTCTTGACACACCTGGGTGTCTACTGAAGTATCTGATCAATTTTCAGTCATGTGAATGCATTAGGGGCTGGTGCAGGCTTTGACACTGGAAGACTTAAGGAGCCCTCTTTAAGAAAAATAACCAAAGAACAAATAGAAGATTAGGGACAAAATAAGCATTCACTTACAATGTGAAAAAACGCAACAAATTATGCATCTCAACAATCGGACAAATATTCCAAACATAACAAAATCCATAAAAATAATATGATATTTTGATTAACTAACTACATAATACACACCAAATCTTCTCCCCATGTTGTACATACCATTTAACCTCCCTTTCATGCGTCAATGAATATTTTTCTATTTTAATGCCGTTTCCTCTCGAGAGAACAGAAAGAAAACTCAATTTCCGTAGATGCATGAAATCTAATTTTATTGTTACTACCTGATGCTCATAAAACACGGCATTTCACGTAAGAAACGCTTGTTTTATGTAACCGCGTTCCCGTTCTGCACATCGCTGACACCGAGATTTTGATAAATTCTATCTTGCACATTATAAATATATATTTTTTTCTACATACATGCTGTGTATTTATCGTTGCCTTCTTAACAGAATGCTCTTGACGGAAGAGGTCTTCCACTTTGACTAGAGTTGGATGAAACCTGCTAATAATCGAAGGACATGAGAATCGGAAGCTTCGGCAGAATGGCTTCCGGGACCATTCCCTTCAAGCCTCGCTCCTCCCCGGGCCCTGGCCCAGAGGACAGGTCCACGCTGGGACAGGTCTCTGCCCTCCCCTTTGTGTCATGGCCAGATGACAGGGACAGTCGTTGGGAAAATACTCTGGAAGCTGTCTCTACACCGGGAAGACCAGCGGTAACTAAGCTGTCCACGGAAGTGACGGCAAACCACGTGACGGTGCCCACAGCGTCCAAACTAAATGCATCGCCTACTCACCTTCTCTGAACTGAGTCCCCAGATGCCATGGTCTCTCTGTCCTGTCCCCTGACACAAGGGGGCACGAGGTGGAGAGGACATGGGAGGGAGGGAGACAGCAGACTTACCAACTCCAGATTCTACACACGCAGCACCCGATGGGCACATCGCCCCGCCCCGCCCCGGCATGGGCCCTGGAGATGGGGTCGGGCGCTGGCACTCGGCCGCACCATACTGCGTCAGCACACATGTGGGACGGTAACACAGGGTCCTGGCAGCTTTATCATTTCAGAGTTGAAGGGATGGATACACAGGATCTGGCCTGAAGCTCCCCTCACTGCTGGCCTCAGCGCCAGGCGGTGACAGAGCATCAGCCCCCTGTCGGCTCCTTTTACCCCAGTATTAAGGACACTTTCTTCACTGGAAGCTTAACTGGAAACTTATTAGAAATAAATAGGAATGTATTTGATGAATTGCATGTGCTTCCAAAAGTTTCAAGTCAAGTTTTGAAGATAGGCCCTGGAGCAAACCCTTAAACAAGTTCAAATGCTCCCATGCCCTATGAAACCTGATAAAGAGAATGAATGTTACCTCTAGTGTGAGTCAAGGGTCACATTGTCCGCTCCAAGATCGAGTGTTTGAGGGAGGAAAAAGTGGATCCTAGCCCAGCACCAGGCTAGATGCTGGGCAGCCTGGGTGCACAGCCGGTGGTGCATTTCAGCCATAAGGCAAGACCCACCCACCCCTGCACTGCTTTTTGCCATGTTCTCATGGTTTGGGTCTCGATAGCTTTAAGAACGAAAAGGAGTAGGGGCAAAATGAGGAGAAACTGAATGAATTATGTTAGGAACGTGCAGCCCCTTCTCCACTGTACCACGCTAACATCGAAATGCAGAGTTTGAAGAGTTTGTGGTTTATGTTTGGGGAAACATTGAATTTTTCCAGGAGAGTGAGGTGTGTATACATACATATATCTTACTTCGAATGTGCATAGGTTTTCTCGATAAACCTCCTGTCCCCTACAAGAGGTTTCCTGTTCCATGTTTTTATGAAGTAAAGTATTATTACAACACAGTATATATTTTTTACAAATAAAACTGAA
The DNA here is from genome assembly GCF_963455315.2 of Globicephala melas. NCBI lineage: Eukaryota > Metazoa > Chordata > Mammalia > Artiodactyla > Delphinidae > Globicephala > Globicephala melas. The sequence continues at coordinate 87,492,164 of NC_083327.1, read as the reverse complement.
GTGTTTGATTGCTATCCATGGAACAATAAACTGGACACCTGGCATTACTCTTCTAGCAGTCTTTACAACCCCCAATATATCATAATAACAGCCCCCTCAGACTCTTTTTCCACAATCTGCCTACATGCTACTCTTTCAGTTTTAAGTAATTGTATTTGCTCTCGGCCACCACCCTGTCTGGGACGTGTGCCATGGAACCCCGGAGAGGTGGCAAACTTCTCTTATCTTTCCCGGATGCGGTCGGAACTGTTTGTATCTAAACTGCTGGCTTCTGCTGCTCCCGCGTGGACCTTTCAAACCTGACCGCCGGCATCACACTCTTGGGATGCTGGGGTCTCACATCCCAACACTGGACTTCGGCCCCTACACTCCCCAAACCACACGCTCCTGGTCTCCAGGGCTCTGTCTGTAAATGCACGTCTCTCAGGCTTATTTCATCTTCTCCCGCTCCCTTTCCCTGTAGAGTAGAATCTGAACCCCTCCACAGGTTGTAAGACTCTCTGGAAGCCCGTCTCTGCACCCTCCCCTCCCCTCACCAGGAGCTCGTCCGATTCCTCACTGTCCAGCAGACAAACAACCTCCCTAGGACCGCGGCTCAATGGTGGATGGGCTCCCTGCCAGTCAGGCCCTTAGCCACATCCAGTTACAGCATCCTTGACACTCGGTCAAATCGCTTGCTTCTCTGGTCTCGAGGTAACAGGCACACGTCACCTCACATCATGGAATAATCTTGTCTTAACTATGTTTCCACATCTAACTCCTCCTTCACATCATGACTTTCAGCTCTAACTTACTTACCCTGATTCCGAGACAGTGGCAGCTCAGAGTAGGACCTCAGGAGAGAAGCTGTCAGAGAAATTAATGAAGAAATGAACGAATGCGTAATTGGTGGGTATTGAGTGATGCCTATTCACAACTCAGGGTAGTCACCCAACAGCGAGTGGGGTCGCTAAAGGCAGAGCCAGGACACCGCGCGTCCTGAGGTTAGTCCCTCACTAACCGAGCCCCAGTCCCGGGGAGCTCGGCAGCGTGACTCTGGATCGATGAGTCTGTGCGGTGCCCCTGCTGAGCACCGGCTGGATGCCCACCGCCACGATGCTCGGTGGACGGGATGCAGGGAAAGTGTACGACTTTGGTCCTTCCAGGAGGAAGGAGACCCAGACAATCCGATTTGTAAACACAGAAGTGAGCCCGAGAAACAGAATACAGCCAAGACAACCCATCACAAAATTCAGACAGCTTAGTGCAAACGCAGGGGCAACGGGCTTTTAGACAAGGCTGAAATAAACGTGTGTAGTGAAGGAACGTTTGCAGACCACAGCAGGAACCAGGATGCGTGCAGGACTCTCCCCTGTGGGACTCTGGAGGTCAAAGGGGAGCCCCAGGACCATACGTCTCAGCTGGATTTCACCCTCTGTGTTCACCACCCACTGATCTGCCCCATCCCACCCAGGTCTTTTTCATGACAACAATGAAAATAATAATTTTGACAACAGCCAACCCTTTTTAATGCTAGCCATTGTACTAAGTGCTTTATATGTACTTATTCATTCAATCCTTGCCAAAGCAATAAATCTATGAGGGAGGTGATATTACAGGAGAGGAGACTGAGACACACATGATGAATGACCTTGCCCAAGGTCACATGTCTCCCACATGGCAGAAACGAGAGGGTCAAGCAGTGACGGTCCTAGAATGTCTCCACTGAAGGTCTTAGAGGCTCAAACTGGAGAATGGGGTCCAAGGGATTTTCAGAACCCTGACTGCACGGCAATTTTGATAAAATTGAGATTATTTCAACTGCCCTGATGAACGGAGGGGTCCAGGAAGGGAGGCTGAGGGAAATAACGGGATGCAAGGAGCACCCTTCAACCCTCCATGAAATCACAAGTCCTTAGCACACTTTCCTAGGCATTCTTTTCTGACCACCAGAACCAAGGGAGCATCTCTCCACCAAGGGAGCTCATGGAGACCACTCGAGGAGATTCATACAAGACCGTCACCCTGCAAATGATGAGTCAAAGGTCTGGCTCGTTTTTAGAGTGTTAGTACCCAGTCTGATGTGCAGAACTGGATAGGAAACAGATGCTGGGATAAAGCATTTGGTTAAATTTAATTTCAGTATTGAATTTAGTACGACTTTCTTTTGCTAATGCTCTGCAAGTTTACATCATATCTAAATATATCTAACTCCTGAATATGTAGGTGACCAAAAAAATGTGCTTACATGCCATCCTTTACCCTCAACCATTAATAATCGACAGATACGAACATGAGGCTGCAATTTGAAATGTTTCCTAAATTTTCCATTTATTATAAATTGAACTTTATACTTACAAATGTTGCAGTTGACATTTGTAAACTACCACAGTGCAATTTACTCTACTGAGAGGCAGTTTGAACTGTTTTTTAAAAACTTCTCTGATCACCTCAGTGATTTCTGAAGCTTTGCTGGTGGGTTGGTTAGGTTTCCCAGCAATCACCACCTTAAATCATTTCTGCTGTGTATTTGTTGCTTTCTTACAGTGGATTAAAATACATGTTTTAAGGAAGGTGTGTCTTTTTTTTTTTTTTTTTTTGTGGTACGTGGGCCTCTCACCGCTGCGGCCTCTCCCGTTGCGGAGCACAGGCTCCGGATGCACAGGCTCAGCGGCCATGGCTCATGGGCCCAGCCGCTCCGCGGCACGTGGGATCTTCCCGGACTGGGGCACGAACCCACGTCCCCCGCATCGGCAGGCGGACCCCCAACCACTGCGCCACCAGGGAAGCCCAGGTGTGTCTTTTTTATGTTTATCATTTTTAAAAATTTTTCATGATGTACGTTGAGAAAATGGGACCTGCTCAGTGGGTCCTGGATAATCAATTAGTGATGTGTTAATTCTGCAAGGTGACGGTGAGGGCCCGCTCTCCCCAGGAGGCAGGGGGCCGAGCCCCTCCCTGGGGTCGTCTGTGGGAGGAGGTGACCCCAAGGCTGGCCCATCATCCAGTCCCAGGAGCCTGTCTGGCAGTGATTCCCCAGGGAGCTCGACGGCACGGCAGCACCACACCAGGAGAGGCCAGCAGACCTGGCACGCAGGGGCCTTCAGCGATGAAAGTGCAATGACCTAGAAAGGGGTCACTTGTAGGTAAGCCCCCAAGTAGAAAATTCTGCTCCTAAGCTCTCAGAAATGCACATTCAGATCCACGGAGAAGAAATTCAGGATGAGGCGTAATCTTCAAGAGTTCCCATCCACGTGGGTGATTTTTCTCAGAAAGAAAAGACTGAGAAATTATTTAATTCCTGCCAGAGACCCACCTTAAGAAACGGACTTCGCACTTGGCGCGTTCCTGAGCCACCGCTGTCCATCTGCAGCTTTCCTTCCAGACGAGCCCATGTGCTTCGTGGAGGGCGCGTCTGGGGGGACGTGTCCTGCCCACGCAGCCCCTAGCTGGTGGGCAGGACGCTGGGGGTGCCAGGGCAGCCCCTGAGTGCAGGTGCTGGTCAGGGAGGGCCCTGAGTGCCAAGACCTCTGTGAGTAGAACATGAGAGACCCCAGAAGTGGAGACTTTCACATTACCTGAGTCAGGTTGCTCTGGGAGCAACGCCAAGTACGTGGTCCTTTTCCATAAAACGTTTAAGAAAGAAACTTTCCGAAAGGCAAGCTTCCCCCCAGAAGGGTCCAGGGCTCTGCATCTGACAAACACCGCAGACCAGGCAGCTTACACGACGGACATTTATGCTTTCAGGGTCTGGAGCCTGGGTGTCCGGTCCGGCATCCTGATGTGGGCAGGGCTGGCTCCCCCTGAGGCCTCTCTCCTTGGCATGGACACGGCCTCTTCTCCCTGTGTCCTCGCCTGGCTGTCCTTCTGTGCGTGTCTGGGTCCCTATCTCCTCTTCCTAGAGGGACACCAGTCCCATGCGATGGGGACCCACCCTCATGATGTCATTTTGCTGCAATCCCCTCTCTAAAGGCCCACCTCCAAACACTGTCACACTCTGAGGTGCTGGGGGGCCAGGGCTCCAATATAGTAATTTGGGGACACAACTGAGCCCCTAAAGTCAATTTCAGAACGGTCCCTCTTACCTCCCTGTGCCAGAAACACGAGGGTTTTTCCCTTGTTTTTTTGCCTCGAGAAGCTGGTGAGGTACCTGAGGATAAAACCCAGGAAACCGTGGGGCGCCCTAAGGACCACGGCCGCAGGAGGCTCTCTGTCCCACGGGCGTCCACTGTCGGCCTCCAGGGATCTGCTAAAACGACCCAGCACGTTTTCTCAGCAGTTTCGGGCCCAGGGGCTCCTCCTGTAGGCAGCTCAGCTTGGCTGTGACTCTGCACTTGTCCGGATGCTGGTCTGGGTTTGGGGTGTCGTCCCCGGGGCCTCAGATCTCTGCTGGGGTCAAGGAGCCATTGATCTTCAGCCTGTTCGACTTTGTCCTGTTGTGAGGATGGGGAGGTGACTTCCAGGCTCTCCACCTGCTGGAGCTGAGCTGCCCCAGGCCAGAGGTCACAGCACGTTGGGGAAGGGCCTGTCCCGGAGCTGTCTCCCTACACCCCTCCCGCTGCGGCGCTGGGACATTCCTCCCAGACGTCTGAGAGTGAATTCTGTCCCTGCAAAGTGCCGGACACTGAAATGCTCTCCATCGTCCTCCCGCTCGGCGAAGCCCTGTCCTCGGGGGGTCCGGATACCGAGCGCCAGCCCTCCCCGGGCCCTGTCTCTGTTCCTCTGCTGCCCATCCACCTCCACGGCCATCAGTTCCTCCCCCGAGGTCTCTCTCTGCCGCCCCCGGCGCAGCTGCCCACAGAACCTTCCGGCTCACCCGCTCACCTGCGGACTCTGCTCACCCCTTTGTGGCCTCCAGCCCATGCCGAGAGCACACAGCTACCTCGCAGCATGCACTGCCCTACCCGGCCCCTCCATCTAAACCATCCGCTAGGTTCCGTGCACTGCAATCTTGCTTTGTCCTACCAGGCCACGCGCGATTTCCCCTAAGTCTGCCCTAGTGGGGCTGCTTCCGGAGCCCCACACGAAGGCCAGCTCTCACCTTCGCAGCACTCAGGCACCACCCCTTCCTCCTGGCACCTGCCCACCACCCCCGCCCTCAGATCCAGGCCGGACCCCCCAGCCCGCAAGCCTCCTCTGCGAGTCCCGTCTCCCGTGACGGCTCCTGTCTCCAGAGCTCCTGGAGCGTCTGCAGCCTGACCCGCATCACCTGGCTGTCAGGTGCCCTGAATTCCAGGGGGGGCCGTGAATCTGTTTATGAGCTTGCCGGGGGCAGGACTTCTGAGTTGAGCATTTCTACACTCTTCTCAGCATCTAGTAGGTACTTCGGCTGGTGTGTCCCCATGAGACACTCAAGAGGGACGGTCACGCAGACCCTCACGTGTGTGATGTGTGGCGTGGCTCCTACAGGCTGGGAATTCACGTGGAAGGTCCAGCTGAGCCCGACAGGACAGACGTGTGTGAATTTAGGGGGAGCAAGGGAGCTGCAGCCTCAGTCATCATAGAGATGCTCAGAAAATGGTACCCACTTGCAGAGAGACTGTGATGAGATCAGTCAGGCCTGCTGCATGATGCTCTGTTCTCAGGCTCGCAGAGCAGAGGAAGCGAGGTCTGCTGGCAGTCGGGTGTCTGCCCAGAACCTGTCCAGCCCCTCCCTCACTCCCTCCCCCAAGCCTCTGATTACATGTCATTTTCCCAGAGAGACAGCCGGCCGTCCCAGAGGGGCCGACCCCAGCGTCCATCCCTCCCGATCTCCACGCTCCCTGTTCTCCATCTAAGGAGCACCGTCGACCTGGGGCTGTGCGGTGGACGGTCCGCACAAGGACAGTCCTGCGGGTCTGCCGGACATGTCTCCAGTCTCCAGCGGGGCTGCCGGTGCTCGGCACCTGGCCCCTAAAGAGCAGCTGGATTTAAACGTGCTTAGAAAATCCGCAAGGATCATTTTTAAAATAGAAAGCAATCCCCACACGCACAGGCCCGGGAACCGTCTGAGCCCTGGTGGGCGAGCCTGTGCACGGGTCCATGTACGCACGGCGTTTGCAATCCCTGTGCACGCGGTGCGTCCACAGGGCTCCGTCATGCATGGCGTCCACAGAAACGTCCAGTGACTCTCCTTTCCTGTGTCACCATGGTTGTCTGTGTCATCTGTGAGGGAAAGACCTGGAAAGTGGGGCTTAAAATTTACAGAAGAAAATAGAGTAACTTCATTACATCTATATTCAAGTGTGTTTCAAAATAATGTTACAAAGAGTAGAAATTATAAGGAAGACATTTGACCACATCAAAGAGAAAAGTGTGAGAATGACCAAGACTCCATAAGCGCAGCTAAAGGTGAGACCCAGGCTGGGGTCACCCCGAGACGGGCTCTGGGTCCTGTTGCCCCGATGGGAAGCATAAATCAGAGGACACTGGGCACACCCCTCCACGCAGACCCTGAAGAGGACAAGGTGGAGATGGACTCGGCAGGCGGAGGCCGGGACACCAGACGGCAGGCCCCAGGCCTCCAGGCGGCTGCAGGAAGTCTCAGCCCTTCTGCGGAAACACGCGGGTCCTATAGCCAGCCCCGGCCACACCCCGCACCCTGGTCCGGAAGGTTTGTGGCCACTCACGGGCTCCACCCGACAGAGCCACCTCTTTTGAGAATTCCTTGGTCAAATCACACAGATGACAATTCCAATTCCCTAATGAGCACCTGCCCGGAGCTGTCCCTCAAAATCCTGGCCGGCTCAGTCTTGAGGAAGATCACTCTTCTCTTTTCATTAGGGAAACTTTCCAGGGGAAAGGATAGAAAAGGGCGGGGAGAGTGCCCTCTCTGTCTCTCTGTTTCTCTCTTTTTCCAAACCCAGAATGCACGTTTCTCTCTCCAGTTACAATCCTCACAGCTGACCCCATTCTTCCCTGAAATCTCCCCGTTTTTAAGCTCTGCACACGCTGACCTGCAGGCTGCATGCGGGCAGCTCATCTGCAGGTTATTAAATTTCTGAACACGGGAAGATGAAAGATGGGTGACGGGGGAGGACTTACAGACCTGTAGAATGGACTCAGCTGTGGGCAACAGAATCTTTTTTCGTATAACAATCGATCAAGAGTGAATTTAAGCAGAAGGTTGACTGAAGACACGCACTATCTGTTTTCCCCAGAGCAGCCCCTCCCACGCGATTCCAGCCCCGCCCCTGGCTGCGCGTCTACACGTATTGCCTGCAGTGCGCAGGCGTCCTGCCCCCATCCCCACCCCGGGGAGAGCCGTGACCACCGCTTCTTGGCAGTGACTGTGTGATCCCCCTGAAGGGCACAATCAAGAGCTGGAAACACCCCAAAACTGAGTCCTTTTCACATTGAATCCAAACATCGTGCCAGGGCTGGATCCTGGATCGCAGTCCTGGTGGCAGGGCCTGTCTCGGGTTGTGCTGGCCCGAGGCCAGGGGTGTGGAGGCCGCAGGGGAGGGTGGACGATAGCTCATCATCTGTTCAAAATTTCAAAGACTCTTGGGACGCAGAAGAAATCCTAAGACCCTGCCCAAGCCCCTTCCTTTGCTAGAAGCTGACCCACCCACCGAGGGGACGTGATTTGCAAAGGTAAGCATCACATCGGCTGTCCTAGAGGTTCCCTGCGCTTCAAGGCCCCTGAGAAATTCAACTTTCCTCTAGTAAACACCACCTCGCTCAGAATGGCCTCTTTACTTGAATCATACAAGTCTTAGAGCTGAAGTGGGAAACATTTTTAATGGAACCCCTTCATTTTTCAAATGGGGAAGCTGAGGCCTGGGGAGGTTAAAAGACGTGTCCAAGGACCCAGGTTAGGCCTCGCTGAGCTGGAACCTGGCTGCTCTCACCCGCCCCCAGCCACCCCCTGCAGTGCTGGGAGCCGCCTGCCGCCCCCGGGACCGCCCCGTAGACTGCAAACGTGCCAGTTCCCACGGTCAAGTGAGTCAGCCCCGGAAAAGCAACCTCTGCCTCTCCCCCCATCCTACCGGCTCTGTTCCTCGGGAGAACCCTGACTAATATACCATATAAGTTAATATCATTCGTTATCTTTCAGTGGAAGGAACCACTTTATTGAAATCTTGATTATTCATCCAAATCGTACTCAACACCCTAACCTTTGTTCTTTGCCTGCCTTGGTAACAGGCTTCCTAATACACAGAGAGAGTTCCAGTCCACGTGCTCCAGACGTTGCAGCAACATAGAGAGCCACCAGAATCTGAGGTTTCCGAAATCTGAGAGAGAGAGCGCCACGGAAATCTGCCGGTGTACTCGAGATTCTCACGGCTGTCATTAACGCTCCCGCCCAGGAAGGGATCCAGGCCTCCTCTCCCGTCTCCTGAGCTGCTGCGGGGGTCCCCGTGATGCATCTAATGGGACGAACACCTTAGAAATGAACTCCAAAGCTGTCCCGTTCTCCCTCCGACCCAGCGATCGGTATCAGTGGCTGGAGGGGTCTGCGTAAGAGGAAAAAGTAGAAAGTAAGGGATACCTCGTGTACCTTACACCTCTGCTTCTGGGGGCCAAGATCCTACACAAAATGTCATCCTTGTTTGAAGGTCTTCGTACTCGTTTGAACTGATCATTTCTCAGAATAGTTTCAGACTATGGGAGAGACACGAGTAGAGCTTGTTTCCCCGTTGCCCGTCACCGGCCAGCCTGTCAGCCAGCTTCATCAGCCCAGTCCCCTGACCCCTCGCAGGTGATGCCGACTTTGTAGGGGGGGCTCCAGTGTGGCGGAAGGCACTCGCTGCTCTCCAGACAGGGTCAAGCAGCACTCCCGTCCTTCACAGAAAGCCTGCACTGGGGAGGGTCTTGGACCCTACTAGGGATTTTAAGGTTCCTCTCCATCCTGGTGACACATTTTCCTTTGTTATCACCACGACATCCTCCTAAGAATCTGAGGTGCATGTAAAACCCCTGAATACACTGGGTCTGCACTCAGCGATTTGTGTTCCGTGGACAGAAGTGCAGAGACGTGCGTGTCCCTGGGCTTGTGTCCTCGAGCCTGGTTAGTGCACGTATGGAATGAATGCTCCGTGAATGAATGAATGGTGTCCGATGTATAGATTACCTTGAAATAGCTGGCAATGTACATTCAGATCATTTTTTAGGTAAAAGACTTTCTTAAGTTTAAAAATTATATACATACGTACACACAAACATACAAATATATATACATACATGTGCATGTATATATATGCACGTATATATATGTATGTGTGTGTGTGTATATGTATATTTGCACTCTGTCGCTAGTAGCAAACAGGAAATCAATGATGCAGCGTTTCTTGCTGGATGACGAAACGCTGCATCCCCTACACATCGATAAGAGGTGTGTCAGTTCTCACCCCTAGAAATGTAGTGGTGTGTGCTGTCCCTTTAACACATGAATTCTGAGAGAAGAGAGGAGAAGTTTACTCTATTCTGTACATTATCCAGCGGAGGATTGAAAGGCTCATGAGACCACGTCTGCCAAGTCATTCTTCGGAAAATCCCTTGTTGCTGATTCTGAAGTCTTGAAATAATCCGCACATAAGCATTTCCATTCCAGAATAATGGGATTTGGAAAATGAACCTCCTTTTCCACTAAGCTGAATTTGAATACAATGTGATTTGTGATGACCAAGGAAGAAAGCAGGACAAGGGTAATTATTTATATTACAAACATGGAGAAAAAGTTTAAGTGGAAGTGTTAACAGTGATTTTGGGTGTACTGAAATACCAGGAGTAGAAGAAAGCTCTTTGGGCTGACAGCTGGTTCAAGTTAAATCAATCCTGACTCGGAATATTAAATTTTAAATACTCTATGAAGAACGCAGGCTGCACACTGCATTACTCCGCAGAGGGCGATGGGGCTTTTGCTTGACATAAGGCCCCTGCGTGTGCCTGGACGTCTGCTCAGCCACCCACAGAGTTCGCGTAGCACGCAGTCCCAGGGCCTTGAGAAGAATGCATCCACTGTCTGTCAGGTGCTGCACTATATTCTGTAGGTGTGATCAGGGACTATTGATCACAAAGGTAGATGTGGCGTGAGGTGGGGGAAGATGAACGGTAGTGATGACGGGCAATTTCTGGGCTCCTAAACAAAGCGCTGATTTTCACCCAGTGATATGTGAGGGACTGGGATTAGGCTAAGAGGCCTGCAAACGGGGATCCTGGGCTCTGGAACAGTTCATTTTCCCTAAAGATGAACAAACGAATTCATTTCCTTTACTTGTTAATATCTCAAGTTATATCCTTCTTCTAGATAAAGTTCACCTACAAACCTGCTAAATATTTTACAAGTAAGGTCAAATGAGAACCAGAGCTAAGAGATTTAGGGAGAAGTTTCTATTAATCTTCCTTTAGAGACTGATGCAAACTAAAAGTGAAGAAAATCCCCCAAGAGAAAGCCACGAACATACAACACTGCTCTTTTAATTTCGGATCACATTTGTTCCTCCAAATGAGAGCACCGGTCACCCAAACTGAATTTAGGTAAACTTACTGTGGTGGCCAAATTAAATGTCTGCGCTTCATCACTTACGTCTCTGAAATGTTCTCCATGCAGGCCAAGCAGAGTGGGGATAATTTCCAGTTCCTGCCTAACCCCGCTTTCTCGTCGGGAAGCAAGACAGTGAGGCCAACGGTTGGGTCCAGCGGCACCTCTCTGTGCTGTGACCCCAGGAAGGAGCACCATCGACAGCACGACACACCTCGCTGTTACGGCTTCACAAGCCTTCGTGGACATCATCGTTGCTGTAGTTCAGGTTATGGAAAACTGGACTGGGGATCAGAGGCAGTTCCGCAAACAGGACCTTCCCAATCTGCCTGGGAGGTGGTGGTCTCCTTAGTGTGGGGCTGGGGTGGAATGGCTTTTTGCAGGTGACCCCAGATGGAATTCCTGCTTCTCTTCAGCCTGGGGCTGGGGGCTGAGGCCGGAGGCTGGGGGCTGGGGGCTGAGGCCGGAGGCTGGGGGCTGGGGGCTGAGGCTGGGTATTGGAGGCTATGGGCTGAGGCCAGAGGCTGGGGGTTGAGGCTGGAGGCTGGGGGCTGAGGCTGAAGGCTGGGGGCTGAGGGCAAAGGCTGGGGGCTGAGGCCGGAGGCTGAGGCTGGGGGCTGGAGGCTGAAGCTGGGGGTTGGTGGCTGAGACTGGGGGCTAAGGCTGGATATCGGAGGCTGGGGGCTGAGGCCGGAGGCTGGCAGCAGCTGAGGCTGAAATCTGGAGCCTGGGGGCAGCCTCGTCACTCTGGTAAGTATGGATGCAACCGAGCTCCCGATTTCTGGAATGTAAAGGGGGCTTTAGGCAGGAAACCCATGAGAGGCCATCTAGGTGAGCCTTGCCGGCATGTCAGGACCTTATAAATCTGGCAACGTGTGAAGGAGTGGGAGTGAGGGTGATGCTGAGTGAGTGAGTTGATGGGACCCCTAAAGGGAACATGGTCCCTCTGCCTGGAGTCCTGCCCTTCCCTCCCCATAATGTTCCAAGTCATGTGGAGCTGAGCCCTGGGGAGTGCCCACGGGTGCTGGGAGTCCAGGGTGAGCTTGGGGTGTGCAAGGCCATGGGACTCTACAAACAGCCATGGAGGGAACCGGCTGCTCTGGGAAAGCGTCGGGGTGGCATTTAAAGGCTCTTGAAAAGCACACACGTTTGCCCGGGGTAAGACCGCTGCCCAGACTTGGGCGTGAAGGGCGTGAAGGGCGCATGGCACAGTGTGGGCAGGGCTGGGAGCCCTGTGAAGGGGTCTGAGCGGAAAGAAACTGAAGTGACCAGGCCGAGCTGCCAGGAGCGACCCCAGAAGCCATTTGGTGGCCGCTCCGGGGAGTGTTTAAGGCAAAGGCTCAGATTTACTTCTCCCCGTGAGTGATGGTGACATGGCCTCAGTGCCTCTTCCCTGGGAGCAGAGCCAGAACTATAGCCCGAACCCTCTCAGGGACGCTTTTCAAAACATCACTGAAAACAATAGAAATAACAGCTTGGTCAGTCAAGCTGCTGATCACAGCATAAACAGCCCAGACTTCCTGCATCTCCCTGTGCACTGAGCAGCGCCCAGCAAAGTAGTGGAAAACCCTGCCAGTCGGAAGAGCAGCACAGATGAACTCAGCAGGAGGAGGGTCACCCACTCGACACTGTCACGAAACAGGCCAGTTAACCAGAATGAAAGACTGCTACCCGTGACCTTCACCCAGTTAATTAGAAATTATTTTTTTAAATTCATCAGAAAAAAAAGAAATAATAATGAAGTAATAGCACAATAGGAAAATGTAAGTGCCTATTGATGTCAGGATTTCTTAAGCTTTGGAGTGTGGACCCTTGAGGTTCCCTGAGATTCCTGCAAGGCATTTCGGAGAGCAGAGCTCTTTGCATCAAAACACTGAGACGTGTGTTGTGTCCCTCCAGATTCAGATCTTGAAGTCCTAAACCCAGGTACCTTATTTTGTGACCTGATTTGAAAATAGGGTCATTGCAGATGTAATGAGTTAAGGTGAAGTCACTACCTCAGGCCCTAATCCAACATGACAGGCCTCCTTCTAAAGCGGGGCATCTGGACGCAGACCCACACCCCGGAGAAGATGGAGGGCAGAGCTGGGTGACCCAAGGCGAGGAACGCCAGCGATGGCCAGCAGCCACCAGGAGCTGGAGAGAGGACTGGAGCAGGTCCCCTCCCAGACCTGCAGGGGCCACCCTGCCCCCCCCCATCTCAGACACGCTCCACAGCTTGAGGTGATGATTTTCTGCCGTTGAAGCCCCAGCCGACTCACGCCGGGTCTCACCGTGTGCTTGCATAATCTTCCCATTTTCTAGAATATTCCAGAGTTACAGTGTAAATCTGTGTGCTTTCAAAGATCCACTCAGTTTCTTCCTCCTTCTACAGATATGTCTGGACTCAGCACCAACTAAGCATCAAAAGAACTCTCCTGTGTCAAGTCTCCGGAACCAAAAAAAGCAGCGCAGGAACGTTCCGAGCGTTGCGTAACTGTCCCGAATCTCACGATTTATCCTGGAACAACTCTGCGCAAAAACAGTGGTGGGAACACTGCAGGCCAGGAGTGTAAATCAAGGCCGTGACTCCCAGACGCTCGGGCAGCCTCTGGGTTCTCTCTGGCACTTACAGTGGACACAAGGCAGCGTGACTGGAGAAGGCCTTTGGTAAAGCACGAAAGCTATCAATCCCAACCCTTGAGGGTGAGTCTTTTTAAGATTTTCTTTGTCAAAATGGGAAGTGTGCGTGCAGTGAAATATGGAGACTGTCTTGAAGAAAACCACGTGGGCAGTGGCCGGAGATGTGCAGAAGCCAGCTGCTTCCTTTTCAGTGGACACCTGGATGCTGAGAGAAGACAGACAGCTCTGATGATGCAGACTCGGGATCAGGCAGACATTTTCTCAGAAATGAGGAGGTGAGTCTGTCCATTCAAGGACCACAACTGACAGTGTTTATTCTCATGATACAACCTGCGCGTTCATGAGAAAATAGAATTTTGGAGATCTTGTATCTGCCACTGTGAGCCTGCCAGCCACACGATCCACAAGGAGTTTTCTGATATCAGTGGCGATATTAACAAAAACAATTCTCATATATTGTTTAATGCGGAGTGTCGACCTCTGGAAGCCCCGAGTGTAACTCGCTGAACCAATCTTTCCCAGAAGTCCATGCCTGGTGCTGTGAAATGGTGCAGAGGGAATGGTGCCTTCCCTGCGTGAGCTGGCTGAGTGGGACAGATGTGAGGGCTGGCACTGTGGCCGCACATGTACGTCCAGAGTCCAGGTCAGCTCACCTTCTGGAAATGCCGCCGCCAGGCAGCATCAAAGAAGAGCCATGGGGCTTCCCTGGTGGCGCAGTGGTTGAGAGTCCGCCTGCCGATGCAGGGGACGCGGGTTCGTGCCCCGGTCCGGGAAGATCCCACATGCCGCGGAGCAGCTGGGCCCGTGAGCCATGGCCGCTGAGCCTGCGCATCCGGAGCCTGCGCTCCGCAACGGGAGAGGCCACAGCAGTGAGAGGCCCGCGTACCGCAAAAAAAAAAAAAAAAAAAAAGAAGAGCCAAGATTATCCAGCAGGGCTGTGGAAATAGCCCTCCCTTTGCTAATTCCATTTGTGAGCAACGCTGGGTGTTCCTGGTGCTTCGATCAAAACGTGGTGTCAGCACAGGTTTAACACAGAAGCAGACAAGAGGCCATTGCTCCAGACATTAGATTTTCAAACTGTGATATAGCACCACTCTTGTCACTTAAGATTGTTTGCCTAGAAAATTCTATTTTTCATTAAATGTTATTTATGTTGACATGTAACCAACTTTATTATTTATTTTATTGCTGTTTTTAATGAAATATTTAAAATGTTTTAAAATATCTTCAGTTTTAATGTTAACAGGTTAAATATCAATAGATACAATTCATCACTTATCAATTCATTTTAGTTCTCTGCTACAGAGCAATTCACCCCTGTTTTTTGTTTTGTTTTTGTTTCTGTTTTTGCGGTACGCAGGCCTCTCACTGTGGCGGCCTCTCCCGCTGCGGAGCACAGGCTCCGGACGCGCAGGCTCAGCGGCCATGGCTCACGGGCCCAGCCGCTCCGCGGCATGTGGGATCTTCCCGGACCGGGGCACGAACCTGTGTCCCCTGCATCGGCAGGCGGACTCTCAACCGCTGCGCCACCAGGGAAGCCCTCACCCCTGTTTTTGTCCGACGTTTAAAATGTACCTAAAAGACCAAAAATAAAAAGAAATGTAGCTCTTACCCTGGAGTTAATACTTTCAATCCCAGGATAAATGTTATTTTGTGTTTAATATAAATGTACAAAATTAATATCAAATGATGTATTTTGTACCAAATATCTATATGAGTGAGTATCATCTGGGCTGCTGATACTGTGATGTGCTACAGGCCCCTTGAGGACCGCGTGTGAGCTGGACTGGCCCTGAGGCAGTGGGGTCAGAGCCGTGCAGACCTCATGCCCTCCTCAGCCACGTTTCGTGTTGTTGATCAATTAGTTTCCCAAAATGAGTTTCTATTTACTGGAAATTTCATTTTTTATTATTGCAACATTTTATTTGTTTCATATCTAGTTTTTCTTACCCTGAGGAAATTATTCAAATTCTATGCTCCATGTCAATTTTTAATAAACTAAATAAAACCTGACCACTGGAAAAAAACCAAACACTTGATTGTGAGATTAACAAATTCTTCTCCCCGTCCCTCCCCAGGAACCCACGATTAATCCCTGAAAAACAAACTAACAAATAGGGTATTAAAGTTTTTTTTTGTTTCTCTCTCCCTCGCTTCCCTCTTGCTGTCGCTCTCTGTCTCTCTATTTCTTTCTCTGTTTCTCTGTCTCTCCTTGTCTCTCTCCCTTTACCTCTCCCGTTACCTCTCTATGTCCCTCTGTCTCTCATTTGTAAGAAAGGACACCCATCTTCAGCCAGAATTCTCAGAGAACTTTACTCTGTTCTTAAAAACCCTGATGTGGAATCCTTTCTCTCCCTTACAGATGTAGAAACGCAACTTTTACGAGATCTTCAGCTCCTTGGTACACTGTTCAAACCTCGAGGCTTGTGTTCATGGCAACTGTAGGAAACATTTTCCCACACGTAGGAAAAAATCATTAATTATCCTGTTGAATTTTGATTTTATCTTCATAATCAAGAAAAAAAAGGAAATCCACAACCCCCTGTCAATCACACAGCATTGAAGATAAAATACTTCTTTGCACCCTGAACCTGTTTAATCATATGGAAAAAAATAATCTACCTTGTAGTCCATGTTTTACTCTCAGTAATTTCCTGTGGTGACATTAACACAGATCTTTCAATCCCTTTGGCCAATAAAAGTGTTTTGTTTTTTTTAGGTTAGAGTCTGATTTAGAATTGAGATGAGAAGGTATATAACCTTTGTTATAACCTTCCTTTGTTGGCAAGATTCTTAGTGATTTCTCTTTCTGTCCCCATTTTTACACATGACAGAAATGTCAGTTCTCGACAGTATTTGCAACATCCATTTTTGTCGACGGTGGTAAATTAAACGATACAATTAACCTCTGCAGGCATTTTGCTTTGTCCTTTGACAGACTGTTGATTGGATTTTAGTGGATATGTAAGAATGTAACACGTTTATTTTAAAAACTGGCATTTATTACAAATTCAGGTTCATTATCTGTGGTCCCTGCAGAGTAGAGAAAGTCCTGTGTCTTCTGTGTGGAGCCAGAGCCAGTATGGTTCTGTGGAGATCATGGGCCTTTCTTCAAATAGTGTTGGCTGCTAGTTACACATGCATAGAATCACCCACCCACAGATCTGCCTAGAATATTGACAACCAAGGGTTTCCTGACCAGTGCCAAAAGTAGTCCTATAAATTATAGCTCCTGTGATGAACCAGTTTCCCCTAAATGAATGCCAGATGTTTTACAGGTGACCTGAGAGAATGCCACAATCCCCGAATCCCATAAATAACAGGAAAGCTGTCGAGAGGGATAAGCAGAGATAGATCATTGTAAAGCCCCTCAGCATTCCTGCTTTTAACTCTTTGTCAACTAAAAGGCCCTATTTTCTTTATGCTACAATAAAAGAAATGGTTTTTTAAAGTTTATTATTAACCAGACAATTCTGGTTGAATTTTTTTTTTTTTTTTTTTTGCGGTACACGGGCCTCTCACTGTTGTGGCCTCTCCCGTTGTGGAGCACAGGCTCCGGACGCACAGGCTCAGCGGCCATGGCTCACGGGCCCAGCCGCTCCGCGGCATGTGGGATCTTCCCGGACCGGGGCACGAACCCGTGTCCCCTGCATCGGCAGGTGGACTCTCAACCACTGCGCCACCAGGGAAGCCCTGGTTGAATTTTTTGTAGTAGAACAAATGTGACTCCTGGCATTAAGAATATACTAAGATCCCCCACCAGGTGGAACACGGCTGTGCAGTCATAGGCATGAGGGGGTCCCTCGGCGCAGTGACCACCGAATCAGGTAAGTTTCAGACTGAATCCTCTTTTTTCTTGGTCTCCCCACCGGGTCTGTTTCTCTGGAGGATCCTGACTAATGCACATCACCGGCCCCAGAAGCCACAAATCTGCTCTCTCTACATGCTTGCTTTTTCTAGAAATTTCACATAAATGATATTATATGACGTGTAGCCTTTGTGTCTGACTACTTGTATTCTGCATAGTGTTTTTGTGATTCATCCAGGCTGTTGGATGCATTGGTGTCTTGTTTTTCTTAACTGGTAAATAGTATCCACACCACCACAATTCGTTAATGCACCTCTTGAAGGACACTTGGGCTGCTCCTAGTTTTTGGCAATTATGAATAATGGAACTCTGAACATTTAGGTGCAAGTCTTTGTGTGGACATATGTTTTGATTTATCTTGGGATATATTTATAAGACCTAATTGCTGGATCGTAGTAAGAAGATGCTTATCTATCTTACATTCCCACCAACGATATGTAAAGGTCCTAGTCTCTTTGCCAACACTTGGTAATGTCAGACTTTTGGATTGTAGCCATCCTAGTGGGTGTGTGGTGGTATCTCACATTGTATGTCTTTGCTTTCAAGGGATATTTTTGTTGGGTATAGAATTCTTGGCTGACAGAATTTTTCTTTCAACACTTAAGCTCTCATTTCATTATCTTCTGGCTTACATAGTATCTGTCAAAAAGTCTGCTACCATTCTTACCTTCGTGCCTCACTATGTGATGGGCTACTTTCAAGATGTTTTTCTTTGTCACCAGATTTCAGCAGTTCGATTGCGATATGCCTTGGTAGACATTTTTTATGTATATGTGTCTGTGCTGTTTCCTGCTCTTAGGATTTATTGAGCTTCCTGGAGTCTATTGATTTAGGGGTTTCATCAAATTTAGAAAAGTTTCTGACTGCTGTTTTTTAAAACATTCTTGTCTGACTGCTTCTGAGATTCCGTTGTTAAACCTCTTGATATTACTCTACAGTTTGCTATGTTTTTCCCTTATCATTTCTCTCTGTGCATCATTTGGGAAATATACTATTGCTATTTCTTTAAATTCACCAATCTGTTTTGGGAAAACATGTGGTCAAACTCAGTTGTTGAGATTTGGAGGTCAGATAGGATTTCAGAGCTAAAGCCTGATTACTAAAACGGTATTTTAACTACAAAAGGTGTAGGCAAAGCGTGGCTCTTGGGTCAGCTGACTGTTTTCTTTTAGTAAAATTTTATTTGAACATGGCCCTGCTCATCTGTGTGGTGTCTATAGCTTCTTGTGAGCTGCAGTGACAGAGCTGAGTCACTGCAAGAGAGACAATGCAGCCTGCAAAATCTAAAATATTTGCCAACTGACCCTTTACAGAAAAATTTGTAGGAACTGTGGACGGGGGAATTCCTAAGCAGACATACTTCACTAGTTGGGCGTATGGAGACCTAGGGCTTTGGCCACTTTTTATCACAAGTAACACCATTCTTTCCCATTTAAGTGTAAACTTCATCTTTCAAAAAATCTTGATGATATTTAATGCAATACTTAATGGAATACATAAATGTGCATGTGGTTTGTTTCCTTCACTAAATTTCAGTTGTGAGCAGTCATCGCCTGGTTTGATTCTGGTGCCTGACTGCTCTCTTACAGAGATGCATTTAAGTCTCCTTGTGAACTGCAGTGTTAAGTGTTAAAAAGCCTCAAGTGGCAGGTGCCCCAGGCACTTTAAGTTCAAGTGGCACTCTAGCCTCTCGGCTAATGCCGTCACCTTTGTAGCTGCTCCAGGGAGTTCACGTGCCTAATTAGAGGATTAGAAGGCTCCCGCACTGTTGTTAGATGCACATGTGGCTGCCAGAGGCCCAGACCTCACCAAGAGAAACAGCGGAGGCTGGATTCCAGGACTGGCATTGGCCCCGCTTGAGCCATTCTTAGAATTAGAAGCATTTAAACACCGCGGTGAAACTCATCAGAAAGAGGTTACTGCTTTGGGGACTGCCATCCAGCTCTCTGAATGCTCCCTGGCAAAAACTTTGCATCACAGAGACTCTGTTATCTGCTAAAACTTCAAATTGGAGATGCGGGGTGAGACCCGGGAGAGGAGGGCACAGCGACCCATGAGCACAGACAGATATTTTTAACTAAAGAAACACTTCTTTCATGCACACATGCAAAGGAATAATTAAGATTAATACGTCACCATCATATTTAGTGTGCTCTCCGGGGATCCGATCTGACTTCTGACATTTTTCTAACACATAAAGCGCCAGGACAATGCTAGGTTTCATTAATGGTGGTAAGAATAGCATTCACTTTGAAAAGCATTTCTTTCCTATCCCTACTTGAAGTAATTTTTATGTGTCACGGGAGTTAATTTTCACTGCTCTCCTGTGAGGTGTTATCATTGTTCCTATTTACAGACATGGAAACTAAGGCTAGCAGAGGTTTCACAGACCCAGTTTATAACTTCACGTGCTGCATGCCATTCTGTTGAATGAACATACGACCATTTTCTTACGCGTGTTTCATATATTGAGAGTGGTAGGAACGATGTGTAGAAATGGTGATTGCTATGGAATTCCATAAATTACATCAAATAGATGACTTCCATCTATGAATGTAATATTTCCTTTTACCTTCTGTACCTTAATTTTTTAAAAAATCCATCTTAAAGGCAAACATGTCATAATTGCACTGTATGTCCCGGGATTATCGTTCACAACACAAGCCTTCGTTTCTTTAGATGTGGTGGATGCCACGGGGAATCCACCCAACTTTCTCCACAGAGAAACATGCCTTTCTTCTTCCCCTGCATGTAGGAAGAGCAGCTCTTCTACTGACCTGCCTGCTGGGTGTGTAGTCATGACCAGGAACATGTGGGGTCAGCGATGGTCGTCAGTATCCGGGCCCTGTGACCAGCCTCCCTGGCCAGCATGACCACAGCTGCGAGTCCATTCCTCAAGCTGGGAGAGGCTTTGCAAGTGTGTGTGGGGGGTACTAAGACCAGGGTTCTCCTCTGTTCCCCCTAAAGACCACAGGGATCCTACAAACTTCTGAGAAAACGACCCACTGCTTTTTCAGATGTGTAAGGACGCAATTTCATGCATGACAGCTCAGGAAAGCACCTTTAGTGTATATACTCTAGTATACTCTAGTATACTCTAGTATACTCCTTAGTATACTCATTTCTTCAAATGTAAACCAGACACCTGGCTCAAGTGAAATTTCCAGTTGAGTTTCTTTCCCTCCAAGCCTCTGACGTTTGTAACTGTTCACATGTTAACCCAAGCCGCTCACTCACTCACCTTAGTAAAAGCGTATTTGGGGATTTTGTGTGCTGGGATCGAACATCAAAGAATTGTTTTTATTGCAGGGCTTTTACTAGCCAAGTCTGAATTCAGAACAGACCCTGATCAGCGGCAAATGGATCTGGCGAGCAGTTATGCTTAGAAATAAAATAGGTGAGCTGTGATCCGTCGGAGTCTAAATTGAAATTTCCCCACATTTGGAACGTTTAGGAGGAATCCCTGTGCATCTTGTAAATGAAATTTATCTTTCCTGTCCTCTGGTTACTTCAGCTTCCCTTTACTGTCTCAGAAGTGCCTTTTCCCCAGTCACACAGCATCGGGACCGCGGGTGTGGATACTGAAAAGGGCTCAGTTTTCCAATCTCTGAACCGCATCAGAGGTTCATGGCTTCTTATCAGACAGAAATATATCAAATTCAAAGAATATTACATGGAAAAATAGAACAAAAGGAAATATCCTTTCTCCACCTCATCCCATTCCCTGACTCTGCCCATTTGTGGGCGCCACCAGCTTTGTCTTGGCCCCATCATTCCAAGAGGTAAACAGCTACCTCTGCTCGCGTGTCCCTGGGAAGGAGCATTGCTGAGACCCAAGGAGGGAGGGAGTGATACCCACAGAGACACAGCCTTTGGCTTCATCCTTATTTTTCTAGTCTAAATCCCCAAAACCATGTCCAGAAACTCAAAACCCTGTCCACTCTGTTTCCATGCATATTCTCTGGGATAATTTCATAGACGGTCTCACTCTACAGGTTTATCACATTCCCTACTTCTCGTCCTGGACACAATGACATTCGGGATATTGCTCTGATCACCTCCTACCTACACAAAGGTAAGCTCTAAGAGGAGCAACCAGGACAAAATTGAAACATCTGTAAAAGCTAAAGCTTTGAGGTGGTTTTTCCTGAAGATTCCAGCACGCATTCACTTTGAAATATTCCACAGAACTGAAGAAGAAAGATTGCCTGTATGTTCACATGCTTCTCCAAACGTCTGTTAACAATCTCCACCCTTGAGCCCCGCCCAGGGCTGAGCGATGCTGTGTGACCATAGAGGGGGAAAACAGGCTTCCCGAGAACTTGGGACCTTTGCTTTTTCTTCTTGTTTTAAAACGTCTGCTTAGAGTTAACTGCGAGGCTAGAAAGAGTCTCCATAAAATGAGTTCAGACCTGAGCCTAAAGTTGAGGGATTGGGTGGGAAGAGAGGAGATTAGGGTCAGAATTAGAGATTAGATTAGGGTCAGAATTAAAGAAACAACAATTGCTGTTGTCATCAATGCCAAGGATTTAGAGGAAGGAATGTTCAGGAGCGACTTTTCTATCCACAAAGCTTTAAAAGAGAGAAAACTGACTTAAAATAATGCAAAGGTTTCAGTTTCACGTCAGGGAAAAATTGATGGAAAAATTTTAAAAGTTGACCCTTGAGGGCGTGTTAGTGCCAGGATGGGAGCACGCCCGACCTCAGACCCTGGTCCTTGGGGGCCTGGGTTCCCTGAGATCAAAGGATGGAGGCAGAGCACAGGACGGGCCCAAGCAGCCTCGGACATTCACCGTGAATGTACAGAATTAATTAAGATACACAATTGGCCAGAGGGATGTCAAGGTATTAGAGCCATGGGCACCTTGGAGGAAGCGTGATCAGGTGTAAGGTGAGGTCTTGTCCCTCTGGAAGGGGAGGGACTGGACCCTGGTACCTGGCAGGTGGAGGGGACACCAGAAGCCTTACTCTTTTTTTTTTATTGGAGTGTAATTGCTTTACAATGTTGTGTCAGTTTCTTCTGTACAGTGAAGTGAATCAGCTGTATGTATACATATATCCCCTCCCTCTTGGACCACCCTCCCCCACCCCACCTCTCTAGGTCACCACAGAGCACCGAGCTGAGCTCCCTGTGCCTTATAGCAGCTTCCCGCTAGCCATCTATTTTACACATGGTAGTGTGTATATGTCAGTCCTAATCTCCCAATTCGTCCCACCCACCTTACCCTCCACCCCATGTCCACATGTCCATTCTCTACATCTGCATCTTTATTCCTGCCCTGGAAGTAGGTTCATCTGTACCATTTATCCAGAAGCCTTATTCTTAAGACTCTAAAAAGTGAAAGGTAGGCACTGTGTGTGTGTGTGTGCATGTGTGCGTGTGTGTGCGTATGTCTGCTGTTCAGTCACTCACCTGCTTGACTCTATAGAGGAGACCCAGTTCCTGCATCTAAGGAGATTGTTAAACAATGAGCCTCTCATTTCTCAGAGACACAGAAGACTCCCTGTATGTTTCCATGATGCGGGCTCACGCCCACGTGGGAGCAGGACCCCCAAATTGCCAAACCTCTACCTCATAAAAGGTTTGTCTCAAGATCTGTGTCCAAAAATGAGCACCTCATAAGATCATAGTGAAATTTCATTCTTAGAATCATTCATTGGTTTTGAGGCATCAGCTCAAAAGCCAGCAGTTTCTTAGGATATATTATTTATCCACCTTCATTTTAATTTTTATCCCACTCTGTGTTCTTTGAAGGGGCAGCCTGCACAGCATCTGAGGTGAATGGACGCTTTAAAACGACATAGTTTAACGTTGCTAAAGGTTGTCCACCTGTCGAAGTCCCTGGGGGCGTTTGTTATAAATGCAGTCCTGAGCCAGGTAGGTTGAACAATTATCCAAGGTTAATTACCAAGGTCGCCCGTGTTCAGGCCGAACTGTGTGGTCCCCTGAGATGCTGCCATGTTAGCATCACCCCGTCCCCCAACCAGACCACCCAGGCTCCTGTCCCCGTGGTCACCACGCCCTCCGTGTCACCGAACGTGCTCATCTTCCTGGGGCTCTATTCCTTCCAGAACCTCCAGTTCTGCCCATAAAATAAAGCATATTGTTCACTGAACCTCTGTGTCAATCAAGAGACAGGGACCTCTCACAAAGGATGCTTTCCTAAGACAGCAGTTATTCAAGCCAGTGTTCGGTTAATGGGCAGTAGCTGTAGAGACTCGGGTCATTTTACCCTTAAAAAAGATATTTCTAGATGAGAATGAAAGGAAACCAGTTGCATGGATACCTGTGAACAATATCAAACCTAAAATTTTATTTTGAAAATTCAAAACCAGCAGCTGAGTCATTCAAATACAAGGGTGACTTTCCTGATATAAAAGGCAGCTGGCTCTCCCTGGGTAGGTTTGAAGACGCCCAGCTGCAGGCGGCCACACCAGATGTAAGCACGCCGGAAATCCCGGAAAACCGACCGGGGCCAGAGAGTCCCGGCCACAGCGGTGGCCGTCCCAACCCGGCCCCTCAAACAGACCAAGGGCATCTGTTCTTGGAGCTCCTGCCAGGGCAGCTGGGCTGGGCGTTCACTCCCTGGATCAGGAAGGCACCTGAAGTGGTTTGTCTGCAGAAGTGGAGAGAGGTCAGTTCTTACCAGATGTTTGCTTTGCGTTTGTCAGCTTAAATAAAGCATAAGATACGGCAGTGCTTTTCATCCCGCCTCATCTCAAACATCTTTTGGTTTGTTTCCCAAGGTTTGGTCTCTGTCTTCTGACAAAGTCTGCACTTGGGATTTCAGAGTTGGGGGAAACTAGAGGTAGTGATCCTTGAAACTTTCTTGAGTACAAGAAACAAGACTTCCAATACGCTTTACAGGAAACCACTAGTTTTCAAACTCTGCTGGACCCTGAGTTACCAGACACTGCCTGGGACCTGCCCTGGGGAGGGAGGAAGCTGAAGGGTGGCTTCACCTAAAATCAAGCTCCTCGATTTCCCCGCAGCTCTCAGACAAGGCCAGAGGTAGTACCTGTTGCCATCCTGCTTTCCGCCCCCCGGGCCAGACCCTGCGCCGCATCTGTGCCCCCATGACCTCAGCCTCGTCCGTCCCGGGAACCCAGCTACTGCTGGACGTGACTCTGGTCAGCCACCCCCTCCACCGCCAGGGGCCTCTCCCCCATGCGGGGCTTCACCACCTGGGCTCAGACTCGGGGTTCCCAGCACCCGTCTGCCCACCTGCTGACAGGTGACTCTCCATCCGCAGGGATCTCATCCTGCAAGGCCCCGGATCACTCCACGGACCTCCGAGCACTGCCGTGGCCGAGCCTTCAGTCTGAGCACAGGCTTCCACCGGCCAGACACGAGCTCTGGGTCCGTCACCACACTGCCCTTCACACTTGCCATCACAGGGCCTCCTCTCTGCACCTGTCCAGCCCCGGGTGCCCCGTCTGCTGTTCTGCAGGGACGGACGGCTGGACGGTCCACTGGAGTACTTCTTTCAACATCTAGTACAGTGAGGCTCCATCCTTGTTGAATGAAATGTTTCCCAGTCCTGTACCAGGGACCACCTAGAGCCCGACAAATTAAGAGGACGAATGCATTCCCAGTCCAGCCCCCCCACCAAATCCCACACTCTGGTTATTGTGAAAAAAGCACAGCTAAAATCGTTTTCTTGGAAAGAAGAGAGCCATGCGTACGTAGTTTTTGACTAAAAGCAGTCTTTCCTTTGGGCAATCGCGTTTGTTAAAACTGAACAGTAGGGGGCGCTGTTGCCTCTTGCAGAAAACAGTCAAACAACGTTTTATGGCAGTGAAAAAAATTCGTTTAACTAGTTCTTGAGATTTTAAATAAAGGTCTAATTAATACTGAGAATTTCATTTCATTTTACACGAAAGAGAGCAATCATTGGTTTTCAAATTCTTTTTGAATTTGACACACATTTACTTAAAGTGTTGGGGAGAACCAGTAAAGAGCAAGCCTAGAAGGTTAGGAAAATGCCTGATCTGTCTTCCACCAAACGGGGTTCCCAGCCATGAGCTGCGGGCAGGGTATCACGGGTGTGTTCAATTCATGCTGCGTGTCTATTCAGGGATTGTCTGTTCATTGGGAGGAAGAAAGGACATGAAAAAAACTAAAGGCCTTTGGCTTTTACAATCTTAGCGAATGTCTGGTTTGCTAAAAGGCATCTGAACATCTGGGCACCGTTTCTGGTGGATTAGTCTGGACAATGTCTTTCAAACACCCTGCGTGGCGGAGCACCGCCCCAGGGCAGACAGCAGGGGAGGGCAGGTGCGTGACACGCCTTTCTCGGGAGCCGCAGGCACATGACAAAACGCACCCCTTTCATGTTTGGATAAACAGTTTCCACTCCTTTGATTTCTTTTCTATACTCTGGGGCCTGCAGCACTGCGTTACGGCTCAGATATGCAGGCCTGCTTGACAAAGTGTCACGGCAAAGCTCTGGCTCCTGACCTGGGTTTTGCCGGGTTCCTCTGTGCTGCCAGCGATCTCGAAGAGTTCTCCAAACCTCTGGAGTGAACCGAGTTCCCCATCAGGGTGAGGTTACGTAATATAAATACATAGGCACAGACCACTCAGCACGGGGCATGAAGGCCGAGGAAAGGTGCTGGTTGGCATAACGAAGATGCAGCTGAGGGTGATGAGAGTGGGTAGTCACGGTCTTCTAGCCTGGGCATCGGAGCAGGTGAGTGCGTGAAAGGGTGGTGGAGTCGGGCGACGTGGAGACTCACAGATCGGCTCCAGAGGTAGCTGCTTGCCGTCATTGCGGGACGAGGGTGTAAAGCCTTCTCCTGTTTCAGAGGAGTGTGAGATGTGTATTTTAAGTGAAACGCCCGATTTCTGAAATGTGATTTGAGCAACATAAGCTACGGTCACCAGAGCTGGTCCTTGGTTTGCCAACCGGTACCTTCGTGTCCCGGGACACTTGCTTTTAAACATTTTTCAAAGACAGAGTCTACTTTCCAAATGGAGTCACGCACGAAACTCTAAAACAAAAAGTGGTATGCATTTCCATAAGAGTACGTTGTTAGCTTAACTTTCTCATATTTACTTATAGCAATTGAGAAAATGATGGTGCTGTTTTGATGGGCATTTAAAAGTTGAAATCCTGGGAAACCGATAGCTGCTTTACATCCCCTCAGAATCCAAGTTATTGCTACATTCTGTTTTGGTGACACTATAAGAAGAAAGTTCTGATTGACACAGAATCAGAAATATAGCTGCAAAGGGTGATTTCTAAAGTATGCCTTAAAATGCTGGGATACTTCCAAATTCAACTAGAGCTGGTGCTTTAAAGAGGGATATTAGAATGTTCACTTCCAAGATAAATCAAGTAGCAAAATGTAACCACTTCTCCCTTCCTGACCACAAAAGTAAAAGTGAGCCAAGCACCAAAACTCTCTACAGCCCGATCTTATCAAGATGAGAGTTTTATGGTAGAAAGAAAAAGTGCCAAGCAAAGACAAAGGCCCTTTCCCTGGAAGTCAGTCAGTCGCCCCAGCCCCGAGGTCCTCCCTGGAGCCACTCCCCTTGAGAAGGTGTGTACAGGCCTGTTCATACAGGAGGGGGCGGAGCCATGTCTTCGTAGTGAATGGCATCGCCACAGATACGCAGGGACAAGAGGACATTTTCATCTAGGCTTGTAAGCAAAATTGAGGTTGCTTGCTCAGCATCTAAATAACATTCCAGAATTGATAGATAGATGGCAGATGGACAGATGGACCGACAGATCACGTGGGTCTGGTTTCAAAAAAGGCAGAGAAGATGAAGGTTTGCCAAGGGAGCGCCTGACTGTTCGGCAGTCTTACTTCTCATCAGTTGGAGGCAACTGCCCGTGGCTGAGCTCACCGGGCTTTCCTTTCTTTCTTTTCTTTCCTTTTTTTTTGCCTGTTTTATACATATTAGTGTATACGTGTCAATCCCAATCTCCCAACTCATCCCACCAGGGTTTTCAAGATCATATAATTGGAAAACGTTTGGATCATGACTGTCGTGAAGAAGTGACGAGAATCTCTATGCGTGTGTGCATTTGGTCCATGACACAGATTTGGAGTATCAAAAAAAGAAAATAAAATGGGCCAACCACTTCTTTTTCAAAAAAAAATTTATTGAAATATAGTTAATTTACAAGGCTGTGTTAGTTTCAGGTGTACAGCAAAGTGATTCAGTTATACATACGTGTATATATATTCTTTTTTAGATTCTGTTCTATTATAAGTTATTACAAGATATTGAGCATAGTTCCCTGTGCTATACAGTAGGTCCATGATGATTATCTATTTTATATATAGTCGTGTGTACATGTTAATCCCAAACTCCTAATTTATCCCTCCCACCCTTTCCCCTTCAGTAACCGTAAGTTTTTCTCTATGCCTGTGAGTGTTTCTGTTTTGTAAATCTAACCCCTTTCATTTGTGTTAACATGTGGCTGTGTGAAGAAATGACTCCATGGGTTTCTTTAATCTAACAGAACAAGGCTGCCAGCAGGGCATCCTTCCTGAGGAAGGCCAAAGGATAGAGCGCCCCCCCTCGCTGACATGGACCCCAATGGACCCAGCCTTGGGAGATCACCCAGGAGAAAATGGTCATGATTAGAGTCAGATTTCAGCCAAACCCTGGAAAGCTTGGCGTGCGTTGAAAAGCATTGGTAAGTGACCCATCTGAATGGAGAAGCCCCTTGGAAGAGGAAAACAGGTGCTCCACGGGGCCACGATTCTCCAAAACTTCACATTTGTGTCCCACAGCCAAGAGTATGA
This sequence comes from Globicephala melas, assembly GCF_963455315.2. Taxonomy (NCBI): domain Eukaryota; kingdom Metazoa; phylum Chordata; class Mammalia; order Artiodactyla; family Delphinidae; genus Globicephala; species Globicephala melas. Next base: position 87,464,466 of record NC_083327.1, on the reverse strand, counting down.
CTTGTTCGCTAGGTTGAACTCCTAACTCTTCTCACCTAATTCAGAGGAAACTCGGAAAGACTCAGAGGTGGAGCTGACATCTGTGGGTGATGCTCAGTGATTGTCTCCATGGTGACCAGGTGTTAAAAACTTCACGATGTCTTCAAGGTCCCTTTCTGGATCCTGCGAGAGATGGTTTTGTTCTGGGCCAGGGCTGTTGCCAGTCAGGCTGGAGCAGTTTTACTTTATTTTCTTTATTTTTTTGATGTGGACCATTTTTAAAGTCTTTATTGAATTTGTTACAATATTGCTTCTGTTTTTTAAGTTTGGGTTTTTTGGCCATGAGGCATGTGGCATCTTAGCTCCCCGACCAGGGATCGACCCCGCACCCGCTGCACTGGAAGGCGAAGGCTTAACCACTGGACCACCAGGGAAGTCCCTGGCGTGGTTTTAGATTTATCTCAGCTAGGAAGGCTGAGGAAGACTTCCTGCCACATCACACCGCCATGCCACTGCCAACGCCAGAGCACAAGGTTTGCAAGAAAGAATGAACCCCGGTCCTGGAGGGGCTCCTATCTGAAGCTGCTTCTGCACAAGGGCGAATTAATGGGCTCGTTCTAGCACCAGCCCTACCGCTGCCTCCACCCAAACCCTCAAGGCTCCTCCTTCACAGCAAGGCCCTTGACGAGGGAATAAGTTCGGGATTTCCAGGACCCCTGTGGTTGAGGCTGATGTCTACACAGACTGCTCAGCCAGGACGTCAGCACAGCCCACCATTTAGGCAGGCTGCCCAGGTTCCCTATTCTTTTAAGAGCATCTCCTGGGCGCTGCGTGCATCCCTTCCTCTCTCATTCCATCAGGCATAACTTGAACATGGTCCCAAGTGCAAGGAGGTTGTGAAACGTAATCCTTATTCTGGGCAGCTGTGGAGGCAGCAAGAGTTTGGTGAAAAAAGAGAAGAAATGAGGGAAAAGTGACAGTGTGTGCCATAATCATATAATATGGTAATTTTAATTAATATGGAATTAATTAATTGGAATTAATATTTGAGTTAATATTGTAGCTTTTTATTTCCATAAATATAGAAGTTCTTTTTTTCCAAACTCTTGCTCTCTTTTCCCTATAATATTACCCATCAATTAATCATTAAACAATGTAAAATTCTACATCTATTAAGTAGAAGAGATGATCTGGAACAGTGTCGTCCTGTGAGCCTGGCTGTGGCTTTACTTCGTAGCTGTACTACCTGAAATCTCTTGTTCTGTGACCACGTCTTCTACTCTGTCACCTCCTGTCTCGGCGCCCTATTTAATTTTCTGGTCCTCAGAGAACCGCAGTCATCAGGACAGAGATTTCTTTTCATTATTAACACATCTTTAGCGGGACTCTGTTTATTACCATCTAGGCCACCGCCAGTTCTCCTCTTTGCCTCTCCTGCTCTTTCTGACCCTCTTCTTCCACATCTCCTCCTCCTGTTCTATGTGTTTCTCTCATTTTCTCATGCTCACCTCTGCATTCTCTTCCTCCATGCATTCCATTTTCCTCCCCATTTCTCATGTCTTCTTTAGTCTTTTTCCTCCTTGCTGTGTGTGAATTTTATTAATTTTCCATACTTTTGATTTTTCTATTATTTATAGTTTTATATTTCATTGATTTTTGCTTTCTTTTATAATTTGCTTTCTTCTAAATACTCCGGATTTAATTTGCTCTTCTCTTTCTAGCCTCTTAAGTTGAAGCACTGATCAATGATTTTACACCTTTCTTTTTCTCTAATATAATTATTTAAAGCTATAGATTTCCCTCTGTGTACTGCATTAGCTGCATCCCACAAATTTCAACATGATGTGTTTCCGGTATATCTTAGTTCAAAATATATTCTAATATCTATTTTATTTTCTTCCTTGTCCATTTTTATTCCAAATTATTATATTTAATTTCCAAATGTTTGAGGATTTTTAAAATATCTTATTGTTATTAATTTCTAATTTAATTCTGTTTGGGTCAAATATTTTTTTCTTAACTGTTTCAGTCTTTCAAATTTACTGAGGTTTGTTTTATGGGAAAATATATATATATATATAATCTATCCTTGTCAAATTTCAAGTGCACTTGAAAAACATGTATTTTCTGCATTCAGGTCTAGTGTTCTAGAAATATCAAACAGTTTAAGTTGCTTCATGCTGTTGTTTCAGTCTTTTAAATCTTTTGTAATAGTTGAATTAATTTTAAATGGTATTTATTTCCTGATATAAATCAGATTTATATAGTCCCATATTATATAATTTTCTTTATTTTTTTCCATCAAATTATTTCTATGTGTGATAAAAAAATACAAGTGCACTATATGTGGAACAGAATGTTTTCTCTGTATTATTTGTCATTTGTTACCATAATAATAATATCTGAAGGACTTCCTGTTTCTTATCTGCATCATCATTTTAAAATTTTCTATTTGGTCAGTGCACATGCGCTTTATTGTCACCCATCCTACACACAAACAACAGAAACATCTTCCAAGCACAAGCTCTCCTCCAACAGGAGTCCACATCTTCTTCTCTCCTTCATGGCATGGTTCCTCCCAGGGGTGAATTAAACTCCTGAATCCCATTTCTCATCTTCCATGTTCCTTTCAATTCACTCCAGTTTTACTTTCTTTTTAAACCACCAAATAGTCATTATCAAAGACTTTTTTTCTCTTTTCAATGCAACTTTTAATAATCTGGCTGATCATGAAATGCAATATTCAGTTGTAGAAACAGCAGAAGAAATAGCAAGAGACATGAAACGTTTACACACACACAAAAATGTGCTGCTTAAAAACTTGCCCAAAAAAATCTTTAAAAAAGAGTCAAGGTATCATCTTTGCTAATTTTCTTCTATTTTCCTAAAAAAAACAAATTTATGCATAATTTGCTATTGACTTTTCTATATACTTATTTAAAATGATACTTTAGTAGTATTTGATCATTTTGACCACTTGAAACATCATTTTCTCTATGTTTTTAATATGCTACCCTCTCCTAGGTTGTAACTTTCCCTTTCTAATTTTGATTTATTTTTAAGAATATCAAGTCTTTTTCCTAGTTCCTTTTGCCCCCAATTGAACCCAACTATTTCCCATGGCTTTATATATCATCTTTATGCTTATAAATTTCAATTTGCATCTCAAGCCTGAGCTTTACTCCTGAGCTTCAGAATGACACATCCAACTGCCTATTGCAATAGTCCATGTATTATATCATAATGAACAGCTCAGTCTTAGCATAACCCAAACCAGAAATGTGATCCAACCTCCCCTCACTGCTCATTCTTAAATCCAATGCCCACACTTGCAAGCCTTCATTATTTCAGTTACTCGGGACAAATATTTGGAGCTCAAATCTATTCCTCTTTTTTCTTCTCATTTTCCTGACATCTGGTAGCCACACTGATCTTTCAAAATTATAAACCTAATCATGTTACTCTGCTAAAATTCTCCAGTGGTTTCCCATTTTATTTAAGGAGCAAACCAAACGTATCATCTAAAATGTGCTACGTTACATGCTCCCCCACCCCTCAGATTTCACACTCTCCCCTCTGCCCCCCTTTCTCTGAGCTCCACGTCCACTGGCACCAAACACTCTAAACAGAATCTTATTTCAGAGCATTTGCATGCGTTAACCTTTCTCCTGGGGATGAGTTGCCTTCATGTGTCCTTGGAGCTACTCTTTATTGTTCAGTCTTTTACACCAAAGTCACCTTTTCCGAGTCCCTGCCTCACCCCACACCCCACCCTGACTCTCTCTCTCTTGAATCACCCTTGTTAATTGTCTTCATGGCACCTACGAGGACCTGGACTTATTGTCCATCTTCTTTTCCTACTTGTCACTCAGTTCAGCTCAGTGTCTCTGGCACATAAAATATTCTCACGTGAAATTTTATCAGTAGAATAGTCAGCCTTCCCTGGGTGGAGAGAAACATGCAGGGCTTTTAGGGAAGGCAGTCTACCTGAGCTTGAGCCTAAGTCTCTGAGGGACTTGAGTGAGTGATGGAACCTCTGAGGCCAAGGTTCCGCATCTGATATGGGAATAATAGTATCTACTCAGCAGGGCTGTTCTGAGGCTTAACAAAGTAAATCGTGCTTTACTGGCATGTAGTAGTTACTCAAAAGGTGTTAGTCATTGAGAAACTGTGTTTGTTGCCCTTATTAGTGTTGACAATTCTAGGTCCAACGTGTTTTGTTTCATCAATTTGGACAAGCATGTTTTCTTTTTTTCAGGAAAGTTATTTAGAATCTGGGCTTGTCAAAGAACTTCTGTAAGACTTCTTAATTTTTTAAACTTAAAAATATATTATTATAATATTTTTTAAAAATTTTGATCTTCGGGCTTCCCTGGTGGCACAGTGGTTGAGAGTCCGCCTGCCGATGCAGGGGACACGGGTTCGTGCCCCGGTCCGGGAAGATCCCACATGCCGCGGAGCGGCTGGGCCCGTGAGCCATGGCCGCTGAGCCTGTGCGTCCGGAGGCTGTGCTCCGCAACGGGAGGCCACAACAGTGAGAGGCCCACATATAGCAAAAAAAAAAAAAAAAATTTTGATCTTCACCTAATTCTATCACCTTATTACTAGAATATATGGCAAAGCCAAACCTACATAAGCCCATTCCCAACATACCCAATGAGAAACTCAATTACATAAAATTTAAAAGATTTGGCTAAATTAGTCAGATGTCTACTGTAATAATCAATGCATTGATTTTGATGCATACTTTAAAATATTAACAGCGTGTTAGGAAAATAACATATTTATTTGGAGATACCACTTTGTTTTACCCATCACATCACGAAGTGCATTGACTCCGACACATCACAGGGATCACTGAAATCAGTAGCCCTGCTGCCCTCAGCGTCACTTTGTCCTCACCTCACACATTTTTCCGGAGCATATTGTATTCTGAGCTGTTGGATCCAAACAAATTTTTAAATGTATATAAGATGTCATCCCTGGAAAATTTATACCAAGTTCCAAGTACTATTTGCATAACATTTGAGTAATTTTTTTCATATTCTTCTTTTCTTAGGAATGTATATTCTTAAATGTATAACATAACTCTTCCCAAACAGTTTTTAAAGTGTTCTTTAAAAGCGTGTATACAACTGTATCCAATATTTGAGACTAAAATCCCAGGAATAATTACTAAATCTGTGCTAAAACATTGCCTTTTTTAAAACTGATTCCATCTGGGACCCCTCTAAGCCTCCAAATTTAGCATTGGTTGACATCATTTCAGGCAATGCATCTTTCAGAGAGTTTGTCATCAAAATAATAAAAGAATGCCATAATAAAAATGGCTAAAATGATTGGATCTTCCTAGATGCTGGACACTGTTTTATATCCTTACGCACACCCAGTCATCCGGGTCTCTCAGGAACTGTATGGAGTACTCTATTTGTCTTTATTTTCATGGATGAGAAAATGGAAGAATAAAGAGGTGAAGAAATTTCCCTTGAGCTCACACCACTGGTCGAGCTCTGAGTCTCCCTCGGAACAATCCTGCAGTGTGTCCTCCTGGCCATGAGGGCACAACATGGAATAGTGTGTAAGGACCCCCCAGATCACCTGCTGGATCATTTAGGGGGGAAATAAGTCCATCACCTCATTTTCATGTGTGTGTTGTAACTGATTTCACTGATGTAAGGCTTTTCCGTGGCCTGTGTGTAGGGAGCCTGTGAACTTAGGTCAGCTGCCCTGCTGCCTGACCATCCCTCTTGCGTCCCTGGGTGTCTGTCCTCCTCTGCACATCAGCCCCATCCTTCTCCCAGCCAGAAATTTCCTTCTTGGGTTCTGCAATGGACTGAATATTTATCCCTCCAAATCCATATACTGAAACCTTAATCCCGAGTGTGATGGTATTAGGAGGTGATGAGGTTGTGAGGTTGGAGCCCTCATGAAGGGGGTCAGTGCCTTATAAAAGTGACCCCAGGGCTTCCCTGGTGGTGCAGGGAGAGGTCTGCGCATCACACACACACAAAAAAAGTGACCCCAGAGAGGCCCCTCGCTCTATCTGCCATGGGAGGACACAGCGAGAAAGTGACCTTCTGCAGCCCGGCAGCGGGCTTCCACCTGAACCCAGCCTTGCGGGCGCCCGGCCTGGACGTCCGGCCTGCAGACTGTGAGGAGAGAATGTCTGCTTATAAGCCACCCGTCTGTGATTCTTTGTTATAGCTGCCTCCACAGACTAAGACAAGCTCCTGGTTCAAATTCCAGGTGGTGGAAATTAAGTGCCCAGTTCTGTGCTCTTGGTCTACTGCAGCTTTGGGAGCTGACCTGCCTACAGCTTCCAGCCAGGCGAGAACCCCGGGGTGCCGTCAAGTCCCGAGCTGGGAGGGGGAATGGACAGAGCAGTGCCCCTCAGAGGCAGGGCAGGCCTCAGCCGTCCCAGCCAGGACCTTTCCCACACGCCAAGGCCCCAGCGCGAGAGAAAACATCCACGCAAAGGAGAGAAACGGCCACAAAAAAACCAAAGCCAGAGAGGTGCTTTCGACGTTATTTTGTGCGTGTGCCGTCTTAGGGATCTCCCCGAAGGACATCACTCTGTGAACTGTGTCAAACTGCCCCGCTTTTGCTCATCCCTGTGGTTTCCAGAGGACTGTTTGTAGACTCCTTCTAGACTGGGGACATGTGAACTAATTGTCAACCCCTTAAAAATTCAGATTCTGGGAACTTCCTGTGAGCAATTTTGCCTCAGCAGACTTGGACTTGGGCCCGAGAGTCTAGAACTTAAAACTTTACCACCCCTTCTGGGGTAATTCTGACAGGCAATTGGGTTTCGGACTCTGAAGCGGAGCCCGACACGAGCATGTGGTTTCCGTTCACAGTGATGTCTCACGCTAACGCTGCTCTCTTTTCCTCATTTTCCCACCTGTGCTCTACTCTGTTTATTGATACAGGATACAGAGGATACAGAAACTGTATCCTCCACTTGCTTTATACAACGCAGAACCCAACCTTGATCAACCTACTTTTCACAGCTCAAGTTTAGCTTTGCAGAACTGCAGCCTAGAGAAAGCTGTATTCAAAACTCTCAGGAGAGATACAGGAAAACGAAAGTCTATCTGTGCGGGTTACACAGGAGACAGAGAGGGCTCAGGGCGCCTTCACCCTGACTGACCTTGGAATCCTGTTTCAACCTCACACTAACTCACATGAACTCAGGATTCTGTCTCGTAATTCATAATTCTAACGCTAAAACCTAACCAAAGGGAGTGAACCACTGGGCTTTCAAGTTAAAAAAAAAAAAAATAAAAAAGCTTGCAATAAGAAAGTGGCTTGGGAAGGTTAGTGAAACTTTCAGGGCACCATTAAAGCATCACTTAAATAAATAAATACAAACCCGCTTTTATAAAGAGAGAGGGAGAGAGCTTTCCTCCACCACAAACAGGAGCCCTCCGCGTGACACACGGCGACCCTCTTGGGACTCTTTAAACCTGTCTGGCTGCTTTAGGTTGGCAGTATTTCTCTTCCGATGTGCACACGCTGATTTGAGCCCTCTGGCCAGCTGCCTCACGGACCCGCGCTTCCCACGCCCCTCGTCGACCCGGGCTGCCTGGGCTGCGGCCCCTGTGACCACAGGGATTTCATTGCGTAGGGCTTTACTGGCGGCACCATTGCTGCTAGTCGCATTCCTGCGCCGCTCAGACAGAAACCCGCGTGCATGTTTACGTAGTTAACTGAGGGTTAGGAACACCCGAGAGCTCAGATCTCTAACTTCCAGGAACAGGATGCTTTACGTTAAAAAAAATGTTCAGGGCTTCCATGGTGGCGCAGCGGTTGAGAGTCCGCCTGCCGATGCAGGGGACACGGGTTCGTGCCCCTGTCCGGGAGGATCCCACATGCCGCAGAGCGGCTGGGCCCGTGAGCCATGGCCGCTGAGCCTGCGCGTCCGGAGCTTGTGCTCCGCAACGGGAGAGGCCACAGCAGTGAGAGGCCCGCGTACAGAAAAAAAAAAAAAAAAAAAAAGAATACAGACAATCCATTAAAAATGGGCAAAAGTATAAATAGACATTTTATTAAAGGAGATCAAAGAATAATAAAGACAAGAAAAGGTGTTCAATATCATTAGTTATTAAGGAAATGCTAATTAAAACTGCACTGAGATACCCCTGCACACTCGTTAGAATGGCTATAACGAAAAAGGCAATCAGTAACAAATGTTGGTGAGAAGTGGGAACCCTCATACGTTGTCACCTGGAATGTATCGCGGTCTATATCCACTTTGGAAAACAGTTCGAAAGTTTCTTTAAAAATTAAAATATAAGGGACTTCCCTGGCACTTCAGTGGTTAAGACTCTGCACTTCCAACGCAGGGTGCGTGGGTTCCATCCCTGGTTGGGGAAATAAGATCCCACATGCCCTGCGGCGTAGCCTAAATAAATTAATTAATTAAATTTAAAAAAAAGAAGATTTCTCCTCTCCCTCTCTTCCCATCCTCCTTCTTAAAAAAACAAGATTAAATATAAGGTTACCATTTGACCCTGCATTTCTACTCCAATCTACTTACCCCCAAAGAAATAAAAACGTGTGTCGACATGAAGACTTGCACACAAATGCTCAGAGTGGCTTTATCCATAATGAGCCAAACACGGAAACAACTGAAATGTTCATTAACTTGTGAATGGAGAAAGTGTGTGGTATGTCCATATGGTGGAACAGAATTCAGTACTAAAAAGTAAACCACACGCTACAACATGGCAGCAGCTTAAAAACTTTGTGCTGAGTCAGTGAAATCAAATGCAAAAGACAGTATGCTGTATGTTATTTATATGAAATGTCCAGAAAAGGCAAATTCAGAGAGATAAGAAAGTCGATGAGTGGATGCCTGGGCTTTAGGTGGAAATGCAGTTGGCTGTAAGCGGGTACGAGAGATCTTTTGTGGGGATTGGATTGTGGTTATGACTGCACAACATAAATGATTCAGTACATTTATAAAAATCTTCGATTTATACTCTTAAAAGAGGTGAATTTTGTAGTATGTAAACTTCAAAAAGCTGTTTAAACAAAAGTTCCAGGTGCAGGTGAATGGAAAGAGCCCATTACCCGAATCCCAGGTGACACAAAGTTCATTTGTCCTCTCTCCCTGTTACATGCGCCATCCCCACTGCTGACGTCCACACAAGAAATAGAAGGGATGTGACACGAGAAACAGGGTTAAGATTCAGGCAAGGTGGCCCAGCAGTGGGAAGGGGTCTGGGTAGGTGACAGCACAGACTCGGGCAGGCAGCCTGGCCCCATTGCAGCTCCAGGGGCCTGAGAAGCAGCTGTGCATTCTGTGTTTTTCTTGGCACGTGGAGGAAGGAAATGGGATAAGACTGGATGTTGAACACTTAAGATTCTAGGACACAAACAGATTGAAAGTAAAAGGATGGGAAAAAATACACCAAGCAAACAGTGCCCATGATGAAGAAGGAGCGGCTGAATCGCTCTCACAAGGAGCAGACCTGGTGGAGGTTCCAACTTCCAGCCTCCCTGGATGGAAAACATCAAAGAAGAACTTTCGTGTCATTAAAGCATATCGTCCCTGAGATCACTCCAGGCTCATAAAAAGCATTTGATAAACTGAGATAAGGATTCAAACTTCAGGGCAGCTTTAAAAGGGTCGAGATTGTATGTGTTTATTTCTGGAATTTGCAGACACTTTGACATGGGTGTATTCAAAGTTATGCGTGTTAATTTTATTTAAAATTTTATGAAGTCTTGGAGATCGTATCTCATTGTCCCATCCCCATTAAATACATTATACTTCATAGTTTTTAGGAATTTCTTTTCAAATGCAATGTTGATTCTTCCCCATAAACAACTATACTCAAAAGACTTCTAAAAAGCTGATTTTCAAGTGTTAAACAATGACATTCAGAAAGAGCCTCTGGATAGCTCCAGAAGACCCCGGCTTCCCCAGAGTCTGGTAGAGCACAGGACCCGGGATAGAACCGTCAACCCACTTTATAAAGTCCTTGTCAAGACCCTCCAGGATGTGGCAGCCGCATCCTGGAGAAATGCAGTTAGTCTGGTCCCCACATGTCCTGGGTGGCTGGAGGCCGGGACGCCCCCCTGGGCTCCGGAGCAGGCAGTGTGGCCTCAGCGTCCCAGCCCGCCTGGCCGTGCAAGGATGCCCTGCTGTCCTCAAGGCCTCCCGGGCAAGGCGGCCAGAGCTGTGTAACTGCCGCTTTCTGCCATCAGCCCCAAACGCTGAAAATAGTACGTAAGCAAAGGATAAAGGCAGCCTGATACTTCAGTAGAGCGTTTGGCCTGAAATACAGTGACACTGGCGGTTTGCCAGCTGGTCCCACAGGCTGGGGAAGAGGAAGCGAGCCTGCCCGGAGTCTGTTTGCCCTAGAGTGGACCAGTAATCGTAAGTTACGTCTACCAGATGCATATCTCTTAGAGTGTTTGCAGTAGTAGAGTTAAATGTCATCGTGCCATCCCTTATGCAGCGAGGAATATCAAACATGGCTCCTTTCCAAAGAAAGAAGCTCCAGGCCTGTCCGCAGCCCAACACACTTGCTAGTTTTCAAGGTCAGGAAGATGCCTACAGAAGTACCATTAAACAGGAAATCTCACCGCCCAGGCTGCTCTAACCGTCTTTCCTCTTCTCCCAACACCCAGTCATGTGTCAGCGGCTCACCAGGCCACGTGCACCCTCGCTGGCTGGGACACCCCCATCGCCCGTCACTCTCTGCAGCCCCGACCCCTCTGCTCTTCAGACAAGGACCCACGTGGTGCTTTGTCCTCCCCACCCCTCTTGTCCTGGACCGGAATGGCGCCCTGCTCTGCGCCCTGCGCCTGCCCGTCCTTCAAACTTGGCCCCTGGGCTTGCTCTCCGACCCCTAAGCTGTGAGCCCAGGGAAGTGGGAAGAGGGCCTGCGTTTCCCCAGGCTTGTCCCCCAAAGGACTCACAGCCTCCGTCTAACTCTGAAGCTCCCTACATGTCCATCCACACGCACCAGAGGCGGACGACGGTGGAGACTGTCTCCTGCTGCCTGATATAGGGCTTTGCAGAAACTGCCAGACGCTGGAGGAATCGTGGGTCAGCAAGCGTGTGTCAGCCACCGAGTGCTGGGGGGACGGGGGCAGGGGCGTGTGGGCGGCCCGAGGACCAGCCAAGAGCGTCCACCCGGGAGGACAGGAGCGAACGGAAAATGAAATTGGAGAAAACAGAACAAGTGGTGTGTGGCCTTCTTGTTAAATTCTACCGCAAACTCTCCCATATCCATCCTTATAAAACCTTTGCAAGATTCTTGGAGAGCAGCCTTTTGCCAAGTGAGTCACAAATTTAAAGTACCTGGTGGTCCTTCACAGAGACACAGTCAAGTATTGAGAGATCGAGGAATAGAAACCACGTCCTCTGGCTCTCTCCTCCTGAGACACCACGTTCACTAAGACTGGAAACTCAAGAAAGAGTAAAGAACAAGCTCAAAGATCTGGGAGGCGGGCAGAGGCTCTCAGGGAGGCACGGTGGGCCCCGGGTTTTCCGACTCCTGATTCCTCTGCGTGTGTGGAGGTGACCTTGACACTAAGGAGTTGTAGTGTCTGCAGATTTTGGGGTAGATGCGCCTGAGCCGGTCTGGGGCATCCCTGGAGCAGCACACGGCCCGCGTCCAGGTGGGAGACGCCTGTCCTGCCCCGGGGTGCCTGGCTGGGCCTGCGATCCCCACAGCGCTGCCCGGCTGGATCCTTCCAGCTCTGCCACTGATGGGAACCCCCACATGTGCTGGTGCAGCAGGGCCCTCACTGGGGCTTCTGCCAACGAGTCCCTGCTCCCCTGTCCTGGGCTTTGACACAGTGGCCCAAGGGTCGCTCCCACCAAAAGTGTGACATTACAGGTGACCACGGGGCAGCTGGAGCCAGGAAGCTGGTAGATGACTTTCTGGAAACCACGCTAGACAGCAGTGTTTTTGCATCCAGGCTTCAGGGTGTTGGTCAATTTCCCCCAAACCTGTGCGGGTGGAAGATGACCCTCGGCCTCCGAGCCTCTGTGTCCACTGCTCTGGAAGCAGCACATGTGTCCTCTGTCTCGTAGAAGGGATGAGAGGGAAGAGAATCAGCAGGAAGCTCGTGGAATCTCAGGCCTCCACTGCCCGCACCCCAGTATTGGTTGGAACACTTCAGTTCTCCGAAGACGTCTTTGTTTCTAAGGATGCGGGGTTCTGCGCTGCCACCAGGAACAGCTCTCACCGGCCTCACTGTTGCTCTGGTTCATTCTACACCAACCAGCGCTCTCACCCAGAATAAGAGGATGAACCGCAGCTTTGGACTTTGCTTCTCCTCTTCCATCTCATCTCTTTCCATCCCCCGTCGGATGTGTTCGCTGGCCTTCCTGGTTACTTGTTTCGTGTGTTTTTCTTTCTATTTTTCCCATACACGTTTCTATTATGATCGGCATATTATTTGGTGCATTGGGTGTTTCACCTGCACGTGCGTGGAGCCAGGCTGCACGGCTGGGTGAGAAGCGTCCTTTGGCAGCCTCTTTCTGCTGTAACCCTGTATCTCTGAGATGCTCTGGGCAGCTGTGACTTACTGTCCACTGCTTCCTGCTGTCCTGCTGCTGCTCTGCTGCCCTACAGCGAGTTCTTTGTCCATTCACTCTGACGTACGTTCTTTTTGTTTCCAGGTATGTTTTTACAAACAGCGCATTTGTTTTTTTTGGTGTTTTATTTTTGCGGTACGCGGGCCTCTCACTGCTGTGGCCTCTCCCGTTGCAGAGCACAGGCTCCGGACGCGCAGGCTCAGCGGCCATGGCTCACGGGCCCAGCCGCTCCGCGGCATGTGGGATCTTCCCGGACCGGGGCACAAACCCGTGTCCCCTGCATCGGCAGGCGGACTCTCAACCACTGCGCCACCAGGGAAGCCCAAACAGCGCATTTGTGCACGAGTTACTCTCAGCGCTGCACCTCCAAGAGTTAAGCCGGATCCGAGCATCCTCAGGGGTACGAGGTCAAGCCACGTCCTGTTCTCAGCGGTTGGGCTGACCACGCCCCCACCAGGTGTGCAGGTGCTCCCATCGCCCCCTCCCCCGCTCTTCCTGACTCTCAGGGTTGTCCCATTTGATGGATGTGAAATGGTATCTCGTCGTGGCTTTAATTTTCATTTCCACGATTATAGGCTATAAACATTCTCATATGTTAATTGGACAACCCTGCTTCATCTTCTTTAAATTCACATTGAAATTTTATGCATTTTTTATATGGGCTTGTCTTTTTCTTTTTGTGGTAATAATTTATATATTATGGGACTCCAGTCTCAGTTGCATGTGTGGCAAATATTCTATCCCACTCTGGCCTTGTTTATTTTACTCTCTTTCTGGTGTTTTTAGTGAAGTTACTAATTTCATTGCAGTTGAGTATATCAGTCTTTCGCAATGGTGTTTATGTCCTGTCAAATAAACCGTTCCCTTCCCTGAGGCCGTAAATATGAATTCCAAAATATATTCTAATAGTGTGTTTTGTCTTTCACTTTTACTGTCTTGATTATTGTATATGGTATTTGGGGTGGATTCAGTTTCACCTTGTTTTCTCCGAGGTTGGCCCGTTGTCTCAGCACTGTTTGTTGAAGTTCATCCTTTCTCCCTCAGATCTGCGAAGTTGATTCTGTCTTAAATGACACTTTCATAATTTCATGAGTCTGTTTCTGGAGTTTTTTATTCTTTTCCATGAATTAATGTTCCTCTCCCTATCCCAACACTATGCTAATTGGCTCACTTTGTTATATTTTCTCCCAGGGAATTTTGTCTTTAAAAAAAAAATTACAGTTAGTGACCTTCAATCATGGTGTTGGTATATAACGTCTCACTCGACGTCCTACACTGATTTTCTGCCGAAAACCGTACCAGTGCCTTATTAATTATGTTTATAGATTCTTTGGGTTTTATATGTAGACAATTATATCGTTCTTACTTATAATACCTTAAAATCTTGTTTTCCAGTTATATATACACTCATTAAAAAAAAAAAGCCTAATTTAGCTGGTTAAAATCTCAGGGCAAGGCTGAATGGAAACATGAGAACAGCCATGCTCATCCTAGATGAGCGATTCTGAGATTTCACCATCACGTGCAACAGCTGCTATAGGTTTTTCAGGATGTCTTTCATCAGGCTTAGAAAGTTGTCCTCTATTTGGAGTTGCCACAAAATGTATTGTCATAAACCTGGACACTCTTGAGTGGGAAAGGGGTCCTTTTTTTACACGTTTGAGAATAGGTCCATCCTGAACAAGGCAGAATATATGGTTATAATGATATCTATGCTTATTTTTATTAATAACACTTCAACCTTGAATACACATCAAACACAATTGAGTTTATCAATCATTAATTGAGTTGATTATATATGTTTTCTCCTTTAAACTATTTCTGTAGTTAATTGTGTTAATTGATTTTTGCTAACCTTGCATTCCGGGGATAAACTATATGTGTTCATCATGTATCTTATTTTTTATAAAGTAAATTTATTTTGTTCCTATATTAGATATAAAGGAGTTTAGCATCTGTGTTCCTGAGCAAGATGCATTTTAATTTTCAATTTTCATGACATTTTTGTTCATGTTCCATATCAGTGCTTGCTAGCCTGGTCAATTCCAGTAGGGGATTAAGATTAAACTATCTCTTGTTTGAATCTTTCCTTGAACTTACTAGTACCTTTATATAAAAGTGGTATTTTTTGTTGTTGCCAAAGATTTTTTAACTACTGGTTAAATTATCTTTCCATAGGATTATTTTTGTTTTTAGTCAGTTTCTATAAGTTATGTTTTGCTGGAAAGTTGTCAATTTAATGTTTTCAAATTTAACATAATAAAGTTTTTCATAATGTTAATCTCTGCAGCCTTATAGCTGTGTTTCTTTTTAATAACTTTGTAGTTTATTTATACCATTTCTGTATTTTTTCCATCTACTTGCTAGTTATTTTAAATCACATGTATTACTTTAGCTTTGTTTATCCTCTCCATTGTAAGGTCATTTTCTTTATTAGTTTCTGTTTGTTTTTCTATTTGCCTTTCCTTTCACTTCTTCAGGATTATTCTATATGCATTTCTTATTAATATTTAGCCATTCTTTTTTATGTAAGCCTCTAAGCTTATACATGTCTCTTGAAGTGCTGTTTTAGCTGAACACTCAAGCTTTAACACATATTTTTTTTAGTTTTTCCATGCAAAATGTATGTTAATTTTTCCTTATGATTTCTTTTTCAACCCATGATTTATTTTAAAATGTGCTTCTTACTTTCCAGTTCTATGAGATTTTAGGTGATATGATTTCAAATATTTATATATTGGGTAGACATTATTCATATGAAATCAATTCCTTTCATTTTTTTTAAAGATCTGGTTCATAGCCAATAAGTCATCAATTTTTTTAAATGTTCTATGGTGTATTCTGAAGTTTTATTCATTATTCTGTGTGTTCGTTAGATTATTGTTGTTAATGTTCTTCATATCGTCTATATTCTTACCCATTTTTCTGTTCTCTGAGAGCTGTACTAAAACCATCCACTATATTTGTAATTTTTTAGTTTATGCCAGTAATCTTTCATTTTTTAAAAAATAAATTTATTTATTTATTTATTTTTGTCTGCATTGGGTCTTCATTGCTGCGTGTGGGCTCTCTCTAGTTGTGGCGAGCGGGGGCTACTCTTCCTTGCTGTGTGCAGGCTCCTCATTGCAGTGGCTTCTCTTGTTGAAGAGCACGGGCTCTAGGCACGTGGGCTTCAGTAGTTGTGGCTCCCGGGCTCGAGTGCAGGCTCAGTAGTTGTGGCTCACGGGCTTAGTTGCTCCACTGCATGTGGGATCTTCCCGGACCAGGGCTCAAACCTGTGTCCCCTGCATTGGCAGGCAGATTCTCAACCACTGCACCACCAGGGAAGCCTCAATTTTTGTTTTACATAGTTTGAGGTTATTTTACTCAATGCATACAATTTTCAAACTAAATATTATAATTTCTGATAACTTAAGCATTTCTCCTTACATAGTGACTATTTCTCAATAATGCATTTTCTTTTATTTTAAAGTCTATTTTGTCCAATACTAATATATGTTTTTCAATATAATATTCATATGTGTCAGCGTTTATCTGGTACATCTGTTATCACCCTTCTTCTTTCCAATGTTCTCTGTCCTTCTACAGTAGATGCTGTGCGTTGCCCATGTTTCAACCTGAAGACCGAGGCACATGTTCCCCCAGCTGTTGGCAGTGTTGGCTGCCGGCAGCTCCAGCTAAGCCCCTCATGGGCAACTTCCTTCTAACACGCAGATCTGGTTTGCCAAGGTAACACAGCCCATCCAGGGAGCAGTCCACGTCCCCAACTAGTTGATGCAGGAGTAAAAGGTCTGACCCTCCCTCAATTTAAGACAATTTGGAAGAGACATCTCAGGTCTCATCCCACAATCCCAGTGGGATGAGCTGAGACCCTTGTTGCAGCTACTGATATGATTAAATGATTTTCTTTTTAAATCTGTTTATCTCGTGAATTACACTGATTTTCAAATACGAAACCAAAGTTGTATTCCTAGGATAAATCCCACTGGATCACAATATATTATTCATGTTTTTATTGTTGGATTCATTTTGCTAACCTAGTCCTAACATTTTTGTTTCTATATTTATAAGAGATACTGTTCTACACGTTATTTTGAAAAGCGTTCGACTGTTTTGGTGTCAGGATAATACTGGACTCATAGAAATACTGAGAATGACATTCTCCTCTTCAACTCTCTGGAAAAGTATCGTTAAATTTCTAGTTTCTATTTCTTAAGTGTCTGGTGGAATTCACCAGTGAAGTCATCTGTCATTGGAGTTTGCATTGTGCAATAGTTTGTAACTAGAAATTAAATTATTTTCATTGATACAAAGCTGTTTAGATTATCTAATGATCTTGAGTAAGCTTTTGTAATTTTGTAGTTTGTGTCTTTCAAGGCATTAATACATTAATACAAAAGTTGTTAAATTTTTGGCATAATTTTTTTTATCCTAGTCTTGTATTATCCTTTTAATGTTTAGAGGTTCTGTAATGATGTCCCCTCTCTCAGTCCTGACATTGGCCATCTGTGTCATTCCTATTGTTTTTCCGCTGACAATTTTTTAGTTCTGCTCTTATCATTTCCTTTTCACTGCTTATTTTATGTTTCATTTGCTTTTCTATTTCCGGTTTATTTTTAAGATGTTGATGATTTCTAATTTAATTCCATTGTGGTCATGGAGCAAAAGTCCAAAGATATGAATTACTTTGAATGTATTGAAACATTATTGGCCAGATGCATCTATTTCAGGCAGTGACCAGAATTTGTATTCTAATGTTTCAGGCAAAGTGATCTAAATATATTAATTATATCAACTTGTTTAAACAGTTGTTTGTCTTCTGTAATATATCTTTCAGTTCAAGACTGTTGCCGATTGATATCTTCAGCTTTTTTAAGTCTAAAAATGACTTTATTTCAGCCTTGTTTTTGAAATATATTTTTGTTGGATATAGGCTCTTAGGTGGACAGTTTATTTTTAATTTCAGGCCCTTAAAGGTCCTGAATTTAGGAGTATATTGATAACATAAGAGCTGCTCAGTGTGCATGGCTACACTAAATTTTTAACATTTATACTTTCACTCTCATACAAAATTTATTTCAGTGATAATATGAGATAGAGCTCTAATTTTGTTGTCATTCCAAACCATCCATCTCTCACTGATTGGAGGGTTCACATTTACTTATTATATGATTAATTGCTATACACACTTGCACCTGGTTCATTTGATTTTTCATCTCTATTAGACTAAACAGAAGGTCGTTGGCAAAGGCAATGAGAGTCAATCAACAGAAAACTTTCTAAAATAAATACAGGAAAGGGCAAACAGCTGAGATGTATTTTCTAAATATACGTATACAAATAGGTTCTTAATTCTGGTACCTAATGTTAGAGAAAGAATTTAGGAACAAGGTTATATTCTTAAAATTTTCAGTGTATTAAAATTCAGGCTTTTAAAAGAAATGAGGGACGTATGTTATCGAATTAAGTCTTACGGAGCCTGCTCAGGCCCTTCGGGAAACCAAAGCTGAGATCAATGCAGCACAAGTCTTATTAGGTGGCCAAAGAATGGAGAAGTGGGAACTTAGTTCACAGGTCAACTTCTCGCCCACATGGTGAGAGGGATCTGATTTTAAAGAGTAAAAACAAAGGGAGAAGGAGTGAGACTGATGATGGGGAAGCATATGTGTTATTTTATTGAGGAAGGGGCGGGGCTTTTCCAGGGAGGGGGCCACCCCCTTTCTAACCTTTTGTGGTCCCTAATGCCTGGTCATGGCCACCAGCAGGTGTGTCACTTAATATGCTAATATGGTAAAATCAGTGTATGCTGAGACTCAGGGTCTTTGGGCAGATTCGTTGCCCTCTCGGTCCCAGATGGTTCCATCTGTTTTTGTTGTTGTTGGTGGTGGTTCTTTTTCATTTGTTTGTTTGTAGCTCCATTTCTTATCTCTGGACCCTTTAACTTAAAGATTTACACTAATTCCTGCTAAAGTTCGGCAGGTTTTGAGCAGGACCTGGCACAGCTCTGGGGAGCAGCAAGGGCTTGGGCTTGGTAAACTTTCCTCCAGGAAACACGGGAAGTACTTGTTGCCCACTGCAAATTTACTGATGCCTAAGAGAAAAGAGATTACAGAATTAGTCTTCCTCTTTTTGTGTAAATTCCATAGATTTGGTCTAGTTGCACATGGGGATATAACCCTTAATTAGAAAGCTCAGAGTTTTTTGCATAAAACTTGTCAAAGTTATCAACTTTTTAGAAAATGCAGTATTTAACTTTTGAAAAGAGCAAATAAAATGCAAAGTCATTTTTCCACTTCACAGAATGTCATATTAAAATGTCATGACTGGAACTCTAATTTGTGCCTATGTTATTTCATTACAGTTAATGCCACAGGAAACATCAGAAACAAGACTTACGAAGAAAGAGAACACCAGGCAGCTGGACGAAGGGAGACAAATGGACAGAATGAGAAAGAGGCAGTCGTCCAAACTCTGGCAACGGAGTGATTATATTGAGACATAATATTTGGCAAAGTTTAAAATAGTTTGCAAATGAAGTTTGTAAGGGAATCATCAAGTTAGAGAATAAGTGCCTAGGAAAGAATGCGAATTTCATGGATATACGATTAATTCTAACAAATGATCTTTAGTTAAAGTTTCAACCATGTCAGTAACGTCTCAAATAATTTGTTTCAAGTATTATTCCCTCCAATGTGGATGTCATATAAAGACACTTTGCAGAGCTCATCTGGTTATCCGCTCAATATTAGTATGCCTTTGCCCCCTCAAAAGAAGGGGAAGATCTTGCAACCAAGTGGGCAGTGGGTTGGAAAGAAAAGCCCAACTTTCCTATTTGAGTGGAATCGGATCCTGGTAAATCGTAGCCCATGAGGGCAACTGAAGTGTTGCTCAGGCTTTGGGACATTGTGATTTATAATGCCACCTACAAATCGGCCCTTGCCATCTGCCTCTACAAGGATTAAATCATGAGCCGCTGCAGCTGCTGCCCTTCAACACTCCCTGAAAGGAGCTCAGGATGGAGAGCAGGGACGAGACGCTCTGTGCTCTGGGCAAAACTGGCAGAACAGGCCTTCGGACAGTTAGATATCTTCAGGAGAAGATTTTAGGAGCCCAATTCTTGCATCTCCCGGTATCTAGAAAAGCAGTAAAATCATGAGCAGTGACGTCTGCTCCTCGTGACCGGCAGCCGGCCTCTGCCGCCACGTGTGCCTGACGCACGTGCCCCCTTCTCTAAAATCATACATAGCACTGACCTTCCCCCAGCCTCTTTGCAGCAGTTCCTCAGAGCTATCTGAGATGCTGTCTCTTGGGCCATAGTCCGTGTTTTGCCCCAAATAAAACTTAACTCATGACTCTCACATTGTGCATTTTTTTTAGTCAACAATAAGAAGAAATATATATATTTGGTCTTCGTGCCTGTTTCTGACAGAATTCTTAAACCCTTGGAATTTCCTGTGATGAGAGTTATAAAAGTGTCTTTTTATGTTAATGAGGTGAATTTTGGAAAGCTCCTGGGGATGGGGACGGTTGCCAGTAGAGAGGGTTGGAACTTTCCATCCCATCCCCCCAATCCTTACCCCAACCTCTGGGGAGGGCAGAGGGGCTAGAGGCTGAGCTCAGTCACTGATAGCTAATATTTTAATTAATCATGCTTGCCTAATAAAGTCTCCATAGAAACCCAAAGGACAGAGTTTGGAGAGCTTCCCAGTTGGTGAACACAGGGAGATTGGGGGAGAGTGGAGCTCAGAGAGAGCATGGAATCTCCATGCCTTTCCCTGTACGTTGCTCTCTGTATGTCTTCCATCTGGCTGTTCCTGGGTCATATCCTTTTATTAAAAAAAACAGTCATCTAGTAACCAAAATGCTGTTCTGAGTCCTATGAGCTGCTCTAGCAAATTAACCGAACCCCAAAAGGCAGTTGTGTGTGCTCCCTGACCTCTTTGGCACATTTCCTCAGAGCTCTCTGAGAAGCTGTCTCCTGACCTATAGTCCTCAGGAAAGTCCCTGAATAAAACGTAACTCTCAAATTTTAGGTTGTGCACATTTTTTCCGTCAATAGGAATAATGGCTGCTAGTTACTAACTGCTCACCACGTGGAAGGTTCTTCCACATATGCCATCTGCTCAACTTTTCATAATAAACGTGACACAAATATTACTATTCCATCTTTCCTTTTGATTTTTAACTCAATATCATTGAGGTAGCTTTAAACAGTAGAATGTACCCATTTTAAGTACAGAGTTTGATGTATTTTGACAAATATATGTATATAAGTAAACTGCATAACCATGAAGATAGAGGCATTTTCATCAACCTCAAAAATACCCCATGTGCCTTTTCAGCCAATCCCCACTGCACACCCTTGGCCCCAAGAAACCACAGGCACCATTTCTATCACCAGAGATTAGAACTGCCCTTCCTGGAGTTTCACGTAAATAGAATCATATGGTGTGTACTCTTTTCTGTTTCACTCTTTTGGTCATCGTTATGATTTGGAAATGTATCTATGTTATTCCTGTATCGATAGAAATTCTTTAAGAGCAGTAGTCTGTTGTATGATATACTGCACCTCAACTGTTGATGGGCATTGCACTGCTTCCAGTTTTAGCTCTTATAAATAACATTTCTACGGACATTTGTATACAGATCTTTGTAGGGACACTGTTTTTGTTTCTGTTGGATAAAGATTTAGGAAAGTAATTGCTGGATCATATTTTAAGTGTATTTTTAACTTTAAAGGAAACTAGCATGCTGATTTCCAAAGAAGTGACACTAATTTACATTCCTACCAGGAACAAAAGAGAATTCTAGTTCCTTATTTTAACCCACCAACACTTAGTATTGTCAGTCTTTTTAATATTAGCCATTATAGTTGATAATTGCTATAAGGTGGTATCTCATTGTGCTTTTATATTTGCATTTTCCTGGTAAGTAATAATGTTGGGTATTATTTCACATGCTTATTTCCTATTTATATATCTTCTCATGTAAAGTGTTTGTTTGAATTTCTCCCTTCTTTATGTTGGTTTGTCTTCTTATTCTTTCATTGTGTGATCTCTTTGTCTATTTTGGATATAAATCATTCCTATTGATGTGGTATAAGACAGAGCCAAAATAGTTTAAAGTAAGGAGAAAGCAGCTTAAATTTTGTTTTAAAAGAGGAAAAGAGCATTAATATTATTTCAGAATAGACAACAGAAACAATGACGCAATATTACTTCCAAGTCACTATGTGGTTATCTGAGACAGTGGTATAATGGCGAGAAACATTGGACCAGGAAACCAAGACTCTAGAATCTACATTCAAGAGAAAGCAATGACCTGTGGCAGCAAGGGTTTGGGAGGAGATGGGGAAGAATTGGACACAGAGTAACCTGGAGTGGAATCCATGCCACCGTTTTTTGCTTGGGCAGATAACTTTTCTGCATCTCAATGTCTTCCTTTAGATGATTGGAAGAGTGTCTTTTTGGGTTAGTATAAGAAATAATTTATGCAGAACATTGAACACGTAGTGAGTCTTTAATAAATGACAGCCATGTCTAGCCTGATTGTGTCATTAAACGATCTGTAGAGACTGAACAAATTTAGGATCGAGGCCCTTAGCCCTCTGAGATTTCACCATTCTACAGTTGGGATTTTTTGAGATGCAAAAAGAATAGGGTAGTAAATGATGTTTAGTTACATGAGCTAAAGTTTTCCTGAGGCAGCTGACTTAATACAAGAAAATAACTTGAGGAAACTCAAAATATAGTTTTATTCACCATACTCTTGAATGTCTCAAATACTTAAGTAACATATTTGTGCATTCATCTAATATTTGATGCATGCAAAAAGAACAAATCAAATTATGTTTTTCACTACAAAAATAAATTAAAAAACAGACCTAAAATATGTTCCATCTAGAAATGTCCATCTTGTTGCCTTTAAGCTTATTTTCTTCTTTTGTGATGCGCTTGCGATCTTTGCTCTTTCTGATTTCTTACTGTTAATTTACTGATGGTTTTGAGACATGTTTTTGTGCTTTGCACATGAATAACTATTAAACCAGCAAAGCAAAACGTAAACTACAGTTCTTCTTACAGGGAAATAATAAACCCTAAAACAAAGCAAAACCCAAAATAACTAGAAAAAAACCCATTTAAAACATTAAGTCTTAAACATTTTACTAATCAAAAGATGAAACATATTTAAGTAAGACAAAAGATTAATAATTTGATTTTAGCATTTGAATTCACACGTCTTTGTTATTTCAGGTCAATTACATCCTGAAATGTGATGGAAAAGTCTTTGAAACAAATGATCCCACACCTCTACCCAAAACCCCAAATGATCTTAGTCGTGATTCTTAAGTAAAGCAGCCATTTTGATCTTTCATAGAGTTAACTTTAACTTTTTTCTTTTCTTCTCCCAGCCTTCGGGGACCTCAGATTAACATTATTATTTTTAAGTGGATGATATTGCTTAGAAAGTCATACAGGCTTTACTTAAACAAATTACTAAATGCTGCTCTGCTGATTGGAAGGTTGGAAGGCCAGGACTGGAAGGTCAATCTTACCCTTTAAAAATATTTGAACTATTTTTTAAAGGGTAGGATTTTTTTTTTTGGTCCTTAAAGTATTCACAGTGTAGTTGGGAAAGATAGTATATAAACATGTGGGGAGTTATACAGCAGCGAGACCTTTTGATTTAAATCCAAGATGAGGTGTGATTGTCAAATGGATTACATGTACCAGGGTTCTGTAAAATATCTGAGACTAAAGAGCCAGCACGGGGAGAGGAGGACTTAAGCCAACCCAGGACTACCCTACACAATCCAATCGTATCATTCTAGTGCTGTAGGAAGGCATGACAAAGTTTGTCCATTTCAATCCAAGATGGGAAAAATTCCAAAAGTGTGTAAAGCATTAATCTGTAAGCCACACTTGATTCAAGGGTTTCCACAAAAACTGTCAATAATAGATACACAGGTATTTTCTACAACTTTTCAAACCTATGTAGAGCTAGTTTGAATGGACATCTCAGAAGAAGGCTCTGAGTTCTTGGTTTGCATCAAACTTAATAGTTCACATAGTTTAGGTCATCTAATGTGTTTCATCTGTTTTTTATTTCATAGGAAACAAAAAACATTTCACTGAGAAAAATGATTAAGACTGTTAGAGCTGAAAAGCATCTGTTTCACTAGGACTTTCACTGTTCAAGCCACAAAACGTGGGTGTTTTTCCTGCTAAACCTAATCAATAGTGTGGTTTCCTTTCTTGGTTTTAATTGCTCTGGTTTTCATTAAGTCCTACAAGTTGTGTGTGTGGAAGCTTTCAGTACCGTTGGCTGAGCAACTCCACAGAGGCTCCAGGGAACACTTTTAGCCTAATTCATCTAATAATAACGCAAAATGTCATTTAAAAAAGAAATCATTAGAATCAGCCACATGAAATGGTGAACTATTCATTACATTAACATGCTTTTGTGTGAGAGATAAAATATATATGTACATTAGGATTCTTTCAGACAAATCATGCATATCTTAATAACCTATTGCACCCAAATCTATAAAGAAATAATTCAATATTTGAAGTTTACAGCATGATATAAAAGCAAAATTTAAATAATACAAAATTCTCAGAAGTTTTCCTATAATGCATTGAGTATTACTTTAAACATACGATGTTTGTTTTGTTTCTTTTCCTCTTCGCTGCTACCAATCTCTACATTAGAAATCACAAAATACCATTGAGAGAGACTGGCTTCTGGAATGACTGAGTGAAGACCTCAGTAAAGTTTCTTTTCCTCTAAAACAATAAAAATACTGGCAAAACAATGATAATAAACCACTTCAGAATTCTGGCAATTAACCAAAATGATAGGATGAGCTGAAAATTGTCTATCCAAGAGAACTTTCTGAACCTTAGTAGAAAGTTTGAGTCAGCCACACTTTAACTGGGGGGCTATTTCCTTCCTACCTTCCTCCTCAGCTCGTTGGGGTGGAAGCCAAAGCCAGCAGCTTTGCAGACTATAGACATTTGACCAATGTTGAAATTCTATTAAAAATACCGTTCCTAGAGCACAGTCAATATTTTGTGTGAACTTGCAGCTCCCTGGGAAATCTCTATTTTCAGATTGTGGTGGCTACTGGATTTGACTCAGAGATGAACTGTGGGTGGTGGTAGTAGACGACCGAACCCCAGGACGTTATAAAAGCAACAGCGGACCGATGGCAATGTATCAGCTGCCCGAGACTGTAATTTCTACTGGGGTGAACTGAGAGCTGGGAAGAAAGTTAAGGGAGATCCTGGAGAACTAGGTGAACACAGAGGAGCTTCAAATGCTCCAGCACATCCCTGGTACCAGAAAGGCCGTGCCTGTCTGCAGGACTGTGTGTGCCCAGCAGACTTGGAAAGAAGGCAGGAGTCACTCACCGCTAGCTGACCTTGAGGCTCTACTCAAGAAGGGAGTGAAAGCTAGGGCTGCCTCATAAACCGCCTGACATTTGAAGGCCAGCCTTCTCACCAGACGCTCCGAGACGCGCAGAATAGCATGTAAGGGAACTTCCGACCAATTGTTGGTTCACCGATAAATTATACTGACCGAGTAGGACTCCCTAGGAAGCCAAGTTTAAAAATAAAATTGGAAATTTAAAACAAAAAATATGACAGAGAACTGAGCTGCCCCATACTGTAAGGAATAGAGAATCTACAAAAGTGGCTGAAGAAAGTCACTAAGAAAATAAGCAGCAATAAGAAAAACAACGACAAAAATAAATACCCACAAAAAAACAGCAAAAGTAACAAATGTGGTGGGGAAAGCTTGTAGAGAAATCTGATACCAGAATTGTTGCAATATATTATCTGAAATGTCCAGTTTTCAGTACAAAGTAACAAGACATGTAAAAACCAGGAAAGTATGCCACATACCCAGGGAAAAATGCAGCCCACAGAAAGTGACCCTGAGACTAAAAAGGCAAAGACTTTATACCACTTATTATAAATATATTCAAGGAACTGAAAAAACTAAGTCCAAAGAATTAAAGAAAAACATTATAATGATATCGCTCCAAGAAGAAAATATTAATAAATATGTAGAAACTGTAAGAGAGAATCAATAGAAATTATAAAATGAGTTGAAAAGTACAATAACTGAAATAAAAAATGACTAAAGGGTCTTAACAGATTTGCGTTGGTGGAAGAAATAATTAGAAAATGTAGATGAGTTAATAAAAATTTACCCAGTTTCAGGAGCAGAAAGGAAATAGAATGAAGAAAAATAAACAGAAACTCAGAGACCTGTGGTACCAACTCATGCATCATGGAAATCCCAGAATGATCTTTTACAACTTAAAAAAATCAAATTAAAAAAAAATGGGCAAATCATTTGAATAGACATTCCCCCAAAGAAAATATACAAATGGCCAATAAGCCATTAGGAAAATATGATCAAAACCACCATGAGATATCCCTCCAGACCCACTAAGGTGGCTAAAATAAAAGGGCAGACAATAATAAGTAGAGACAGGAAAGTGGAGAATCTGGACCCCCCAACACCGCCGATGGGAACGTAAAGTGTCAGAGCCTCTTGGGAGACAGTGGAGCAGCTCCTCAAAACGCCAACCGTGAAGTTACTGTGTGAATAATCAATCCCACTCCTAAGTGTTTATCTAAGAGAACTGAACACGTATGCTCACACCAGAGCTTGAGCGCGCATGTTCAGAGCCGCATTCTTCATAGCAGCCAAACAGTGGAAGTAGCTTTGATGCTCACCAGCTGACGAATGGATGCATAAAATGAGATTTATCCCAACAACGCAATAGCTTCATCAATGAAAAGAAGGTACTGACACTTGCTACGGCATGGATAAGCCTTGAAGACATTTCGGCAAGTAAAAGAAGCCCGTCACAACAGCCAGCACTTGAAACGCATGATTTTTATGGTATGTAAAATATATCTCAATGAAGTTCTAAAACAACGTGAGAAAAGTATTTAGTCATTTCTCTGTTAAGTTACTCCAAATTACTGTGACATATAACATGCTTTTACTAACATTGAGTTATTGGAAAGAATAATGTAAAATAATCCAGTAAACCAAGGGAAATATCTAAACAAACCAAATAAGATCTTTTACTTGCCTCTAAATAATACAGTATGTAAGAGGTAAAAAAAAAAAAAAATCAGTTAAAAGTTAGTTTAGGCATGACCCATTAAAATTAAAATTGGGGATTTCTTTAGAGTTATTAACTAAATAAACCTTTGTAATATCTTCCAAATATCTCATGATAAAAAGGAGTGTTATAAGAACTATTTTTCTTTTTTTTTTTTGCTAAACCTACCCTACTGTTATCAACCACTGAGACTTGGATGATCAATCAATTCTAAAAATTGGGTTTAGAGCTAAAGTGCCTCTAGTGCCAAGCACCTAGAGCTTGGATGGTGAACGAGGTACACACATCTGCCTCTAGCTTAGAGTCCAAGTCGCTTTTTCTGTTTCTAGTTTCCTATTATCACTATAAACATCATCAATAAATCAGAAACCTGTCTCCTTCCTCAGTCTCATGCTGCCCTTCCATCTGTCTACAGATCTTGTCTTTCTATTTCTACTGCAATTGCTTCCCTTCAACTCTTAGCTCGATAATTTGGTAACTCCTCCAGTGAATCTTTTATACTTTAACCAGAGTTATTTTTCTAAGACAGCAGTCTCAGTACATTATTACCGGCTTTAATAATTTCAATGGTTCCCCGCATGCAATAAACTACATCAAAAAATCTACAGTCAACCCATAACAATAGGGGAGCCCACAGTTGCAGACTCCGCTGCCGGATTGCAGCCCTGTTTCTCCAGGGGTACCACCACCACAATCTTGGGAAAGTTACCTCACCTTTCTGAGTCTGTTCTCTTCTTTATGAGACTGGGATAATGACATCTAAGTAGAAGATTCAAATTAGATAATGCAGAGTATCTAACAGATTCTCAATTATTCTCTAAAATATTAATATGATCACAGCATTCATAGGCTTCCAGGATTTAACCAATTTCCATTCTCATGAATTTCACTTCATGAAGTGTAGGTTTCCCCACAGTGGAGTCCTGACATTTCTTTTACACTGCAAGTTTCTGGTAATCAAATTGGGGAAAATGGGATTAATTGATTAGAGAATAGAACCAGCATTCAATAGTCATCTCTGTTTGCCTGGGAGGTTCATGGTTTAGGCCTGTTGTCCCAGAGTAATATTCCTTTTTCCATTCTCAAAAGTGCCCTTGGGCTTCCCTGGTGGCGCAGTGGTTGAGAGTCCGCCTGCCGATGCAGGGGACACAGGTTTGTGCCCCGGTCCGGGAAGATCCCACATGCCCATGCGGAGCATCTGGGCCCGTGAGCCATGGCCGCTGAGCTTGCGCGTCCAGAGCCTGTGCTCCACAACAGTGAGAGGCCCGTGTACCGCAAAAAAAAAAAAAAAAAAAAGTCTGAGCAGTGCTGGCAGGATAAAATCCCCATCTTTAAGAGGCGTCTGGGAGTATGTGTGTACAGGAGAGCTAGGAGGGGTGAGAGGCAGGCGGAATCACTAGGGATCTGTTACAACAGTCTCGTCCTTGAGGTGTCAGTTGGTTGAAATGTGCCTTAGATGATTTGCAAAAGCATAAATTTAAACGTGCGGATCTGTACCTACATCATAAAGATATTAGTAAATGCTATGCATTGAAAACATTTTAGAAATCAATGAATTTAATTAGCACCAAATCCAAAGACGAACTCATTAACTGTATGTTTATTGTTTTAAGTAATATTCATAAAAGGGTTTAGTTAGGGCAAAGTGGTAATAAAACATAGCCTAAGGAAATTAAAGTTGAAGTATATTTTACAGAAAGCTTTCAGAGTTAGCACACAGACATGCACACACACAGAGGTTCTTAGAATCTATCTCTGTCTCTACCCATCTATCAAATTGTCTGTTATCTCTCTGTATATCTATCATCTGTGTATATGTACATTCAAAACGTCATCCATCATATACATCCTAAGAACACTAAATGAAAGGTCACCCATTTGAGAAAGACCCTCGGCCCTCTGAACACCAGCTCAATTGCATTCATGTTAAGCTACCTGCAGTCACCTTTTCCAAAGGGCGAATGAGAACCCGGGTGTCAGGTACCAAGGGTGTCCCCTGGTACCGATCAGGTACCTGTTGCCTTGGAGAAGCTCATTGGTTTACTGCCCACTTCACCTGCACGAGGCCACTACATCAAGGCAAATCAAAGGCTGATTTCTGGGATGTGCTTCACAATAATCCAGTGGTAGGTGGGACAGTGGCAGGGGTGCTGGAGCAAATGGCCTCACGTCAATAATCATTACAACCACGTGCTGGGTCCTCGGGGTTCATTGTATTACTGGGTTCCCTGGTCCGTGTGTTTGGAAGTTTTGAAAATAATCAGCTTAGATTAAAGGGGGAAGGGTGGAGGTGAGAAGGAAGGAGAGAAAGAGAGGGGGGAACTGCCAGACTCCTGCACCAAAGTGGTAACTTACACACCTTCAGGGAAGGTTAGGGCAGCAGAGGAAAGTTTATGTCCTTGGTTTAATAATAAATTGAGTGTGTTTGTCACTGGGTACTGGAAAAGCCTACAGTAGTTTATGATCTAATGTCCTCCTCTGGAGAGGTACAACGGTTCCTCACAGGCCATATTTCAGGGTGTTTCCGTGAGGATGCCCTGATGTCTAAACTTTTCACTTAATAGAATATTCATAAGGATGTTCCTACAATGTTAGAATTTCTTTTACACACCGGCTTTAATATTTACACTCTTCCATCATATGCCTATAGTATAATTTATATAATATTCTGCTAATTTAGGCATTTACTTTCTTTCAAAATTAGTTCAATGATAAACAATGTTGTAATATACATACGAGTGCATACACGTGTTTTTCTTCATTTATTAGTATTTCATTTGGATAGCTTCCTAGAAGTGGAATTATTCGGTCAAAGAATATGACTATTTTAATGAAAATGGATACATATTGTCAAATTATTTTCCCAAAAGAGTATATTAAGTTTTCCACTAGAAGAATGGAGAAGGGCCTGTCTCACCATGCGCACACCAGCCGTGAGGGACACAACTTTTCAATCATCTGCTCACTTCATAGGTAAAGACAGTATTAGATTGCATTTTTCTGCACATTTTGCTATGAATTTTGTAGTTTTTAGCCATTTTAAGTTGTTCATGTCCTTTTCTGTGAATATTTTATTCATGTCATTTGTCAACTTTTAATGTAATTTTACTGTCCTTATTGGTTGTTATATGTTACTTATTTAGGTATAGTTGAAAATTATTTCTAGTTATTGTTTGTTAACAAACTTAATTTGTTTCATAAAGTTTAAATATATAAGGTTTTTGTTTATAAAATTAAATTGACCAATATCTCTCTTACTATTCCTTGAGTTTATTTTTGGGAGGTTCTTATGCATCCTGATTTAAGATTATTATTCTCCCACATATGTGTCCAGTTCTTCAAAGGTTTTCCTTGTGGTCTGGTTTTCAATTTATTTTGAAAAGTGTCATTAAAAATAGTTAAAATTTATTTTTGTATAAACAGCCATTTTTTTCTCAGCATGATTTCTTGAGTAATCCTTTCCTGACTCTTCCAAGTGAAATATAATAATTCTTTTACATATGAAAATCATGTCTGTATGTATGAAGTGCTATTCACTTTTTTGTGCTCCAAACTGTAATATGTCCCAAACTTACTATCATAACTGTCATCACCGTTTTGGAATTCTGAGCAGTGTGGAGCCATAGTTAGACAAGTCAACAGCATCGTCCCTAAGCCTTCGTCATTCTTTGATTGTCAGTGTAGCTACTTCGTGTGTACGAGATCAAGTATTCTGTTTATAGTGTAAGGTGTTGTTTTTCACTAGTCAAATGACTGTAAGGCAGATGTTTTCTTCCCCACCCTCTTCCCCACGTCTCAGAAATATGGATGAGGTCACTGCCCAGGACCAGGCAAACGGCAGACTTTCCAACACCATTTGTTCATCAGATATTTATCAAGTTCCTGTTTCACGAAGGCCATACTGCAGACATAGAGGATCCAGCAGTGGACAAAACAGACACAAAGATCTATCTGCTCCACGGACCCGAAATGAATTAAGTAAAATGTGCACAGTGTTGGAGGGTGATAGGCAGAGCTGCAGCTGAGGTCCTGGCTCAGCACTGGTGAATGTGCGAATTTCTCCCAACTTAGTGATCAGTGACATCACGGTAACAGGTGAAAGGAATAAATCTGATGTCTGTTGTGGGAGAGTGTTTACAGGAGGAAACACAAGTTCTACAAATCAAGGCTGTTTTGTTTTGTTTTGTTTTGTTTTGTTTTGTTTTGGGACAGGGAGAGCTGATTTACCAGCACAGCATTGGTGATAAGGACTAAAGAGAAATGTAAGCAGGGAAAGGGTGTAGGGCAGGCTGGGGATGGGGGCTGGCATTTCAGTGTTAAATATGGGGCTCAGGAGGATGGGTGCATTGCAGATGAGCCATTGGTATCAGGACCCACAGGAGGGAGGGGATAGTCCATGCAGGTGTCAGTGGGAAGAGGACCCAGTGCAGGAAGGACACCTGCAAAGGACACACTGGATAGGCGTGTCTGGTGTGTAAAAAGGGGCCAGCGTGTCTGGAGCAGAGGGAACAAGGTCAGAGAATGAAGAGGGCCCTTGGGGGTCTTCAATGACCTTGGGTTTCTGCCAGCACAAGGGTGGGAGCCAGTGGAACGTACCACGGTTGTTAGCACCCAAGACAGCCCCTGGTGGTCTCAAGTCTTGTATTTCTTCCCTTTTGCAGGTCCCATCCTGTGGAATCAGGGCTGGCCCGGGCCACCAAACTGGTGGTGTGTGCATTGTAAGACTTGCAGTTTCCACCTGGGTCTGCTGGACGCTCTCTGCAGGAAGCCGGCCACCACATCAGGAGGACAATCGAGCAGCCCGTGCAGAGGCTGGTTCCTCTGGAGCGGAA
This sequence comes from Globicephala melas, assembly GCF_963455315.2. Classification (NCBI taxonomy): domain Eukaryota; kingdom Metazoa; phylum Chordata; class Mammalia; order Artiodactyla; family Delphinidae; genus Globicephala; species Globicephala melas. The sequence goes on along the minus strand of NC_083327.1, from coordinate 87,432,944 downwards.
CCAGCTGGACTCTTTTTTTTTTCTCCAATTTTATGTTGATTTTATTACTAGAATTTGGAAAGAAGCCTTGTGACTGTACTAAGCTAATGTTGTAATGGGTGAAATGAAAGAGACAATTAGAACCTTGGTAGCTGGACTCCTGAGTGACCTACCTCGAGGGGCATCTGTCACCCCAGACGACGCTGCCGATGACTGCGGCCCCGGACAGACCCTGAGCCTGCACCCTCGAGCAAGCTGCTTCCACGTTCCTTACCCACAGAAAAGGAGAGGCAGTGAACTACTACCATTGCTTTAAGCTATTATGTCTGGGCTATTTGTTACGCAGCATGGCGTAGCTAGCACAGACGCTGCTCAAGTCAGCCTCGCTGAGTCGCTTGCGGTTTCAGGGCGCCCACGGGTGCCTGCGTGTGTGGAGCAGCAGTGCTGGCTGCAAGTTTAGTTGCTTTTGGTTTGTTTGTTTGTTTGTTTGTTTGTTTTCTCCTGAAAGAACCAAAGCTTTGGGGTTGGGCAGACCAAAGATTGAGCCCTTCTTGTCCTTGGGTTGGTTATTTAAGCAAAACTGAAGGCAGTAATACCTATCTTGTATGATTGTTTAGGGGGTTAAATTAGATAATGTATGCAAAGTTCCTAGCACATGGTCAGTGACCACTAAATGCAGGTTTTCCTTTCTCTCCAAGGAATTTTTTCTGTCTTGAAAATAATGGACTGAAGCAACTTGCATAAAAACAATTTTTAACATCAGAGCAGCTCGATTCTTCACTGGAACGTAAGGTTCTCGGGACCAAGGACTGGATCCCCTTTGTACACATATTCCTGACAGCCTCTCCACCCCTAGGACAGACAGTCCGCAGTGCTGGCTTCATGATGCACATGTCCAGGGACTGGCCCTGAACGGCCCTTGTTAGGGGTCCGCACCTGGGCACGTGCCCTCTTTCCCCCAGGACCGACTCAGAGCATCACTAAAGCCTCCAGACTAACACCGGACAATCCAAGTTCAGGGAACTTTCACTGCATTTGTTGAGCCAGAAACAACTGGACAGGCCCACTGGAAATGCCATCCTTCCCGCAGATGGGAAGATGTCTGTTCACAGGATCTTCACAGCCCCCTTTGGGGCTTGGGGATGAAGCGTCTGAAAATCCACAGATTTGAAAGAGGCTCCTGAAGTATATTTATGGTTTCAGCCAGAAGCTGGATAGTGTAAGAAGCCAAAAAGTTCTGAGTTACCTGAGGCTCTGGCCACAATGCATCCTCTTGTGTGAGAAATCCCGCTGCTTCTCCTGGACCAGGCAGCGGGGGACAAGAAGGCCTTTGTCTGCTGCTCCCTTAAGAAGCCTGCACTCGGGCTTACATGTGTGTGATGTGCATTATTATATGTAATGTTAATCATTATGAGATGGATATTGTATCAATTAAATAACCAATATGTTGTACAGGTATTAATATAACATTAATTAATATATTACAGGACTGTATACAGCCCATGAATAATTAATAAAGTACATAGTATATTTGTAGGTCATATATTAATGTACTTTATAATTGTTACACTAGGCTAATTTAAGTTATATTAATAGTTAATTAATAGAGCATTAATGTATCAAACACAATTTGGCTTCGTCTTTTCCATTTGGCAAATCTCTTTATCTGGAACCATTGTACCTCTCAGCAACGTTCAACTCTCCTCCTTGACTAGATGAGAAATGGCCACACCTTGCCGTTTTAAACAACAATTTCAATCTAAAGTATTTATTTTATTGCCAGAGAAGTAAAAGTTTTCGTGTACGTTTTGCTGCAAAAACACTGCCTCCATTGACCCGGCCCCAAGAAAGATCTATTTATAACGATAGGAAACCTTCTTCCTCGTATATAACAAGTATCAATTTTTGTAACATTCCTGCAGTCACTTTGTAAAAAATAGCTTAGTAAATAGAAAATGTAGTAAAAGACCAGTACTCACAACTTAGTAGTAGTGAATTTTGGGTGAAACAAAGTCATCATTTTCGGAATGTGTGGTTTCAAATAAATTGAACTCAGGTGGTAAGCACGTAGACGTTGTCCTCACCTGCGCCTGAAGCCCCTCCTTTGTCCACACACACACAAGCTCCTCCCCTCAGATCTGCCTGGAAGTGCTAGCTGTGCCTGGAAAGGGTCCTGGGCGTGTCTGCCAGGCTCTCACCCTCTGGACAGGGGGTGGTGGGAGCAAACGCCTTCTCTCTCAGTGGCTCAGTGTCTACTGCAGGCTGGCAAGGGCTGGTCCACCAAGGCCAGTCCAGATCAGAGGAGGGGGGTGTGGGCTCCGGAAAGGAGGCTCCAGGGAGAAAAATGGAATTAGACTGTTACTTGATATGTCTGAGTCCTTGAGGAGATACTGTTGAAGAATCTGTTGGAACATTTGGAAGGACTGATTATGAGAGAAGCAGAGAAAATAAGAAACGGAGAAACCATATTTGCTTTACATGTTAGTATCACGTGGACACGTGCGTGGCCCCATCGGATCCATTTTCAGTCGTACGCGTTGCAAAATACGTGCGTCTCCTAACCGACACGTCTAAAATAATTTGTTAAATTATACACAACACAGTCTAACTGTGATTACGCCCAGCAGAATTCATCTCGTCTTCTGCGCTTTTTGACCACTTCTCTTTAATCCTGTTGACCACATTGTGCATTTTTATATTCTCTGCCAACACTTTTTCTAGATGATAGAGATGGGGTTTATGTGTATAAACTAGTTGGCACCTAGCAAAGTGTCTCGCACTTAGTAAGTGCTCAATGCTTAACTTAAATTTGTTAATTCTGTCTAGAGACCATGCTTGGAAATATTTACTTTCATGCTAGCGTGTTTATTCGTATCTGCTGTTCCTGTTCTCTGTGGAGGTGACTAGCCCTCTAAGGTCCAGGATGTCTCCCCAGAAGTGTGAAAGGGGGTCAGGGGAATTGCTTGGAGAAGGCACCCGTGGGGCGCAGAGGGGCAGAGACACACTGGACTTCCAAACACTGGTTTGGAAATGCAGACCATTCCAGGAAATGCAAACGGTCAGCAGGAAGCCCCTGTTGCAACGGTGCCGGAATTAATTTCAGGAGAAGTTGCTGTGGAGGCACGTGAGTCATGAAATCTTAGAATCAGAGTAGAAAGTCTGTCTTCCAGGGCACCCTTCTCTTACTTCCTGCCTTTTCCTCCACGTGTTCTCACCTCACCCTGCAATTATTCCGTGCGGGCTCGTCTCCAGTGGCTGACACAAAACAATGCTTCATCAGAGGTTTACTGTTACAGATAAGCATGTTTTTGGCAACATATCTGAATCGACCTTTCCTGAAAGTTCTAATTAATTTTATAAATAGAGAATTACTTATGAGTTTCTACTGAGATGCAGGGCAGAAATGCAGAGCTTGAATTCCAGAAAAAAAACAGAACTCTAAGAGTTGTCATGCAATGATGCCAGAAAAGAATGGATTTCCTTGGTCATAACCATGTCATAAATCAAAAGATGCTATTACTCTTGTCTTGGGAAGTCTGGTACTAATAGCAGAGATTAAGAGTCTGTGAGTCTGGCCGTGACCGTGACACCATCTTGTTTCCCTACCCCCTTCAAGACACTGTTGTTTTCTGCCAGCATCAGTCTGTGCTACCATCCTACACCCCATCTGTGGGACTAGATTCCTGATTGTGCTCAGCACGACAAAGGATTTGGAGCTGAAACCCGGGTGTATCACTCATACCAGTTGGCCTCCCTTTCTCATATTATTAACAGAAAGTAAATGATTTCAATCTCAGCTTGTTCATAATTTCATAACTTGCTGACTCCTGGATGTAGATAAAGAATAAATACTGTTTTTCTTCTTTAAAAATGCATGACAAAAAAATAAAGAGTTTTCTATTTCGATACACACATGAATCAAAATCACTAGGAATTGGCACAGTTCATAAAACGTGCTTCACTGTTTTTCTCTTCTCCAAGGAGAATTGGTATATAAACTGAAAACCTATCTTAAAATGTATCTACAAATAAAGCTGAAGTGGAAAATTGAGTCATTTGGTCAATTATCTATTCCAAAACAACTGCTGTGTCAGGGAAAGGAGAAGTATAGCTGGTGTTTGCAAAAGTATCTCAATGGGTCACGGAACAAGGGGACTCCCACCTTTCTGCCCGATCCCCCCACCCCTGGATGAATGGATTTAATTCTTCTCCGAAAAGTCTGGCTTCACCCAGCAGGACGTGATGACCTTGGGGGAGCAGAAATCGAGCCATTTGCGGCCCCTCCGAAGTCGGTGGTGCTGTCCCAGGGCCTGGGCTCTTGGCAGGTGGTGTTCATTTTCTGGGCTTCCTGCCTCGTTTCTTAGTCTCTTAGTCTCCGCTCACACTAATATCTTGGATGACTTTCCTCGTCCGTATAGCCTCCTTGTAGCCGTTACTCATATTCATCCCAGATATGACTCAACACACCCAGGTGTGGGTCCCCTTCTGATAAACCCATCACGATGTATTTCTCCCCTGTAACTTCTGTTTCCCGTGCCCCACCACCTCTCAGCTACCCAGTGAACTATCCTTTCTCGAAACAAGAATTATTGAAGCACGAGCTGCTTGTACAAGCAGTTCATGCAGCTCAATAACAAAAAAAAACAAACAACCCAATCCTAAAATGGGCAGAAGACCTAAATAGATACTTCTCCAAAGAAGATGTACAGCTTGCCAACAAACACATGAACGGATGCTCAACATCACTAATCATTACAGAAATGCAAATCAAAACTACAATGAGGTTATCACCTCACACCAGTCAGAATGGCCATCATCAAAAACTCTACAAACAATAAATGCTGGAGAGGGTGTGGAGAGAAGGGAACACTCTTGCGCTGCTGGTGGGAACGTAAATTGATACAGTCAATATGGAGAATGGTATGGAGGTTCTTAAAAAACTACAGATAGAACTACCATACGACCCAGCAATCCCACTACTGGGCATATACCCTGAGAAAACCATAACTCAAAAAGAGTCATGTACCAAAATGTTCATTGCAGCTCTATTTACAATAGCCAGGACATGGAAGCAACCTAAGTGTCCACCAACAGATGAGTGGATAAAGAAGATGTGGCACATATATACAATGGAATATTACTCAGCCATAAAAAGAAATGAAATTGAGTTATTTGTAGTGAGGTGGATGGACCTAGAGTCTGTCATACAGAGTGAAGTAAGTCAGAAAGAGAAAAACAAATACTGTATGCTAACACATATGTATGGAATCAAAGGGGGAAAAAATGTCATGAAGAACCTAGGGGTAAGACAGGAATAAAGACACAGACCTACTAGAGAACGGACTTGAGGACATGGGGAGGGGGAAGGGTAAGCTGGGACAAAGTGAGAGAGTGGCATGGACATATATACACTACCAAACGTAAGGTAGATAGCTAGTGGGAAGCAGCCGCATAGCACAGGGAGATCAGCTCGATGCTTTGTGACCACCTACAGGGGTGGGATAGGGAGGGTGGGAGGGAGGGAGACGCAAGAGGGAGGAGATATGGGGACATATGTATATGTATAACTGATTCACTTTGTTATAAAGCAGAAACCAACACACCATTGTAAAGCAATTATACTCCAATATAGATGTTAAAAAGAAAAAAAAAAATTATTGAAGCAGCATAACAAGGAAACTGTCAAGTCTTGACATTTGCATTTCAAAAGCTGGATCTGCAAAGTAGGCCTCAGAAGAAGAAGAAAAGTCAGAGCAGTTTCGTTTGCGCCTCTTGACTTGCTACAGTTCCCAGAGAATATGGGAGAAAAGGAGGGAAACCCAGAGTAAGTAAGAGAACTAAATGCTGACATGCATCCCTAAGAAGGGCCCTGGGACCCCAGGCCCAGCCTCTCCTGGTGCCATTTCTGATCAAAGAACCAGAGTCCCGGGTGGATGGAAGAGTCTGGAGACAGAACCCCTGAGCTCCCACCGCTGATTCACAGTCACCAAGAGGGACAAAGGTGATGTCCGCGGGGACGCGGTGTGACCAGAGCCTCAGAGTCGGTGGTGACCCCGCGCAGAGAGCTTCTGTGAGCTGAGAGCAGGCAGACACACAACGGCTGAGCGGGAGCAGGGCCAGCCCCGCGGTGATGCTCCTGGCCAGGCGGGCCTCTCCGCAGCCTGGCACCCTGTGGGCAGGTGCATCCCGTGCAGATCATGGGCAACCGGCCATAAACTCAGACCTCGTTTCTACCGCCCTGAAACGTGTGTTCGAAATGAATTAAATTATAAAGGTTAATAAAATTAGGTTTCTTTTGTAACAAATCTGTGGCCTGAGTGTCCTAACCACCAGACTATTCCTGCCAGGAAGGTCATACTCTCGTGAGCAGACCCCAAACGTCGCCAAATCCTCTCACCCTGAACCCCTGTGAGGGCTGTTGACTGCCACCCATTCCCCATTTGTGATAGAATCTGGTCTGGTTTTCAGCGTTGGATGTTGATCTGTCCAAACCACAATGTGCTAATTAAACTGAAGCTATTTCAGGTTTACAGCTCCAGTCCCTGCCCTCCCCCAGACCCAGAAGGGAAATAAGAGTTGGGATTGACACGTGTGCCAATGATTCTGCAAAGTGCGGCCTAGAGAAGCCGAGTCAGGTCTCCTCTTCTGTGTGCCAGCTGCAGCCCAGCACCGGGGGTGCACGAGGGGGAACAGATGGCCAAGCCCTGAGTGGCGATGCCTCGGTGGGTTCGATCAGCTTTGGCCACCACGTTAGTAGGAAAAGTGAGTCGTCCCATTCAGGTAATACGTGGTCTTAACCCAACATACCCTCTTCAAGAGGACTCTTAAACAGCAGAATTAACTCCGCAGATGACCCAGAGATGGCTCCGGACGACATTCTTATCAGAGCCGTTTCCCATAAAGCGGTCAGCGGTGCTGCGGGTAGGACCAGCCCCACCTGTGCCCAGCCCTCCGGCCGCCTGTGCAGCAGTAGCAGAGGTGGGGTGCCGTCCCTCAGCACAGCCTGGCCTTCAGACGCTGGCCCTGTGTTCAACAGTCAGTATATATTTTTTTAGAAAGAGTTCCAGCCTCTCATTATTGACATACTTAAGATTGTTTGATTCCTAAACCACAGCCCAAATATTTTCTTTTAAAATCTCTGTAAGTATCAAGACCTAGTCCACAGAAAGCGCAGTGTGTTCTGCCTGCAAACAGTTGCACTGAAAAATACCTGCCTTGTTTTTGATAAAAACACTTAAATCATTTCTTGAGGTCCAGCCATCGGTGCATTTAGATAGAAAATGCTTTCTGAAGAAGCAGTCCTTGTTAAATGGGTTTTTTAGAAAAATATGGTGCCTTTGCTAGGTATTTAGAAATTCCTCCTGCGGTGAAGTTATACGAGCCCTTCCAAAAACCATCTCGGGTGAAAATGATTAATTATCCCTAACAGACTCTTTTAGGGCCGTGTTTATTCTGCCATGTGCAACACAGCAGGAGCCCAGAAATCGCTTCCAAATCCCCCCAGCTTCTTCCAAGAAAATGGACGAGAAACGTTGGCCAGCACCCAGGTTGGTCCTCTGCAAGTCACTCCTAGCAATCTGTTTGCTCCAGGAGCCCATAGAATTCGCAGTCCCGACGTCCACACAGCTCTGCATCTGTCCCTCTCTCGCTTCTGCCACTGCGCACGTGTCTGACAGAGAAATCAAATTCCGATGGGAACCCGAGGGCCGTTCAGGGGGCAAGCAGGCGCTGCAGGGCCAGGGTACCTGGGGTCAGAGATTGGCGGTACCCGGCCCACCGCAGGTGTCCTGCCAGCCAGGAGACACAGATGGGCTCTGTTTGGTGACCTCTGGCCAGGGCTGGCCGTGTGGGTTTGCACAGACTTTGGCTTGGCAGTCTCTATCACCGGTCCCTAAATCCTCCAGCTCAGCCCCAGCTCTTACATTTTGCTCTTGGCTTGGGGGATACTCTCTTTCTCTGGGTAATTTAAGACCCTGGGGGTGTATGTGGTGTTATTTCTCTCGTTTTGTCACCACATGCAATTTTCTGGGAAAGGCTCATAAACTAAGATGACAGCAAATCCACATAGAAACTTTAATTCTTTAATTTTCCTTTCTGGAGATCCTGTCATTTATTTCACTTTGTTCTAGAACCACAGGCCTGTGTAAGATAGAACTCGGGGTGGAAGGACGCTCTGAGACAGACAAGGCTTCCAGGTGAAACCTAAGCCATTAAAGGCAGAAATTTCTAGAAGTCTCTCATTGTGTCAATAATCCGTAAGAACAAGGAAAAGAGAAGCTTTTCTTGGTACAATGTTTTATCTTAAGAAGGAGAAACAGAAATGTTAAGGAAAACAGAAAAGTAAAAAGAATTCTTACTGCATGAAAAACAAAAAGTCCTAGCTGCTGCTGAGTTGGTACCAAAAATTCTACCAAATTTTCCTAACTGCACTGTGTTTTATCAATTTTCCAAGTTAACAGATGAAGACTTTCATGTTGATCGTAACAAAGACTGGATGTTTGCTGGAGGAACGGGAGGCTTGCTGGGTGACTCTGGGGTGCTGATGTGAAGTCCCATCACTCGGAAGCCTCTCGTGCAGGAGGAGGTCAGGGCTCCCACCAGGGCTGTCTCTCGGGTCATCAGTGATCCCCTGCTTGGTGGGACGTCTTAATCCTACCTTCCTGGGTCAACCATCTCGGTTCCTCCTGCGATGATCTGAAAATAGTATTTACTGTCATTCCAAAGTTTCTAGGAGAGCCGCACAAAGCAGACCCTTGAAATGACATTCAGAATAAGAATCAGTTTAAGCAGGATGCCTGGTTCACACTTCTCAGTGTCCCACATGTGATTCCAAAGTACAGCTGGGGTTAAGAACTGCAAGTCCCAGGCCTAATGACTCCAGAGTTACTGGGGGAGAGCAGAAGCATGTACACGCACGTGTTTGGCATCAGAAACCATGATTCAGACCCACGTTGTTACTGGTCATGTGGCTCCTGGCAAATCACTAAACAGTCTGACACTGGAAATTAAGTAAAGGGAGAAGAACGAGATTTTCTTCACTGGTTCACTGTGAATAGCAAAAAGGTCACAGGTATAAAACGGCTTCCACTGTGTGTGACAAATGTTAGAGGCTGCGGCCTGTGTGGCATCATGGACTGTCCCCGGCTCTAAACCCGCCTCTGCGGCTGCCCTGTCTTCACTCCTGACCCTGGCCTCCTAGTTGAAACTCTCCTGTGATCCAGGCTGGCGTGAATAATGTTTTAAAAGATATTTCTCTAAATCATGATTCTGATTAAATGTCTACCCTTTCAGAAAGATTTATATAACATTGTAAGTTAGTGAGTCTTCCACCTGTCCATTTACTTGTGCAATTAGTATTTACCGAATGTATACATTAGCCGGACAGTGATGTCACAGTAAAGAATAAAACGGAAATAGACAATGAGTGAGTCAACGAACGTGTAAGTAAAACAGTAACACATTGATGAATGTGTAGTTGAAAAATTAAACCCAGGCCTGAGAGAAAGGGTGTGAGAAGAGTCTGCCGTGGAGAAGAGGGGAGGGGAGGTCCTCGGGGAGAAGGAAGACGTCCTCCCCGAAGCTGAGGCTTGGAATTCACCCCACAACACAGTGGCTTGAAGCAACATTTATGATCTCACAGCTGCTGGGGGCCGGGAGTCTCCACGTGGCTGTGCTGAGACCTCTGGGTCGGGGTTTCTCACAAAGCTCTCATCAAAGCGGAGCCTGGGTCTGAGGTCCCCATGGCATCTGTGGGTGGGACGGGGTCGGCTCCGACCCCAAGCTCGCCCACGTGATCGCCTGAGGATCCTGCTTTGCCAGGACCATTGCCCGGAACCTGCCATCAGTTCCTGGCCTGTGGGTCTCTCTCAGGACAATTCCCTAAAGCAGCTGTTTTTATCAGAGGGAGCCAGTCAGCAAAGCTACAGAGAACCAGGATGGAAGTCCTGTGACTTATGGCTCTGTCACCTTCACACTCTGCCCATAAAAAGAAATGAAATTGAGTTATTTGTAGTGAGGTGGATGGACCTATAGTCTGTCATACAGAGTGAAGTAAGTCAGAAAGAGAAAAACAAATACCGTATGCTAACACATATATATGGAATCAAAAAAAAAAGGGTTCTGATGAACCTAGGGTCAAGACAGGAATAAAGACACAGACCTACTGGAGAACGGACTTGAGGACATGGGGAGGGGGAAGGGTAAGCTGGGACAAAGTGAGAGAGTGGCATGGACATATATCCACTACCAAACGTAAGGTAGATAGCTAGTGGGAAGCAGCCGCATAGCACAGGGAGATCAGCTCGGTGCTTTGTGACCGCCTGGAGGGGTGGGATAGGGAGGGTGGGAGGGAGGGAGACGCAAGAGGGAGGAGATATGGGAACATATGTATATGTATAACTGATTCACTTTGTTATAAAGCAGAAACTAACATACCATTGTAAAGCAATTATACTCCAATAAACATGTTAAAAAAAAAAAGAAAGCAAAAGAAATAAATAAAATAAAATTTATTTTAAAATTTTAAAAAAAGCAGGGCTCCAGTTTCAACCCACACTCACATGGGCATGAGGCCAGGGAGCGGGGGGATGATTTAACAGGCAAGGAGGCTGAGTGGGGTAGGATGTCAGGGCAGGGAAGGACGGCAAGTCAGCTCTGACAGTTTCAGAGGGAAACCCTTGCTGCTGGTCATTTGATGATGATGGATACGGAAATGGAGACTAGGAGAGAATGTCTGACCCTGGAGAAGAGATCATCAACTGAAACCTTCTTTTCCCCTGACAATCCTACTTTTTTTTTTTTTTTTGTAGTACGTGAGCCTCTCACCGCTGTGGCCTCTCCCGCCACAGAGCACAGGCTCCGGACGCGCAGGCTCAGCGGCCATGGCTCACGGGCCCAGCCGTTCCGCGGCATGTGGGATCTTCCCGGACCAGGGCACGAACCCATGTCCCCTGCATCGGCAGGCGGACTCTCAACCACTGCGCCACCAGGGAAGCCCTCTACTTTTTTTTTTTTTTTTTCTATTTGTTTTGGAGAACTGTGTTTTGACCCATTAATTCACTACTCCTAAAAACACCTGCTCTAAAGCTGTAACCCAAGATGCGTTAAATAGAGTTGATATTTGTTTAGCACTTCATAAACCCTTCATCATTTCATAACTGTTTATTAACTTGGCAGTTTTAGAGTTTACAGACTCATATACGTAAAAGAGCTGTGTGGGTTTTTGTGTGTGTGTGTGCTTTTTTCAGAACCATTAATAGCTAGCAGACACTCTGTTCAAACTCCACTTTTGAAATTCCCTTTCGTGTACAATTCTATAACCTTCAACAAGTGAATAGAAGTGCGTCACCACCGCTGTAGTCAGGATACGAAACAGAAACTTCACACTTTAAGAGTGGCTTTAGTCACAGATCCACTGAACTGTTGAAAACAACTATATAAACAGCTCTTATAATAACTATAAAGCACAGCTGTTATAAAAGCTTCCACATGAAACGCATAATACTATGTATGAGATAAAACAAGGAAACAGAACTTAAGTAATGGATGCATGTTGTAATGACTAAGGTCAGATAATCTACAGCATTACTACTTCTGAAGGCACACTTCTTGCTCTAAAATAATTTAGCAAGCCCTAATTCTAAAGATGTGGGATATTTCAAGTGAACAGCATTGAGCGGTTGATAATGACCCAAGCTCACACACATCCTGATAGCTCTTCACTGTATTCCCTCTGTTACTGTAAATGGAAGAGGTCTTTCTGAACTTGGTCGAGAGAAAGTGCCTGGAGCTCCCTTGGGTGAGTCTGAGGAAGGATGCTGTGGGCAGACGCAGAGCGATTCACCAGGAGGCAAGACGCTGTGTGGCCCCGGAGCCGCGGACACAGCGGCCGAGCTCAGGACAGGAGAGCGCGCGGGTCTGGCGCTCACTCTCCTGGTGCAACGTGCCGAGTGTGCTCTGGAGTCGTGGGATGCTGGCTCTGCAGCAAATATGGACAGACTCAGAGGCCTGACAACATGCAGAAGGCGCCTTCCTGAGCAGCGGACGGCCTGGGGCAGGTTGAGCCCCCTCCCCAGGGACAGGATTCAGAGGAGAGCGAAGGGCAGAGGGCCAGTGAGGGGCCACCGTCCTGGGCATTTCATCCCAGGCCAGGCCTGTCTCTCGATCTGTGCTTGGTGCTGGGAGGCCCCATTGCTTCCCTCCTTGCTTTCATGTTGACGGAAACGTTCCATGAGGGAATTCACATTTTATATGCCCTCAGTTGAACATCCCCCGCCTCGGAGCCTCTCAAACATCAGGACGGATGTACACCCACTTATAATGTCCACCAAGAACTGGAGAATTGCTTAGTATGAGAAGGGAAATTTTAAATTTACTTAAAAATAAATAAAAATGAAGACACAACATAACAAAGCTTATGAGACTCAGGAAAAGCAGTGCACCTGAGGAAATTCATAGCCACTATTAAAAAAGAAGAAAGATCTCAAACCAATAACCTAAACTTCCACCATAAGACACTGGAAAAAATAGAGCAAACTAAACTTAAACTAAACATAAAACATGCAGAAACAGGAAATAATGATCAGGGTGGAAATAAATGAAATAGAGAATAGGAAAACAATAGAGAAAAATCAATAAAACTAAAAGTTTGTGCTTTAAAAAAATTAATAAAATTGACAAACCTGTAGCTAGACTAAGAAAAAGAAAAAAGAGAAAGTCTTGAATTGCTAAAATCATGAATGAATGAGGCAATCTAGCAACCCTACAAAATAAAAGGAAAACAAGGGGGTACTATGAACATGTGACACAAACAAATCAGATGACTTAGATGAAATAACCAAGTATCTAAAGAGATACAAACTGCAGAGACTTACTCAAGAAGAAACACAAAGTCTGAATAATCCTAACACAGAGATTAAATCAGTAATAAGAATTTTTTAAAAACTACCCAGAAAGAATAGCTCAGGCTCAGATGGCCTCACCACTGACCTCTACTGAACATTGAAAGAAGAATTAATACAAACTCTTCACAAACTCTTCCAGAAAATAAGAGAGGAGGGAGCACTTCTTGGGTTCTTCTTAAGGCCAATATTACCCTGAAATCAAAACCAGACAAAGACATCACAACAAAAGAAAACTACTGGCCAGTATCCTTTATGAACATGAATGCAAAAACGCACACACAAAAAGTACTAAAAAATTGAATTCAGCAATGTGTAAGAATTATATACCATGACCAAGTGGCATCAGTTACGGGAATACAAGGTTAGTTCAACATCTGAAAGTTAACTGATGTAATGCATCATATCAATAGAATAAAAAACAAAAACCACATGATCAGGGCAATAGATGCAGAAAAAGCATTTGACAAAAATCCAACACTCTTTCATGACTTAAACAAATAAAAACCACTCAAAATGCAGGGGATAGTATGAAACAACCTCAGCCTCATTAAGGGCATCCATGAAAGCCCCACAGGTAACAACATACTTAGTGGTGGAAGTCTGGATGCTTTCACCCCAAGACCAGGAACAGGACAGGTATGTCTGATGCACCACTTCTGTTTTGTGCTAGAGGTTCCAGCCAGAGCAATTAAACAAAGTTTAGTGGTTGTTTAGTCCTGCAGAAACAGGTAAGGGAGCTGAAAAGGAAGATGATAGCTGTAGAACCCGTGGTTTCCTTCTGCAATGAAAAGAAAGTTCTAAAACTGACTGGAATGGTCACACAACTCTTTGAATGTAGTGAAAAACATTGAACTGTATACTTTAATTGGATGAATTGTATGACATGTGAGTTATATCTCAATAAACTATTTAAAAGTTCGTATGAATCCTCACAGATTTCAACAGCCCGACTAAAGCGAATTCATGTGATGCTATTCCCATAAAAGATGTGGATCAGAGCAGTGATGTGAACGGGTGGTGGGAGGCACCCTCTACAATTAACCTCCATCACGGCATGGTTCTCTCTCCCCGTCTCATTACCCTTGCTCCTTCATCTGCACTTCCTGGGGCCACATCTCACATAAATTACTGTACCCAAGTATTGTCTTGCCATTGTGCCTTGCACATAGTAGGTGTTTATCAATATTTGTTGGACAGAGGGATGGAGCAGGACAGCATTTCTGATGTTCTTACAGCCTCAGGGGCTCTAGCAGGAAGCACCTTGGAACCAGCCATATTTAGCCTCAACCTAATACTGCACCATGTGACGATTCATGTATTTTTTTGTTTCTATTCTGCTATGACCAGCTGACTCTGATTTCAAACTTGCTTCTGATTAGTTCTTGTGTCTGTTGACTGACAAAAAAATGCACAACATAAGTTGAGAGTTATGTTTTATTTGGCAGACTTTCTTAGAACTTCAAGCCCAGAAGACAGCTCTGAGGGATGGCTGAGAAGAGGGAACGGGGGAGCCAGAATATAGAGGAGATTTTACAGCAAAGACCAGGTAGTCAGAACATCAAAGGATTACTGTTAATTAGAGAAAACCAAACATCTCAAGTTAAGGAATGTAGCGCTTTTCTATGTATGGGAAGATGCAAGAGTTTGGGCTCATTGAAATCGTTCCTTTGATATGCACCTCAGCTACCTGGGGCAAATATCCTGTGTTTTCTCATCCTGAGTTCCCCCAGGGCCGACTGTCAGGTGCTATAACGTGACGGCTTGATGGCTGCGACATCCTTAGTTTACTGATACGGCAGGTGACATTTTAGTTCTCAGGTCTATCCCCAAACGGTTTCTGCTTACTGTCTTCTGTGTATGTCTCCCCTGTACTGCTGACTCTTGATAGGTTCTTTCACTCAAAAGTCCTGAAAAAGAAGGATGGGTGAACCTCCCCACTGTGCAGATTGAACACCGCTGTGTGTAGAGTTCTGTCATCAAGACATTGCATGGGCCACTGGTCAAACCCGACCCCAGGCAAAGCAGCTGTGGTCAGGTGAGGGGTCAGGGGAGAGGTATGTGGATATATGGATCAGGATCGCCTAGAGAAGTGTTTTAGTCCCAGTAGCTGTTCTGAGGCAGGATCTTGCCTGCACTTGGCAGAAATCCTGATAATACATCTAGGATGGAAACGGGTTAGATGTGGGGTAGATCACACACACTACTGGGAAACACCGCAGTCTCGCTAAGTCTCACGTACTCCATCTACCAGCACAGTAAAATCTATTGGTCTGGATGAAGCGCCTTTGGAGGTTCTAAATGCATTCAATTAACTTGTGTTTCTTTTCCTTCCTGCCCTTCTGGAGCCCATCAGTGAGTGAACTAGAAGCAGAGAATGTCAAGGGCTCAGCCTCTTGCCATTCACATCTTATCTAGAGACAGAAACTACTAGAAGTCTTATAAAATATCCTCCAGATTTCTAATTTTCTGCATTTTCACAGGAGATTTGGATAACAGCCGATATTTAGAATGCATATATGGCCAAATACCTGTTAATATTCATCCCAGACTTGACATGAAGAGGATGTACAAGCGAGCATAATATCTGAGGTCAAATATCAGTGCTTTCAACATAGCCAGATGTTCATATAAACCATGTCTTCAGGGTATTATTTAGATTTGGTTTATAATAATACATCCTCTAATTTATATATGATTAATCATATTAATTTGTTAAGAACTATTTTGATGTGTCATGTTGTATTTCTTTCACTTTCACACTTGTTCTAACAAAAGACCTGAATTCTAAAGTCAGTGGCCAACTGTTATGATTTATGCTTACAGAAGAAACTTCAAGAAGTAGATTCGAAGAAAATATCATATGAACATTTTCTCAGGTCTTTTCTCTAAACGTGAGTGTTGAATATCAGTTTGCTTTCTTCCTCTGGGAGTAGGATCCAAGCATCTTTCAAAATAAAATGCCACCCTGGGACATGCCGCTCCCAACCTTCTCACAGTGTCACAGCTGCATCACGTGCGAAGCAGCATCGTGAAGAAGACCAGTGCTTCACAAACTTTAATGTGTGATGAGTTTTGAAGCTCAGAGTCTCATGACGTAGTCTGGAGCGGGTGCGCAGATTCTGTATCTAACAAGCTCCCAGGAGCCACTGGTCCCCCGTCGTACTTCGAGTACAAGATTCTAGAGGGCAAGTTGTGTTCTGGTCTGCAGTTGGTCCTGATTCTGCAGAAGGACACCCGCTGGCGCTGTCGGCCCAAGTTCTGCCATCTTCAGGGAAAACGATTTTAGGGCTTTATCTCACGGAGAAAAACACACCTATATGTAGCAAAGCTTGTTTGGATTATAGGCACCATACTCACCGTTGGCCAGACAACTGGAACATTCCAGATCGTCCAGTCATTAGGGCTTTGTGCCCCTAGAAAACTCCAACCATTCCCATAAGGACTGGTTCTCACAGTGATTCTCTACAAGCCATGGTGACAGTGATCGGTTCCTGAGGGGTGGGGAAGGAAGCCATCCCACACACAGGGAAGCATCTGGACAGTAAGAACGAATAAAAATCAGTTATTGGAAAAACAGAGAGCTGAGAGCAAGCTTTCTGCTCATCACGTGAACTGTGGTGTGCCTCGCCTTCCTGCTCTCCTGGTGGCATCTCTCCACTTCAGCCGTCAAAACCAGCGATGGCTCTGGCTTGTGTTCTGGGAGCAACGCTGTGAAGGCAGGCTCATGCCTTTGCTACCCGATGCGAGAGTAGCTGGCTTTAAAGAACTATTACAGTTCTGCAGAGTCTCATGCCTATCTGACTAGACCCAGCTGTTCACGTATGGAAGTACATACAGCACATTCTCAGAACCCCTGTTAGCCACTTGTCTGCCAGATAATCCCACTAAAAGTGGAATTTTCTGGAGGCACACAGCTGGTAATATTAGGACCGTGATCTAGATCCTTTTTGAAATGGGGGAAAGTATACATACACTCATAAGTTCGGGGGTAACTAGCTTTCACCATAAAATGCTTTCACTCTACCTATATTTTAAAGGTTTCATCCCTTTAAAAAACTCAACAGGTACCAGTAATTTAGGGCAGAATCTGTCCACAGGATTATCTTCGTCTTCTTATTTTACATAGAAGTGTAAGAGTCTAATGGGAAAGCAGAGCACACACACACACGAGCTGGGCTTTTACCACATAAATAAAAGTCATTATAATTATAAAAACGTGGTCAATGTACTTAATCCATCTGTTGAAGAACTTGTATTATTTTGCTCTCACTGGGCAGTCAGCTCCTTTTCCTCAGAAATCACCAAAATGCAGCTCAAGGCTGGCGTTCCGCTAACACTAATCACTGAAGGAAAGAATTGCATAGTTAAGAGTTCTGTTTACTCCAATAATTCATAGATGCCTGAAATTACATAAATGTGCAGCCTCATCTCGTCAGGCCTCTGACAAGAAAGAGCAGGCTTACAGGCCAGCTACACCGGGGCGAAGACGGCGGAGAAGGAAAGCTCCTCGGTGACTTTCCGCCACGCAGTGTTGATCTGCCCCTTATTCTCTTACAGATCAGGTCCTACATTCGCTCAGTTTTTTCTTATAGGTACTGACTTTGCATTCTTCAAATAACTTGTCAGCTCCCACGGATGTCTGATAAGTTCTAGCAGAGAGGGGTGTTCGTATCTCAGCTCGGTGAACCTGGGCCCAATCGCATCCTATTACGTCTCCCAGCCCTTCAAACGTTTTGTACTCAGACCCTGGCGGAGCATCTTCTCCCCTGACGAGTGAGCCCCTGTGTGTTCTACAGAAAACGCATCCATGTGCTTCCCACACATTTACACTGGGCTCATCAAATTGTTTTCTTCGGGCTCTTTGACATCTAAGAAGTCACTTCGGCCTTTCTTCTTAGCCCTCTGGTCCCCACCAACAGCAGTAGCAAAAGGCTCTGAGTCTGATTTTCATCTCAGAAACCACCTATGGTCTTAAGGAGCTTCAAATCCAAAAGGGGAAAAGAAACCTCTCCTCTTAATATTGGAAATTCTTGTATCCAGTTTTAGGAAAGGGTGTGGAAACCATGTGAAAAAAATGCTGTATATTTTGTTTGGTTTGATCAAGTGCTCCTTTACATTGGATGGTTTATTCAGACTAAATATCAAACGGTATTAAGTAATTTTTTAAAGTGAAAACACAAAATATCAAAAGTTTTCAGAAACAAAATGAACATGAGGAATATCTTGGTGGATATCAAGAGAGATGAAATTATAAAAACATACCCAAAAGAAAGTGGTCAACTCTGAGTCACGTAAACAGAGCGAGTTCCGTTGCATCCTCTCCAGTTCAACCCTGGCCAGGGCTTTGTGTCCACCCATGGGTGTTAGGTGTGAAGCGCCGTCCAAACCTACAGCGAAAGTATTGACATTTATCTAAGGCCAAGGCAAGCACTTGACAAATTCAGCCAAGTTCAACCTCATTTCTGTGCTGGGCATTTGGGTAGTTTAATTGTCAAGTTCAAGATGTTTTAGCTGTTTCCAGCATCCTTCTGGAAATGGAACACTGAGCTGGGTGATGGACACAGAGACGGCAGGATCCCTGAGGGAGCCGACCCCCCATTCCCCAGGCCCCTGTGTGAGCATCATGGGAGGACATGGGCCCTGAATCCCCTTCTCCTCCCAGGAACACTCCAGGCACCGCGCATCAACAGAGGGATACTTCCAAATAAGCTTTTCGGTGTGATCTCAGCTCCACGAGGACCAGGCGTGGCCTCCCCAGGCCAGAGGACTCATTCGGACTGTTGGCCCCCTGAGCTTTTAACTTTTAAATGTCCTAGGAAAATGCATAACAGGTTCACAAAACCACATTTCACTTTTTTCCTGAATAAC